>NC_054376.1:91663495-92263495 GCF_017654675.1 Xenopus laevis | reverse complement strand
AATATTTATCAAAGAGTGAAGTTAAAGATTGCCACAGTCCTCTAGAGTGAAATTCCGCCACTCTCCATTCATTTCTATGGGAGTGTTTATCAATGAGTGAAAGTGAAAGTTCATCCTTTTAAAATCCCATAGAAATGAATGGAGAGTGGCGATTTTATTGGATCTACACTATGTACCCATGCACCCCTGTACTGTTTCATATTGTGCAGTATTTGCAGTCATACTTTTATGCAGTCATTTAACATTTTCTTTTGAAATGTTAGGTGTCCAAGATCACACATGCTTGCTTAGATTTTTTGTAGTACTGTATATTTTGGCAAAATAAGATCAAGCTTCTACCCAGGACCACTATTTATATAGGAATTGGCAGATTTTCCTCTCCTCCAACTCTGATGAATCTGGGTTTATTTATTTGTACAACTCTCGAAATTCTTGTTTCTACATGCCACCGGCAGAATTCATTTTCATACTCTGTAAATGAAAATGGTGTCGAATAATTTGCAATCTAGTTAAAGCATTTTGTAAGCTTAGTTATCTGTTTTCCAAAAACGTGTCTATATTTGAAAGCACTACAGATATCCAGATAATCCATCACCATGGACAGCTTTGTCTATGTCAGCTACAGGGCATAAGGCCATCTAAAATGCTGCTAGCACTTTGTCTTCCCCACCTACAGTATTTAAAAAAAACATAAACAAAGCTGGACTTTCTGTTCAGCGTGGATTGGCTGGAGGCAACACTCCAAAAATATGACAATCCTAATTTGACAGTTTTTCTGCTTCCATGCATAGCCAGGCAGACCTCTCTCTCACTTGTGCATTATTTCCAGTTTACTTTCTGGTAGAATTCTAATGTAGGTTTGCGCTAGGATGGATTGGGGGATGCCTATGCTCAAACTCTGCAAGACTCTGTACAACAAATAGCCTTGGAAAGATAAGCATGGTATTTGGTAGCATTCATGGTAGAGCTTCATGAAGGTTCATAGTAGAGTTTTTTTATTTCAAAGTATATTCTTTTGTGAAATACATTATAAGTCTTAAAATACAACTTAGATATAATTCATACCTATAACTAATATTAATGAAATAATTATTTTCTCTTGCTGTAGTGTGGCATACTCCTAGCAGTCTGCAAATGTGATATAGACTATTCAAACAGTAGAAAATAAAGGAATCTGAACTTTATACCATTTTAAACTTCTGTTAAGATCATCACATTGTTCCACTTGAATTTTGCTCAGTCATGGAAAAAGTACATTGATACAGGCAGTCTGCTGTTGATGACAGACACAAATAACTCAGCAACCAGTTTCTTTGAGTTCAAGGGAACCTAAAGTTTCCATGGCAATGTTGCTGGATTACCACTGCATTCTTTAGCATATTACCAAGTTTTAAAGAATAACAGGAGCTGCATGACATGGATAGTTTCTTAAAGTAACACTGCATAATAAAATCATCCAGGTGCTCAGTTTATATACTATAACACGGTACCACCTAGTTGTTAAACTTGGGAACGCTAAGGGGCCCATTTACTTAGCTCGAGTGAAGAAATAGAATAAAAAAAACTTCGACCCCCTACTTCGCCACCTAAAACCTACCAAGGTGCCATGTTAGCCTATGGGGAAGGTCCCCATAGGCTTTGTAACAATTTTTAGGTCGAAGAAAAATCGTTCGATCGATGGATTAAAATCCTTCGAATCAAACGATTTTTCATTAGATCGAACTAATTGCGGTAAATCCTTCGACTTCGATATTCGAAGTCGAAGGATTTACATTCGACAGTCGAATATCGAGGGTTAATTAACCCTCGATATTCGACCCTAGGTAAATCTGCCCCCAAGAGTCATGATTTGACCCAGGAAATTGAGCATAGCTTTTGTATTACTAAGGGGTCCTTCAGCGGCCAAATTTTAGGGGATTGCACTATAAATGATTAATGCATTTATCCCTTACGCTAGCATGTCAGTGAAAGCAAATAGTAATTCGAAAATGCTGCAATAAACATTTTACTGACATGCCTGGGGCTATTACAATACGTAAAATGTGTACCGTTATCCTAAAACTGTTTGAGGGGACACAGTAACAAAACATTAACAAAACGTTTTACACATTACATCCACCAATATCTGAGTTAAGCAACATTACTTTGTTTTATACTATTTTTATACATCTGAAGTCCCCTAAATAAAGCTTATTGTGAATAAATTATATAATAATACAATAATATAGTCAACCTCAACTTCTCCTTTAACAGGAGGATAAATATGAGTTAAAAATAAAAATGAAAAAGTCAGATAAAACCTATGTATCATTTCTTACAATGTTCTTAAATCATTAGCCTGCCAAATAAACCAAATGACAGAAACCTAGCAAAGCAAAACCAGCACAACTTAAAAGATCTGTCACAGGCCATTGCCTGTTGAAACTGACTGGGATTCTCTCTGCATGGGCAATTAAATGAGGCCCTGTGGATTAATAAAAACAATGGAAGTCTTGCACGTAAATATATATATATATATATATATATATATATATATATATATATATATATATATATATATATATATATATATATATATATATATATATATACAGTCAAACAAAACACATTTTTTTGGAAAATATATATATTTATATATATATATATATGAAACAGAAAGTTACCCAAAAATACTAAGACTATAAACAAATCACAGATGAAACATGCCAAAACTACTGTTACAATAACTGCAGTTAATAGTGTATGCCAAAAATCCCTTTTGTTTGAAATTATGATTCAGTAAATGGAAAAGAAAGGAAAGGCAGGCTCATGAGAAACAAAATACAAGTTTATTATATGGATTGTAACTTATAAACATACCTACTGCTTCTTAACCAGAATTTTTACCATTTTTCAAGCACCACCAGCCTTCACATTCATTAACTCTGCCTTGTAAATTTGGCCAGGAACCTAAAACTAGAAAATATGGGATTTAAAAACCTTTTTGGGTAAAGAAAACATAGTATGGGTCCCCTGAGAAACAAGCTAAGAACTACTGATTTAGGGCCACATTAAAATTTATTATGGGTCTGAATATATATATATATATATATATATATATATATATATATATATATATATATATATATATATATATATATATATATATATATATATATATATATATATATATATATATATATATATATATATATATATATATATATATATATATATATATGGGCCTGATAATACTGCAGAATTCTGGAGCTGTGACCGCTTGTATACCTATTTATCTGTAAGCAGCTGCTTAAATATCTGAACTAAATCCAACAACCATAAAACATTATCATGGATATATAGTCATGGCTATATGGATATATGGTCAGTGCACTTTAACTACATCCGATTTCTGTGAAGCTTGCATTGTATATTGCATTTGAACTGCACACGCTGTCTAAATTAATTAGTGCATTATAATCATGGAAGAATGCCAACCACACCCTCCTATTTATTGCAGAGTTCCACCATAGTTTAATCCCATTTGCCCTCAATTTGTTTGCCAAAACGTGCACAATAACTACCCTATCTATGCTTTTCCTTGTCAGCTTCCAATACTGACTATTGTTAGGTTCTTGCTGTGTATCATATGTGGAAACATATTAGTGAAGGCAAACAGATGGTTATGCTGTTTGGCTAGAATTTAGTTTGTATTAGGAAGTGAAAAAAATGTAAATCTATACAATACATGATTTCTCCTGGAGATGAGCCTAATATTAACGTCAGAGACAAAATGGTTTCTGAGGTGTTTAACTTTTCTATGTGTGTATCTCAGGTGCCTTTTGGGAAAACAATATGACTGTCATCTTAGTTTCACTTCTCTGAGCTAACTGCGAGCTGCAATTCATCAGAGTATGACATAGCTACTCCCAGCGGGGCAGTGTCTATATTTGGTTCTCCAGGCATGTGGAAATGCATATATTCTGGGAACTACAGATGCAAGGAGGAACACAATTTAGGTCAGAGAAAGGTCTACTTATTCTTACCAAATACAATGTGAATTAAACCATTTTGCTTCCAAAATGTGATTACGTATGTGTCGTTTGTATAGCTGCTATTGTTGAAATGTGTACAGCCCCTACGGGAATCTTATGATTTACTTCAGGCCAGTTATGCTAGAAATTCTATTCTTAAACTGAGCTAGCATGAACATTGAAGCTTTTTATGAGGTTGAGAGTTGTTAAGAATAGGGATGTAGCGAACGTCGGAAAAAAAGTTCGCGAACATATTCGCGAACTTGCGTCAAAAATGCGAACGGTTCGCAAACGTCGCGAACCCCCATAGACTTCAATGGGAAGGCGAATTTTAAAAGCTAAAAAAGACATTTCTGGCCAGAAAAATGATTTTAAAGTTGTTAAAAGGGTGCAACGACCTGGACAGTGGCATGCCAGAGGGGGATCAAGGGCAAAAATGTATCTGAAAAATACATTGTTGACACAGCGCTGCGTTTTGTGCTGTAAAGGGCAGAAATCACACTACATTTCTAAACCTGTGTAATAAACTGCTTTAAAACGTCCGGCGTCTACATGCCAATCAAGTCGTGTAAAGGTTACAGCCTGTTCACACGCAAAGACCAAACGCGGCGCTTACTGCAACGCAAAAAAACGCAAAGAGCTTTAATGAATGATACCGTCAAGTGAGCAAATAATAGTTGTTAATTACTAGTTGAGCTTGTCACCTCCAGGATGTTCGTCCTGTTGGTGGCAATATTTCTGTAGTGATGTGTTTAGCAGTCACCGTGCTTGTGCGCACGTGCACGGTCAGGCAGAGGTAATTCAATGTACAGTGAAGTGAACCAAAAAACACTGATTCTGCAGTGTGGGCCCAGTTTTGGTCTACTTTATTGATCACCTGCGGTGACCATAAAAGATGCGATTTTGCCACTGTTGCAGAACCCTGAAAAATTAGGCATGTGTAGTTTCCTGAAAAATTATGTTTTTTTTGTCGCAGCCACTGAAGCACAGAGGCCAGAAAAAATATGCCATATAAATGCTGAAAATATTCTTTTTTTTTTGTCGCAGCCACTGCAGCACAGAGGCCAGAAAAAATATGCCATATAAATGCTGAAAATATAAAAAAAATTTGTCGCAGCCACTGAAGCACAGAGGCCAGAAAAAATATGCCATATAAATGCTGAAAATATTCATTTTTTTTGTCGCAGCCACTGCAGCACAGAGGCCAGAAAAATATGCCATATAAATGCTGAAAATATGAAAATTTTTTGTCGCAGCCACTGAAGCACAGAGGCCAGAAAAAATATGCCATATAAATGCTGAAAATATTCATTTTTTTTTGTCGCAGCCACTGAAGCACAAAGGCCAGAAAAAATATGCCATATAAATGCTGAAAATATTAATTTTTTTGGTTGCAGCCACTGAAGCACAGAGGCCAGAAAAACTCAGGATTTACCTGGATTCAAATGAAACCAGTAGGATTTGCACCCTAGTTTGTAACGGTGGCGGAGGGAGGAGGACGCTAAAGGACAGCTGTGTGTGGAGTCATGAGGCGTGCAGAGAAGGACAGCTGCATGGGGAGTCAGAACAAGTCTTCCGGCATGCAGTAACCCTCCGAGATCCACGCCTCGTTCATTTTAATAAAGGTCAGGTAATCCACACTTTTGTGACCTAGGCGAGTTCTCTTCTCAGTTACAATCCCTCCTGCTGCACTGAAGGTTCTTTCTGAGAGGACACTTGAGGCGGGGCAAGACAAGAGGTTCATGGCAAATTGTGACAGCTCTGGCCACAGATCAAGCCTGCGCACCCAGTAGTCCTGGGGTTCATCGCTCCTCAGAGTGTCGATATCTGCAGTTAATGCCAGGTAGTCCGCTACCTGCCGGTCGAGGCGTTCTTTGAGGGTAGATCCAGAAGGGTTCTGGCGCTGCCTTGGACTGAAAAACATTTGCATGTCTGACGTTACAGAGTGGCCAAAGTGCTTTGTCCTTGCAGGTGCGCTCGTGGCAGGAATACTGGCAACTCTGCCCCTGGAATGTTGATGAGTTCCTGAAGTGACATCACCCTTAAAAGCATTGTACAACATGTTTTGCAGGCTGGTTTGTAAATGCAGCATCCTTTCGGACTTGTGGTACGTTGGTAACATTTCTGCCACTTTATGCTTGTACCGAGGGTCTAGTAGCGTTGCGACCCAGTACAGGTCCTTCTCCTTAAGCCTCTTGATACGGGGGTCCTTCAACAGGCATGACAGCATGAAAGACCCCATTCTCACAAGGTTGGATGCAGAGGTATCCATCTCCGCTTCCTCGTTATCAAGGACTACATCATCCACGGTCTCCTCCCCCCAGCCACGTACAAGACCAGGGGTCCCCAAAAGGTCACCACAAGCCCCCTGGGAAGCCTGCTCCTGTTGGTCCTCCTCCTCCACAAAGCCACCTTCCTCCTCTGACTCCACTTCTGACACCTCTCCCTGCGTTGCAGCAGGTGCCTGGGCTCGTTCTGGTGATTCCGACCAGAAATCGTGCGCTTCCTGCTCCTCGTCACGCTGGTCTACAGCCTCATCTGTCACTCGTCGCACGGCACGCTCCAGGAAGAAAGCAAAGGGTATTAGGTCGCTGATGGTGCCTTCGGTGCGACTGACCATGTTTGTAACCTCTTCAAAAGGGCGCATGAGCCTGCACCCAGTAACGTGGGAAAAAAATCCCCAGCTCTGCAGATCCAGTCCTACCACCCAGTTCAAACAGGTATTCATTGACGGCTCTTTGTTGTTGCAGCAGACGTTCCAACATGAGGAGCGTTGAATTCCAGCGAGTCTGGCTGTCGCAAATTAAACGCCTGACTGGCATGTTGTACCGCTGCTGAATGTCAGCAAGGCGTGCCATGGCTGTGTAGGAACGTCTGAAATGGGTCGACACCTTCCTGGACTGCCTGAGAACGTCCTGGAATCCTGGGTACTTCGAGACAAAACATTGGACTATTAAATTCAGAACATGTGCCATGCAGGGCACATGTGTTAAATTGCCCAGTCTCAGTGCTGCCAACAGATTGCTTCCGTTGTCACACACCACTTTTCCGATCTTCAGTTGGTGTGGGGTCAGCCACCGATCGGCCTGTGACTGCAGAGATGACAGGAGTACAGATCCGGTATGGTTTCTGCTTTCCAGGCACGTCATCCCCAAGACAGCATGACAACGGCGTACCTGGCACGTCGAATAGCCTAGGGGGAGCTGGGGGTGCACAGGTGTGGAGGAGGAGGACCCAGCAGCAGAGGAGGAAGAAGAGGAAGAAGACGAGGTAGAGAGCGAAGGAGGAGTAGAGGTGGTGGCAGAACTGCGTGCATTCCGTGGCGGTGACACCAACTCCACTGTTGTTGTTGAGCCACACATTCCCTGCTTCCCAGCCATTACCAAGTTCACCCAGTGGGCAGTGTAGGTGACATACCTGCGCTGACCATGCTTGGAGGACCATGCGTCAGTAGTCATATGGACCTTTGGCCCAACACTAAGTGACAGAGATGCGGTGACTTTGCTCTGCACATGGTGGTACAGGTGTGGTATTCCCTTTTTTGAAAAAAAATTGCGGCTGGGTACCTTCCACTGCGGTGTCCCAATTGCTACAAATTTGCGGAAGGCCTCAGAGTCCACCAGCTGGTATGGTAAAAACTGGCGGGCTAAGAGTGCAGACAAGCCAGCTGTCAGACGCCGGGCAAGGGGGTGACTCGCAGACATTGGCTTCTTATGCTCAAACATGGCCCTCACAGAAACTTGGCTGGGGGCAGATGACTGGGAATGGGAACTGGTGGTCAAGGTGGAAGGCGGAGTGGAGGGTGGTTCAGACGGGTCAAGGACAGCAGAGGTAGAGCAGTAAGATGCTGGACCAGAAGGAGGGTGGCTTTTAGTTTGTCTGTTGCCTTTGAGGTGTTGCTCCCAAAGTGCTTTGTGCTTGCCGTTCATGTGCCTTCGCATAGAAGTTGTACCTATGTGGCTGTTGGGCTTCCCAAGACTCAGTTTCTGACTGCACTCATTGCAAATTACAACGCTTTTGTCAGAGGCACACACATTAAAAAAATCCCACACTGCTGACCTTTTTGAAGCTGGCAATCTGGCGGTAACAGTAGAAGTTGGCGGCGTTGGCGGCAATGGCGGGTGCGTTGGTCGGCTGACCACAGGTGCCGATACATGTTGTTGCCCTACTGTTCCCTGCGAGCTGTCCTCCCTGCTTCTTCTAAGTCTTATTCTCCTCCTGCCTCTCTGACTCTCCGTCTCTCCATCTGAACTATCCTCCTCTTGTTCTCTTCTACTGGGCACCCACAAAACATCAATCTCCTCATCATCATTCTCCTCAGATGCATCAATTTCTTCTAACAGCTCACAGAAGGAAGCAGCAGCGGGGACCTCCTCATCACTCATTATGTCCATCTCTGTTGTGTTCTCTGCCAGAATTAAATCTGGTGTAACGTCCTCATCTCCTTCATCTTCTTCTGCCAATAATGGTTGCGCATCACTCAGTTCAAGAAACTCCTGTGAAAATAACTCCTCTGACTCCAGTGAAGAAGGGGCGCCGGTGGTGGAGGAAGTGTTACGTGGGGTGCCCATAGCAGTGGAGGATGAGGATGTTGTGGTAAAGTTAGAAACGGTAGAGGATGGGGTGTGCTGTGTAAGCCAGTCAACTACCTCTTCAGCATTTTGGGAGTTCAGGGTCATTGCCTTTTTAAAACTGGGCAATTTCCTAGGGCCACAGGATAGCATAGCAGCACGGCCCCTAGTGCCTCTGCGTGGCGGCCTGCCTTTGCCTGGCATTATTTTTAAAACAACAACAACAACTCAGGTGGTGTTTCTGGAGACGGTATTATTATTGATATTTAGACAGATTGTGAAAAAGCTCACACAGCTAGATGGCAGTTGTTTGAAAATGAAGAACACACTGGGCAAACAAATTGAAACAATGCCTGCAAGGTCAATGTATACACTACTACAGCAGTGGATACGGAATATATTATTGCTGCTTGAAAAACGTCACTCAGGTGGTGGTTCTGGAGACGGTATTATTATTGATATTTAGACAGAATGTGAAAAAGCTCACAAAGCTCGGTGGCAGTTGTTTGAAAATGAAGAACACACTGGGCAAACAAATTGAAACAATGCCTGCAAGGTCAACGTATACACTACAGCAGTGGATACGGAATATATTATTGCTGCTTGAAAAATGTCACTCGGGTGGTGTTTCTGGAGATGGTATTATTATTGATATTTAGACAGAATGTGAAAAAGCTCACACAGCTAGATGGCAGTTGTTTGAAGAACACACTGGGCAAACAATGCCTACAAGGTCAACGTATACACTACTACAGCAGTGGATACGGAATATATTATTGCTGCTTGAAAAACGTCACTCGGGTGGTGTTTCTGGAGACGGTATTATTATTGATATTTAGACAGAATGTGAAAAAGCTCACACAGCTAGATGGCAGTTGTTTGAAGAACACACTGGGCAAACAATGCCTACAAGGTCAACGTATACACTACTACAGCAGTGGATACGGAATATATTATTGCTGCTTGAAAAACGTCACTCAGGTGGTGTTTCTGGAGACGGTATTATTATTGATATTTAGACAGAATGTGAAAAAGCTCACACAGCTAGATGGCAGTTGTTTGAAGAACACACTGGGCAAACAATGCCTACCAGGTCAACGTATACACTACTACAGCAGTGGATACGGAATATATTATTGCTGCTTGAAAAACGTCACTCAGGTGGTGTTTCTGGAGACGGTATTATTATTGATATTTAGACAGAATGTGAAAAAGCTCACACAGCTAGATGGCAGTTGTTTGAAGAACACACTGGGCAAACAATGCCTACAAGGTCAACGTATACACTACTACAGCAGTGGATACGGAATATATTATTGCTGCTTGAAAAACGTCACTCGGGTGGTGTTTCTGGAGACGGTATTATTATTGATATTTAGACAGAATGTGAAAAAGCTCACACAGCTAGATGGCAGTTGTTTGAAGAACACACTGGGCAAACAATGCCTACAAGGTCAACGTATACACTACTACAGCAGTGGATACGGAATATATTATTGCTGCTTGAAAAACGTCACTCGGGTGGTGGTTCTGGAGACGGTATTATTATTGCTATTCAGACAGAATGTGAAAAAGCTCACACAGCTAGATGGCAGTTGTTTGAAGAACACACTGGGCAAACAATGCCTACAAGGTCAACGTATACACTACTACAGCAGTGGATACGGAATATATTATTGCTGCTTGAAAAACGTCACTCGGGTGGTGTTTCTGGAGACGGTATTATTATTGATATTTAGACAGTATGTGAACAAGCTCACACAGCTAGATGGCAGTTGTTTGAAGAACACACTGGGCAAATAATGCCTGCAAGTGCACTACTATTGGTGCACTACTATGAAGAACAGCAAACAGCACTGGACACGTTAAAGAACAGTAAGATAAGTAAAATAAAAAAAAATATATGTATATTAAAAAAAAAAAATTACTCGGGTTGGTGCTGCTGAACTACTAGGAGCAGCACAGTAGCACACCAGTCCCACTCCCCAACACAGCTACACTAATAGCACTGGGCTCTTATAGTAGCAAAGTAAAAAAACAAAAAAGAAAATAAAAGCAGTCCTTACAAGGACTATTGGGTTATTACAGCAGTCAGCAGATGAGATCAGAAGAGATCAGTGCCCACAGCAGCTACATACAGAGCACTGCAGTAGAAGGTAGATTACTAGCCAGCAAAGCTACCTAACCTAAAATGTCCCTCAAATCCCTGCTGAGTTCTGTCCCTCCAATACAGAGCAGTATAAAGTAGATTACTAGCCAGCAAACTTACTATCAACTGTCCCTCAAATCACTAACAGCTCTCTCCCTACACTAGCTCTTCCAAGCACACACAGGCAGAATGAAAAAACGCTGCAGGGCTTCAGTTTATATATGGAAGGGGAGTGGTCCAGGGGGTGTGGGGGTGGTCCAGGAGGGAGAGCTTCCTGATTGGCTGCCATGTATCTGCTGGTCTGGGGTGAGAGGGCAAAAAAAAGCGCCAGCTAAGGCAAACCCAAAATGGCGAACGTCGCGCGACGTTCGTGAACATTTGGCGAGCGCGAACAGTCGATGTTCGCGCAAACAAGTTCGCCGGCGAACAGTCCGCGACATCCCTAGTTAAGAATGAGCAAAATTGAGAGGACAGGAGAATTGGCTGGTGAGGTGGATACGGCTTTTATTAGATATTGTAGTTAGTGGAGTTGAAGGCCAGATTGGAGGTTGCAGTAATCTAGATGAGACATGATGAGAGTCTAGGTGGCATCTGTAGTAAAGTAAGGTAAGCTTTGTACAATGTTACATTGAGAGAGTGGCAGGACGTGATAAGAGAAATAATGAGGGACATAGTAGAGAGGACTGAGTCAAAAAAATATTGAGCCCCTGGTAGGAGAACCTGGATTATTGTTTACAGGTATGGAGATGTGCACTTGCAGAAATGGCATCTATGATTTATGAGTCCTGTTTTTAGATGTTGAGTTTGAGATAATGGCAGAGGCAGAGAGAGAGAGAGAGAGAGATTGCTGGCGATGGTTCATATAGGTGATTTCAGGAAAGGTCAAAATATATTTTTAAAGGATATCAGCATTGAGTAGATGTACTGAATTCCATAGGATGAAACTAATTTGCCCAGATATGGAGATGCAAACAGTGAACACCTTATTTTAAAATATAACTTTTGCTACTTTTATACTTTATAAGGCTACAGAAGACTGATTAAAGGAAGATCTAACTTTTGGCAACTGGTTACTACTCTAAAGGAGTGAATTCACTCCAACAACCTTTTACCAGGATTTAATACATCTACTGTAACTTATATAGTACTGATGAGGGACATAAAAAGTGATTCAAAGTGTATCATCTTTTTGGTCTTTGGAGATGTGTAGCTTCTTTCTGTAGTAGGTTATTAAAAGTTAATATTTTATACTCTATTCCTGATAAATGCCTTGTTGTAACATACAGAGGGATGCTGGAATGAATGTGTAACCTCCACAAATATGATATAGTTGTATAAGAAGAGGAACAAGACAAAGGTTGGGCCAGTGTAGGAATATATTTGGGACTCTATTTATCACAAAATGTCAGTAAAATATCTCAGTAATTCTACTTTAGGTGGGTTATAGTGTATTAGCGATAGTTCTCCCTATAAGATGTTCTGACAATATAGTCCACTGTTTAAAATAAAGTATGTCATAAATACATGGATTGCTTAGATACATCTTTGTTAATACCCAGAAAAAAATTTCCATTAGTATGTGCCACCAAGTAGCTCTTAATATACATGTATACAATATGGTAGAGGTGGTGTTGGGGGCACTAATCTCGGCTATTCGGATTTAGGGTTCAATTCAAAACAATGCAATATTGTACATTTTGTCTGTGTGATAAGTGCTACTTTTCATGTGTCTGCTAATTCATTGCGATAAACACTTGTCGCATTAACCAAGATATCTTTCCGTTACCTATTTTTTCACTACCTAACAGTACATTGAAAGTAGTGGGAACTCTTACTTTTTCGCAATTCAATTCAACCCAAAAACGCTTATTGCGTTTGTGATAACTTCTGGTTACCTGTACGCCACTTTGAACTGCTGGAAATACTTTATTTGCCTTATTTTTATTTCATACATTTTCATTCATGTTTTGTTTCGTTTTTTAAATAAGTGTGTGTATAACACTTGACTAGTACCGCATTACTGCAAGTTGAGTTAGAAAGGGCCTGGCGTAAACTACAATTTATATTCAGCTGCCAATATCACTTGAATGTTTAACCTCACACGTCAATATATTTTGTGTTCTGGATTCAAGATAAACCTTCAAAAAGATATCAATGCGATTAAAATATTTGAAAATTTTATATGTTGACTCAAACATATCCACACAAATCCTAAAATAGGCCTTTCAACAATTGCCATCACAAATCATTCTTAATCATTCCCCTTTCAATGGATCCCACTAATCCACAAAGTAAATTTAATCATCTCCAATTTTCAATATTGTTAGGATCTGAAAGTGTTAATGCAAAATCTGGCCAGGGTAAACAGGACAACAAAAACCCTTGGCTTCTTGTCTGTACAATATGACCCTTTGGGGGCTCCTTTGGGGATCAGATGTGTCAGGAACGCAGAGCAGAGAAAAAAAGAGCGAGGAGACTTTGCAGGTTAGTTGTTGCTTCCCCTGCTGAGCGGTATTTCTATTAGTTGCTGTTCCAATACAAAACTCCAGCAGCACTCCGGTATAGTAAAAGGATTTTATTTGTGCAAATGAAGCAACGTTTCGGGCATAACAAGCCCTTTATCAAGCTTAACACCAGTGTAACATTTACTCCTTTATATACCTCAGTAGGGGGAGGGGAGAACACATTTACTCCTCCCATGTGATAAAACTTTATATTAACCCTTTATGACATATAAGATGAATAAATATACATAAAATATACATAAAATACATAATAAATATTCAGGTATCCTTTGTTTATATATAATCCAAAAAATCAAAGTGTCCAGTGTCCCTTAAAAATTCTGCAACCTGCAGTAATATAGTTTGCTTAACAATGAGCCTTGCAACATACATTAAAATCGCTACTCACAATTTATGTGCTCTATTCCTGCGCCGAAAATGCCTATGTATTGAGGAACACAGCCATTCCCAGAGCACGAGCTGTATTAATCTAAAAACAAAAAGATACAAAACAATGTTACACTTAGCACAAATTCAGGTCAACCTCATTTAATTAAATAAATAGCATTGGTGTGTACTCTCGGTTCAAACCACCTGGATCAAGCGTCCCTAGTTTCTGTATCCACTTCATCTCTAGCTTTTTTAACTGTAGGATCCGATCTCCTCCACGTCTCAAGGGTTCTACGCTGTCTATCACCTGATACCGCAGTTGACTCACTGTATGTCTGGCAGCAGCAAAATGTGCTGGTATCGGAAGATGTGTGTATCCACACCGTACATTTGATTTGTGTTGCTTAATTCGATCTTTAACTTTTTGTGTGGTCTCTCCCACGTATGCTAAACCACATGGGCATTTAATTAGGTACACAACGAAAGTTGAATTACATGTGAAATATCTTTTGATATCAATCTTTCGTCCAGTCTGTGGGTGTGTAAACTGGAATCCCTTAGTAATGTTATTACAACTTGCACAATTCAAACAAGGGAACGTACCCATTTTAGGGACCCCTAAAAACCTTTGTCCTGATTTTATTAGTGAGCCCACATCTGCTTTTATCAAGGTATCACGAAAATTTTTTCCCCTTTTATATGCCATTAACGGTGGCTCAGAGAAAGTCTTTATATGTGGTGCACAGGTTTGTAAAAGATGCCAATGTTTATTAATAAACGTTGCTTCATTTGCACAAATAAAATTCTTTCACTATACCGGAGTGCTGCTGGAGTTTTGTATTGGAATTTGTACTGGACCTGGGCAGACAGAGTCACAGCTGGCACCCGACGCTACAAAAAGCGGTGAGATTGATTGTGTAGCACTACACCCTATGTTTGTGAATTGACTTTTTCTGCCAGTATTGTGCTCCAATCTAATTACACAAATGTCTCAACCTATACGTCAGGAACAACCTCTAACATTTGCTTATAGCGAATTAGAAGCTACCAGGATTATTGAACAAAGTAGATGCAGTAATGCCTTTCTACAACCTGCAGCAGATACTTCAATATTTAAGGAATATGAAAAAGAAAAACGTAAATTGATCGGATTAGATCTACATGCTGCAACTCTGATTGAGTATTATAAACAAGGCCGGATACCAAGAGGTCTGAGGGTTAATTTACGCCCAACTATATTCAAAGATAATAAGACTTTTGCACAAAAATATGAACAAATTATTAATAAATGTTCATTTGATATTATCTTATTGAATATTGAGTTTTTACAGCGAGAAATCGGAGTAAGTGAGAAACAAATCGCAGAACTTGATAAAAACCTGAGACAGCATGTGCAGACGGAAGAACAGCAGCTCCAATTGCAGCGGATTGAAAGCAACTTGGTGAAACACAAGAGCGAAATTGAGGAACGGAAGAGAAGTAAATTCCGAAGGGATGAACTGGATTACAGCTCCGGATGCATCTATAATTGGCAGAGAGAAACCAGGGGACATCGGGACCCAGGAGGACAACCCCGCCCCCAGTGGAGACGTCATCAGTGGGAGACGCGGAGACAGAGAGCCAGGGAAACAGGCTATAGCGATACCGATACCTCCACAGATGGACGCCAACAGAGAGGAACGGATGGACGTGACGAGCAGGCTCTGGGCTATCGGGACAGCGACTCCTCGCGAGATGGCTCACAGACAGATCTGTGTACAGCATGGGCCACCACATCGTCTCCTTCTTTTTTAGATGCAGGTCCCAGACAATACACCCGCCAAAAAGGAGAGGGGGCAGACGGCACAAACGTACCCTGGTACCGTCGCAGACAACCGGAACGGAAAGCACGGGGGACACGGAGGACCTAATAGTGAATATCTCGTCCACACAACTAAGCAAGGAGGAAATCGATCTACTTAACAAAAGTATCTCTTTTTGTCCTACTATGAAAAGTGACATATTTCAAATGGATATTGACTTTGAACGTTTTTTTCGTAATTTGAGACTTAAATCATTTTTTGCGGAACCTAAAGTAGAGACTGGACAAGTTACACAGGAATCCATATGTGACTCACAATTGACTTTGAAAAATGTGGGTTTAAGGAACAAAAGTGTGTTTGTACCACCAGCAACAGATTTGATCGTTGAATCTTATATCAAATTAGTTAAAAGTGATGTTGAAACACTTAAACAAAAGATGAGGGGGAATCCACTATTGGGGAGTAGATACAACTGTAGTAGACGGGAGGTTGAACAATTGGATAAGTTAATGACGCATAAAAATTTAATCTTTAAACCTGCGGACAAGGGAGGAGCCCTGGTACTAATGGATAGGGACTATTACATAAGTGAGATACAAACACAACTTAATGATGCAAAAGTCTATCAAAAATTGCCTGGGGACCCTTTATCGAAGATTGTCACTAGTATTGAAAAGATTGTACAAAAGGCAACGGAAGGAGATCTAATAGATGTTAAACTACAACAATATCTTATAAAGAAACATCCAGTCACCCCCTTATTCTATACATTACCAAAAATTCACATGAATTTGCAATTCCCTCCGGGTAGACCGATAGTGGCAAGTAATGAATCAATATTGGCTCCCCTGTCACTTTATCTAGATAAGATTTTACAACCTTATGTGGTCAATACTAAATCTTACCTTAAAGATACAACACACCTATTGAATATCTTGGAAAATTGCCTGGTAACAAAGGAGACTCTTTTAGTGACAATGGACATACAGAGTCTTTATACATCAATAATGCATGACGCAGGGTTAGAAGCAGTACGAGAAACTCTTTTGATAAATGATAATTACTCTTTGGAAGCTCAAGAATTTTTTCTATCATTACTAGAGGTGGTCTTACGTGAAAACTATTTTATGTTCCAAGATCAATTTTATAAACAGATACAGGGGACCGCCATGGGGAGCAATGTTGCTCCCACATATGCTAACTTGTACATGGATAACTTTGAATGCAAATTTGTATATACTACTATACCCTATATCAACAGCATTGCCAACTATATTATCGCTATATAGATGATATAGTGATGTTATGGACAGGGTCGGAGGAAAATCTGCTAACCTTTGTTACCCATTTGAATTCTAGGGTGTCCACACTGCACTTCACTTTGGCATATGATGCAGAGACAGCTAACTTTTTGGATGTAACCATCAAAAAGGAAGGCACTCGGTTGCAGACTGACCTGTACAAGAAAGAGACAGAACGTAACAATCTATTGCATTTCTCTAGCTTTCACTCCCCTTCATTGAAAAATAATTTGCCGAAGTCACAATTCATGAGAGTGAGACGAATTGTCTCAGAGCAACAAAAAGAGGGTCAAAGACTAGATGAAATGCAAAAGAGATTTGAAGTGAGAGGATACCCTAAAAAACTCTTAGAAACAGTGAGAAATGAGGTAGAAGAAATTCCCCGAGAAGAGTTGAGAGTAAAAAGGGTGAAACAAGAAACCTCGAGACTAGCCTTTGTTAGCAAATACACTACTGCTAGCAATAAGGTGAAGAGTATTATTAATAAACATTGGCATCTTTTACAAACCTGTGCACCACATATAAAGACTTTCTCTGAGCCACCGTTAATGGCATATAAAAAGGGAAAACATTTTCGTGATACCTTGATAAAAGCAGATGTGGGCTCACTAATAAAATCAGGACAAAGATTTTTAGGGGTCCCTAAAATGGGTACGTTCCCTTGTTTGAATTGTGCAAGTTGTAATAACATTACTAAGGGATTCCAGTTTACACACCCACAGACTGGACGAAAGATTGATATCAAAAGATATTTCACATGTAATTCAACTTTCGTTGTGTACCTAATTAAATGCCCATGTGGTTTAGCATACGTGGGAGAGACCACACAAAAAGTTAAAGATCGAATTAAGCAACACAAATCAAATGTACGGTGTGGATACACACATCTTCCGATACCAGCACATTTTGCTGCTGCCAGACATACAGTGAGTCAACTGCGGTATCAGGTGATAGACAGCGTAGAACCCTTGAGACGTGGAGGAGATCGGATCTTACAGTTAAAAAAGCTAGAGATGAAGTGGATACAGAAACTAGGGACGCTTGATCCAGGTGGTTTGAACCGAGAGTACACACCAATGCTATTTATTTAATTAAATGAGGTTGACCTGAATTTGTGCTAAGTGTAACATTGTTTTGTATCTTTTTTTTGTATCTTTTTGTTTTTAGATTAATACTCTGGGAATGGCTGTGTTCCTCAATACATAGGCATTTTCGGCGCAGGAATAGAGCACATAAATTGTGAGTAGCGATTTTAATGTATGTTGCAAGGCTCATTGTTAAGCAAACTATATTACTGCAGGTTGCAGAATTTTTAAGGGACACTGGACACTTTGATTTTTTGGATTATATATAAACAAAGGATACCTGAATATTTATTATGTATTTTATGTATATTTATTCATCTTATATGTCATAAAGGGTTAATATAAAGTTTTATCACATGGGAGGAGTAAATGTGTTCTCCCCTCCCCCTACTGAGGTATATAAAGGAGTAAATGTTACACTGGTGTTAAGCTTGATAAAGAGCTGGTTATGCCTGAAACGTTGCTTCATTTGCACAAATAAAATTCTTTCACTATACCGGAGTGCTGCTGGAGTTTTGTATTGGAATTTGTACTGGACCTGGGCAGACAGAGTCACAGCTGGCACCCGACGCTACAAAAAGCGGTGAGATTGATTGTGTAGCACTACACCCTATGTTTGTCTATTAGTTGCTGTGGCACCTCCACCTGTCAGCCCAAGGCTATATAGAGCCAGGATCTTACTGGCTGGCTTAGGGGAGGCTGAAGTCATTGATCGATACCGGCTTAGCCAGTGTCTTATGACTCTCTATGAGCTTATCAAAAATTATATTGATCCTCTGCCATCTACAAATAGGGCAGTTCCAGGCTTCACCAAGTTATTGGAAACCTGTCATTTTCTGGCATCTGGCAGCTTTCGGTCATCAGAAGATCTTGACACTACAAGCTCTTAAAAAAAGATGGCATTTATTTATCCATTTTTCCAACACCAGACAGGAGTGACTGAAAGTGAAAAATGGACTTTCATGTCCAAGAAGGTCTGCCTGATGTCATGGGTGCAATAGATTGCACTCATGTGGCTTTGTTGCTCCCTCATGGTCAGGAGCAAATTTTCCTCAACAGGAAGCAATTTCCTTCAATCAACACTCAAATCATTTGTGATGCAAAAATGCATTTGATGAATGTTTTTGCTGCCTTCCCTGGAAGCACACATGACACAGCAGTCCACAGTATCCCAAGCCAATAGTGTAGCCTTCATAAGTGGGGTAGCTTTCTTGGTGAAGGACATGCACCTGTATAGTAGGTTCAGGAGTGGAACAGAGTGACAACAACAGTGTACAAGAAGAAGCTAGTTCTACTCTGTTAAATTAAAAAGTGTAAGGTTTTTTTAGTTCTTCTAAAGACTCTAGTATTTGTGCTTCCAGGAGAGTTATAGCATTGGTAAGGGGTGGTGATATCCATCTCCAAGCCACTGTGATTTGTGAGGCTAAATAGTACATAAGGGAGCCAGTCCCCCCTTCAGAAGTGGGAGTTGCAGAGTTTGTAGGGACAATCTTGAATATCCAAAGCATGCTCAGCATAAGCCCCCTTAATTTATTAAAAAGTGATTGAGGAATAGTCAATTGGGATTGTTGGAACAGGTATATTAGTTTTGGGAGAACTAGCTTTTTAACCAAGGTTAGCCTCTGCGTGCGTCGGTGAACCCAGAGAGGGGGAAAATCACAGATTTTTTCCAGTTTATTTTAAGACTGGAGAATAGTGTATGGTTATCAATAATAGCTAGCATTGTATAGTAGGGTATTGTCTGCATATGATTAAGTGTCCCGGGTAGACATGAAACGCATCAGGCCTTGGTTCTTAATATATGGAAAATAAAATTTAAGCTTTTTTAACCTTTTACCATCTGACTCCAGTTTCACTACTTTGTGGGTCCAGGCTTGTGCCAACCTCTTTTGAAGTCTCCTGGTGTTTGCTCCCCTTGCTAAAGGTCTGGGGTGTGTGCACCCGGGCCCACCATAAATAGCGGTAAGCTCACTCAACATATTTAAACATAGCATATACTGGTTATATATTTATAAATATTGTCTGCATACATAGAGATGAATTCAACCCTAATGCCTAAATGAAGCCCCTCCACGGCTTGTAATAATTTAATACGACATGCAAGAGATTCCATTTCCAGTGAAAAGAGCGGTGGTGAGATGGGACACCCTTGCCTCGTGCCAATGCCAATTCATACTGGATAGTAACCAGCAAGTCTGTTTTCCAATATCTTTGCCAGTATTTGTGCATCAGCATTGAAAAGCAAAATAGGCCTTTATGAGGGGCACTTGAGCAAGTTTTTACCCAGTTTATTAATGAAAACTATTAGTGTCTCCCAAATTGAGTGTGGGAGAGGGTTCTCTTGTATGATACGATTATAGAAATGTGATAAAATTGGCACCAGTTTATTTAACATGTTGTTTATACCATTCAATTGGTAGGCCATCCAACCCTGGTGTTTTCTCAGGGGAAAAGACCCCAATTGCATCCTCTGCCTCAGTAATTTTGATGAGAGGTGATGGAAGGCCTTTTCTGGGAGTGTGGGGATTTGTGTCTCAAGTATAAATGTAGCTGCCCTTGGGGTTTGTGCAATTTAGTAGTATATAAATCTGAGTAAAAAAAAAATTTCGGTAATTTAATAGCCGGTACAGAGGCACAGAGAGCATCTTCTCTGGAGAGAATTGCTAGGAGTTTTCCATTGTTGTTCCCTTGCTCAAACATATTTGCTTTTTTAATAAAGAATATGCTTTTTGTAAGCTCTAATCAAGCTAAATCTAGTGCTCTTTGGCTTTGCTGCTATTTTCTCTTTCTTTGGTCAGCAGAGCCAGGCCAGTCCAGCCAGGCGCCCTAGGCAACCTGGCTGGCCAAGTGCGCAGATGTGCGGATTTGCACTCATGCACGAAATGTAGCGTGCATGCGCAAAATGGAGCGTTTGTTTGAGGATGTGCGAAATAGACTTAAAACTAGTAGCCACAGTTGGGGAGAGCGAGGACCGGACCAGGGGGGTATATGACAGAGAAGGTATGTGCCTGGCACCCCCCCAAGCTTTGCACCCTAGGCACGTGCCTACTCTGCCTACCTCTAGTTCCGGCTCTGTTGGTCAGTGGGCTCATATACTGTACATATTTGGCATCAACTTCTAGTTGGAATTTCAGGGAAATATATGCATCAATGTTTGTTGTTAGGACTGTAATATCTCCAATGAATTCCCCTCTGATGTATGTGTGTCCCAAGTGAGTCTGCAGGTGGGGTTAACATAGTACCATTGGGGGGGGAGTGATCTGTAATGCCTCAGGCAAGAATTTCAAACTTTGGCACACATTTGCTGATTCCCTCACATCCCAGCGTTAGGTCTATTCTGGAGAGGGCATTGTGACCTGGTGAGTAGCAGGTGTATTGCCTTGCCCCAGGGTTACGATCCCTCCATAGGTCAATCAGGTGTTTGTAGAAACCCATCTGAAGAAGACATTGTTAGCTTTTTTTGGATGTTGTAAATTTGTTGAGATCTGCATCTATGAAAGCATTAAAGTCTCCCATCAATAGGACATGTAAAAGCGGTAGTGACAGTAATTAGAGGCTATAAAACCTCATCCTGGAAGGGAGGGGGAATATAAATGTTAATCATGTTGATTCTCTTCACATATAGGGCCCCATGTATAATCACCAGAGCTATCTGTGATGACAGTGTGGGTGGTAAATGGGCAGGATTTACCAACTAGGATGGAGACTCCTCTGGAGTAACTTGAGTGTACTGAATGGTACATAGAGCCTATCCAATGCTTCTTAGAGTGTGAATCTTACTGCCAATCAGGTGAGTTTCCTGTAACATAATAATCTGAGGTTTCACGGTCTTTACAAAATCAAACATAAGCCTCTGCTTAATTGCATTCCCCAACCCCTGTACATTCCATGATAAAATCTGTAGTGATAACATGCTTGATAAATAGAGTGTAACAAATTGAGTATAGAGAGAGTTATTTGACATTGCTTATAGGGAGCATTAAACAGTGACATGAACCAAAATAAAGTTCAATTAACGCACTTGTCCCAATACCATCCCTCCCCACACACTCCAACCAGCAACTCAAAGTGAGTTTTCTCTCATAACTTTTATAACCATTAACTTTCAATTAGGGGGTTAGTGTCTACAAAAGTCCAGTAGATGGTTGCAGTTATCACCTGGTCCAGGAGGCTTCGTGTTTATTGGGGCAGTAGTAGAACCTGCTTGACCCTGTAGTGGTGTATATTTTGAGACAGGCAGTTATGTGATAATCAATAAACAAAGTCATAGTATAGAAGTGAAGTGGGGTAGCACCAGCCCTGTGTGTGTGTCATATGTGGGTTACAGGTTGTCAGATCCAGTGATGCAATGGCGTTCAGGTCAGCTTAACTGCAACCAGCGCTATGTGGATGTTCTTCCAGCCAGGCAATTATTTTTCTCATTGGCTGTGACCCTCAGATGAGTGGGAAATATCATAGCATAGGGATTTTTCTTTTGTCTGAGTTGGCAATTAGTTTCAGTAAATTTGGCTCTGAATTTCTGTACCTCCGAAGAGAAATCCGGGTAGATTGAGATTTTGGTTTTCAATGGTAATCTCTCCCATTTTTCTTGCTTCTGCCAGCACTGAGTCTCTGTCCTGGTAGTTCAGTAGGTGTGCCAGTAGGGGTCTAGGTGGGGCGTCAGGTGGAATGGTTTGCCTGGAACTCTGTGCGCTCTTCTACTATAAACAAAAGTGAGAAGGTAGCTAGGCCAAAAGTGTTAGTCAGCCATTGCTCTACAAACTTCATGGAGGAATTGCCTTCCCTCTCAGGGAAGCCGAGTATATGTATGCTCTTATGCTGGAGGCGGTATTCTTCCCCGGTCAGTTTCCTTACATTTTGTACATCATGTTTAAGAATGGCAAAATCTGTCTTTAGCTCATTAATCTTGCCTATTAATGGTTTCTGGAGTACCTCAGTTAGTGTAGGTTCTTGAGTTCAAGTAGGCCCTGTAGGCCATCAGCAGAAGGCCCGCCTCCTCTCCATCTGTCTGTGGCAAGGGCATGGATTCTGAGGGAGACATTTGCCTCAGGGAGCACTGGGGGTGCGCATTCAGAGCAAATTGCTCCATTCTGCACGCTGCAGCATCACCTGTTGCTTTGGTTGCTAGGAGGCCGTTGCCAGCTGTCTTGGTCAGCATCTTGTGACTGCATGATTGGCCATGCAAAGCCTTTCCTTGCAGTGGTTTTGCATTCCATCCGCACCTGCAGGTACCTATTTACAAGTCAGGGGAGTGCCCTTGGTTCCCTGGATTGTGTTGGGGCAGTAGTTATTTAGGATGCAATCAGCATTTTAGACCCCCTCAACAGAGCTCTTTAGCAGCAAGTCTTACTTGGTCTCCATTCAGGCCACAACCCCTCAGAGCTTTTTTTTAGTGTTTTCTACAAGCTTATACATTAAAGAAGCGATCTCTGACAATGAACAACTGATTTCAAACAGGTGTTGTTGTATGGTCAAATTTTACTTGAGGAGTTCAGTTTGATTGTGCTCCATTCTTTCAGTGTTGCGGCCAAATCATTATTCTGATTTTCCATTCTTACTAACTGCAAACATAATTTAAAAATGTCTCTATTTCTGGTACACTGCAAATTCACCATATCCTTATGGCATTTTATTTTGTTTCCACATAGGAATTGTTGAAAGATTGGAATGCCTAATTCGACACATGGAATAGATCTTCTGACGGTTCCTGATTCTCCTCTGTCTTCTCTGAAAATACAGCATAATTATGAGATTGAAATTCTTCTTCCTCAAATTCAACTTCACTCACAGGATAATTATATCATCTACAATTTTTTCACTACAGATTGTTGCATTATACATAATGTCAATATTTGGGCTTGTAGAAACACTCTTGGATTATTTTGTTCTAATGCAGTGTTTGCTGTTTCAGTATTTAAACTATTTGTTAAATTGGGAGAGGACATTACTGTTGTATGCATGAATTGTTGCAAAAAAGCCTTTGTGTAGGCCACATATAAGGAGACACATTGGAATAAGGATGTGTATGGTAACTGTAAAAAAGGTTAATAAAGTCTAGCTGCTGTAAAGTGGTGGTGGTGTTGTTGGGCTATTACCAGCATGTATGTTGGGTATTGTTGCACAATAAACACTATATGGGTGTGGTTTTGGCCATCTAGGATATATGGTTGGTGCATGACAATTGTCTTTTCTTTATCTGTTGGATTAGGAGAGTGACTTGAAACAGCATCCATAGTTTAAGTTTTAGAAATGTGCTATTATTTTTGGCAAAGTTGCTTTTTTGTGCTACAGAAAACATTGTCCCATGGATGGTAGTTTTTTTTTTTGGATTGTTGATCTGTAAAAAAAGATACAAGAATGTGTTAATCATCCATAAGCAAATGACTGAATCTTGATGCCATTCCTTATGCATATTCAGAATTGTTGATTTAGTGTAACCTTCAAAAAAGCATGTAGCTCTCTTTCTCCCCCTCCCTCCCTTAACCTAGAAATTGAACACCATGTAAGTATAAACAGTATATAGATGGATAGATTACATAGCTCAATTACATTGATAGATTATATAGTTACTCAGATTATATATATATATATATATATATATATATAGAGAGAGAGAGAGAGAGAGAGAGGGAGAGAGAGAGAGAGCACCTAGGATGACAGACAGTGGTTGATTGACCTTGATAGTGGTTGATAGTTACATTTTGTAATGCTAGGCCATGTTTTTATTTATTTGGGGTTAAGAATGCTTAAATCTGACCCATTTTTGATGTGGAAATGTTGATATAATTTCTTACTCTTTCCACTATTTGGAGTTTTTAAATGGGGTGACACCAACACCCTCATTTGTGTCTGAGGGTCATATTTCAATTTTTTTTTGCTATCTAAGTTTTTTTTTATTGAGTTTTTCAGATTCAAAATAAATCAACATTTGAAAGAAGGCGTAGAGGGAACAATGAGCGTGTAAGTAAGGGGGGGGGTAAGAAAGAGGGGGGAGGGGAGGTAATGTTCCTTAATGTATATTTAGGTGGCATATTTCAATTTTACTATAACTTTTCACAATTGGCTTTCATTGTAGTCTATCCTCTAGGCATATTTGTGTTTCTGATTTCAAACACTGACTGGTTGCTAGGCTCCATTAGACCCTAGCAGCCAGATACATGCTAACAGTAAAAATAGGAGATTTGATGCAAAGGATTATTTTCCTAATATAGATAAAACAACAAAGTGTCAATGAAAAACAATCTTGACATCAGAATAAATGTTAAGGTTACGGTCAAGTACTCCTTTACAAAATCAATCATTAGGATATTTTGGTTTTAGTTTAAGGGGATAAAATACCATGTATTTGATAAGTGGATGGATCTTCTGTATCTTCTGGTCCCCAGACATGGCCAAAGGAGACATTTTCTCCAATAGTAACGATTCCCACACGGAAAACTGTACAGGCTGTAATGGGACTCTTCCAGTTTTTTTTGGCCTGAAGGGCTTCTTCTGACATTTTTTGTTTGACTATTCTTTTGCAGTTATTGAACCTTTATTTTTAATGACATCAGAGGTTCTGCATACAGTGCTCACGCTGTTGAAAGATGCTGTGATTTCATTCCAACAGGCTGTTTTTTGTAAATAGGCTGTGCAGACCTTGCCAGTTCCAAACAGATCATCATTCTTTCAATGATAGCTGTGATTAGTGCACATTTTTCTTCAAAGTTAAACCTGTGGCCTCATTGCCTGTTGTCATCATTCACTGGATTCACATTGGTGTGGTCTGAATAGATGCTGCCTTCTGATGTTGGTGGCTTGACTTGGCTTGAAGAACTCCTTTTTCTTCTAACAGAACCACATGAGCCATTTCTGGAGGTGGTAGATGACCTGATTTTGATTTCACTTGGTTCTTTAGCCACATCACCATGTGAGTTTGTCTCTTCAGGGCAACATTGGACTGTGCTAGAGTCTATTATACTTAAATATTTTCAAGACAAATATTCATCTAAAAGGGAAAAAAAATAGGCCTTTGAGACAGCAAGTCCTTTTTTATAGTTTTACGTTGCTATGTCTGGTTGGGGTGTTTAAGTAATAACCTTTGATTGGTGTGATAAGCTTAGGGAATGTAGAGCTTTAGATTGTAACCGGATTTTTTTTTTCGCATGAACTTGATATACTGTATGTTGTATTTATGCAATTGTAGACAGAAGTAGAATTCCGCTTATTAAGTTGTGGCGTGATTTGTGAAAAAAAAGAGCGATAACGTCATTTCCGCACAAAACAGTAGTCTAAAACTGAAACCGCAATAACATAGTACCTCTCGTTTTCACTAAATTCCATATTGCAATTGATTAAATTAGGTACAATAGCGCATTATTTATTGCAGGTAAACACAACTCTTTTTTTATCGCACATTTGAATTAAATCGAGCACTTAATTTGATAAATGCCACTGCAGAATGGAAATTTAAACCCGTAGAGAAGTTGGGATGAAAGGCTGGTGCTGTTATTTGTTCATAATTATTGTTATAAAAAGGAACTTGGAGAAAGCCATTGCTGGTTCTAGCAGTTGTGTGTGAAAGTGAGGGTTCTGGGTTGGAATGGCTGGGGCAGAGCAAATATTAAAACTTGTGGGGAATTAGGAATTTGTAACTATTTGAAGAGTTTTGCAAGATACCTTGGAGTTCTGTGGGATACTGTATATAGTAGCACTTACCCTGTAGCCTTATGTTTTAATTTTGTCAAAAGACTTCTGATAGACTAATTAATTACAACAGTGGACATTTTTCATGTATATTACATTTGGCCAATGTAGAGAGGATGTCCCAGAATAATTTATGCTACAACATATTAATAAACGTACAGATGGGATGCTGGCGGCTCAGTGTCAATACATGTGATGAAATAGGAAAGACATCTGACAGCTGTAGGGATTTGCAATAGGAAACAGTGGTTCCCCTAGATCACAGGATTGACATCCTGTCTTTTATAGATTATTACTGGAAGGCACCTGTCCACTGTGAATTCCTGCAGTGAATAAATAGATCTCAAACAGAAACAATGAACTCAGCAAAAGTGAATTGTGGAGATTGAAACTGAAAACTGAGTCCTATCTTGTATGTCAAGCTTTTACATTTTCCTGAGGCTCAAGGCTGATAACCTAAAAATATTTTTCTCTGTGGTTAAATGGTATAACAAACAATATCAACTGTTTAATTGCACTGAGCTTCACAAAGTACACAGATCCTTAGCAAAACATGTTCAGAAGTAAAATTAAGCCACTAGCAATCACAGATGTTTTTAAACAACTATAACAGCAGTATACATATACTGTAAAGTTGGTTTAACATATAAATAACATATAAATGTAATAAAAACTACTAAGTTTGTCCAGGAGCAGTAAACCATAGAAACCAATCAGCATGTAGCATTTACTGGTCACCTGTTTAAAAGCAAGCACCGTATTGGTTGCTATAGGTTACTATTGTGGGCAAACTTATAACATATGGGGTTTAGTATATTATACTAGATAGCTTCAGTTTAAGTATATTATGCTCTGGACTGTGACATTGAAATGAAAAATTATTTTTATTCTAATGCATCTCTTACCACATTCTACATATATACAGTAGTAGACTTATTTATTCTTATTCTTGTCCTGTGTGTACTTTTCTACATTTTAAAATTTTATAGTTCTGCATATCCATGCTTTATAAATAAAATTATATATACAAATATAAATATATATACATCATTTCAATTTTCAGCTCTACATTATTATAAAAATATTATGAACCCTATAAATTAGAATGGCAAATTCCCCCCCCGCCCCAGTGAATTTGATTTTCGTCCACCTTTTAGCCTTTCCAGACTGATGCTTCACCCTTATCCAGAAAACCCCTGGTCCTACACATTGTGGATAAAAGATCCCATACCTGTACTTAAATCTATAATAAGCATAATCAATCAGTCACTTATCCAATGAATTGAGTAAGGCATATGTTCAAGGAGGTGTTGTATCACACCGTGGCCCACTCCATGTTGACTGACTGGAGCCTGCACCGTTTTGGGAACAGGTTTGTGTCCCTCAATGAAGCTGTTTGGGGACCAGGGGAAATTAATATGCAGACCAAAATCTCTTCTGCCTCTGATTCACAATGAACCAGAGCAATGATTTTAATATCACCTTGTCCCTTAGAGGTATGTTGGCTGCCAACAAGCACATCAGCTGTTACATAGTTCTGCTCTATATTTGTGTAAACTATATTCTTGACAGTGGCATATAAATTGCCCAAGACACTCTTTGAATTAAATGAAAGATGCTTTTAAAAACTGAGTCAATAGCATATTACTGGCACACTATTAAAGGGTTTCTGTCATGATTTTTATGATGTCACTTTTATTTCTAAATGACACTGTTTACACTACAAATAAATCATTCTATAATATAAAATTTCATTCCTGAACCAGCAAGAGTACAAATAAGTCACTCTACAATATAAAATGTAATTCCTGAACCAAGTAGCGTATTTTTTTAGTTGTAATATTGGTGTGTAGGCGCCATCTCAGGTCATTTTACCTGGCCATGTGCTTTCAGAAAGAGCCAGCTGGCAGGCTGTTGTTTCTCCTACTCAATGTAACTGAATGTATTGCAGTGGGACCTGGGTTTTTTCTATTGAGTGCTATTCTTATATCTATCAGGGAGCAGTTATTTTGTGTTAGGGAGCTGTTACCTGGTTACCTTCCCATTGTTCTGTTGTTAGGCTGCTGGGGGGAGGGAAGGAAGGGGGTGATATCACTTAAACTTGCATTACAGCAGTAAAGAGTGCCTGAAGTTTATTAGAGCACAAGTCACATGACTTGGGGCAGCTGAGAAACTAACAATATGTCTAGCCCCATGTCAGATTTCAAAATTAAATATCAAAAAATCTGTTTGCTCTTTTGAGAAATGGATTTCAATGCAGAATTCTGCTGGAGCAGCACTACTAACTGATACATTTTATCAAGGCTTGATAAATAGCCCAGCAGAGGCCTGAAACGTTGCCGCTTTGTTTTGTGAGCTGAATAAACACTGATCACTGAATCAATTGCATCAGTTGTGCCACAGGTCTCTTGTTTTACTATATACAGTTTTTTGGCTTTGGGCAGCATTGGGCCTGATACCTGACGGCACCTGACACCAATCCGGTGTTTCAGGCCTGGAGCAGCACTCCATTGTTGGAATTCACAAACAAATTGTGTGGCATTCTAATTTTGACTAATATTAAAATTTAATGTGAACTAATAAAAGCCAGCTAGGTATTTAATGTGCTTAGTATTCATCTGCCAATAGAAGATCAGAGGAACAATTTAAACCACTAACTTCTTCTAGCTCCACAAACCACACACCATATCTAATGTTATTACTGTCTAATGGTTTAAAAGATGCAGAAAACCTTGCAGAAAAACAAAATCATGATCAAAACCCTATAGAAAGCTTGCTTGGTATTTATAGTAGCAACCCTCAAGCACAGGTCAGGATTAATTCACAATCCATTAATTATAGGAAAACACAATCTGTGACCAAATGATCACTCGCTTTGTTTATGCAAAATGACTTGCTTTAAATACTTTCAAGTGCATTGCATCTTGTTTTTCCTATTCCATAAGCCTTTTCTTAAAATTGCTTGGGTTACTTATGTTGCTGTCACATAAATTCTGCTATACTCAGCTATACTCTTCTGGCAGGCTATTCTACTACAATTACAACTATTTCTAACCAGATGAAAGAGAGCAAAAGCTTCCCTTAAATTTACTCCAAAGAAGGTATCCAAACTTAGTTAGAAATGCAAGATGTTTCTCCAGTAAGAATTGCCCCTATCAGCACAACATCAGCCATGTCATCACTTTCAAGATTGCTGTGCAATAGTGATGGAAGAACCTGATCATAGGCTAACATAGCAATTCGGCATGTTTAAGGTGGTGAAGTGTCGAAGTCGAAGTTTTTTAAAGAGACAGTACTTCAATTTTCAAATGGTCGAATATTCAAAGTTTTTTCAATTCGAATCAAAGTCGAAGTCGAATTTGGCCTATTTGGTGGTCGAAGTACCCAAAAATTACTTCGAAATTTTAAGTTTTTGAATTAGAAAATTCACTTCTAATTCACTTCGACCCTTAGTAAATGTGACCCATAATGTTGAAATTTGACATGTATTTCTACAGTATACTGTATCTTCTCACTTGGTGTAAACACTAGAACAGAAGTGGTTCAAAACCTTAGCCTTCTTTCTGTTTTCATAAATTCGTATTGATACCATCTAGAAAAAAGAATTCAGGATTTGTTTTTGGCCTTCTCAGTAAAATCCTTTTCATTTGAGATTTTTCAATGTCATGACTGCTTTTTTGCATGCTTAATTAAAAAAAATCTAATGACCAAGCTAACCTGAATACAATAAGGTGCTAACCTTTTTATTAACCCTCATGTGCTAGAGGACATAGGAACTACATTTCTGGGTTACCTTATAAGCTACTGTATGCCTTGCCCTGTTATACTGGCTTTATAAGCAAGATCAGATGGGATGGAAAAGGGTTGCTTTGTGTTGTGTTGCCTTTTTTGGTGTTTTGCAGGAATATACAGAAAAATATAGAAGCATTTTTGTAAGACAGTGCTGAACTCCAGATGACACTTAGTGGCACAAAAATTCAAAGGTTAAACGCCCCACTGTATTTATCCTTAAAATATTGACTTTGTATGCAACCTTCCATGCCATCACCATGTACAGTTAGTACTAGTTAATACTTTCAGCTTATTAAATAATTTTGTAACTTATTGCGGCTGTTATCCTACCATTGTATGCCAATTCGCCTTGCTAATTCTGCATGGTCTAGTATCTTGTTATCAAGTACCTGCCCCACCTCACAGTTCCCACTTCCTCCAGGGACCGCACCCCAAACATTGGACCAGAGGCCCCTGACAATATTAATGACATTCCATTTACCTTCTCTATTGAAGCCTGTGAAAATATTGTCCCAGGTAATATGCTGCAGAGATGCCCTTATCATGCTAAATGTTGCACCTCTAAAATGTAAGCGCCTTGTAACTCAAATATAAAGAGTTGTTTCTTCATCATAAGCCCTCATTTGTGAAACGCCAGGTGAATGTTGGAGTGTTAAAACATATCTCCCAAAATTTGGAAAAAACATCAGTCACGCTGCATGAGGCAAAAAATTTTACCATTCCCATTTTATGACCACACCCCCTTATTACCATGCCCATTTTACAAAATTTGTCAGGTTATGAAAGTTTTAACTAAATGAAGCTGAAATTGCCATTTAAGGAGCAGTTCCCCAAGAGACTTGCATATCTTACAATTGTATCTTTGCTTATCTTGATTTGTTACAAATATATAATATATTTGCAGCAGCTCTGTGTTCTGGGCTCTCTTATTTTAATTGTTTCAGAAAGTTTGTGTCTTTTTCTGGCATCAGTGCAGGACATCAAAGAGAAACTTGTGAGATTTTAGTAAGAAACCCAAGACTTCAGGCTGAGCTGATCACAAAATCTTTCCACCACACTTAATGATTCATTGTTTGTTCAAGGCATGGGAAATGTTAAGTGGGGTAATGCAGATTTTGGAACCCTGATCCTTATACTTGAATGAAAGAAAAAAGTTATCAATGAAATGATTATATCCTACGGACATAGCAACAATAATGTAAATTAAACAAGTTCCTTTTAATCCCTGTACTTTGAGCCTCCTAATTTCTCCTATGTCCTTGGATAGTCTTGTTGTGACATCGTAGCATGTGCTATAGAATTGTAAAAAAGATTATTTGCTAAATATTACTTGTGCCATTTTACAGCATGAAGCATAAATCAATACAATTGTTGGAACAGGGCTCCCTCTAGAGCAAATGCTAATTATGACTGAAGCTTTTTGATTCACCCTAGCAAACGGAATGAATGAATGACACTGACCTTTACATGTCTAGTATGAACACGCTAGTCATTAGTTATTTATAGTAATCTCATTATATCCTTAACCTACTACATTCAGAATTCCAGGGATTGTGTGGCTGAGCATCTAAATAGTACTTGCCCAATTGCCTTTTTGTACTTGCCATTTTAAGTATCAGTAGAGTTCAAATCCCTATAGCATTACATTAGGTTAAAGTATGTCTTTATATGACAATATATATATGTGTGTTTATATATTTTATATATTATATATTATTAGGTCTACTGTGAAATTACATTTGTAGTTTGTCTAGCATTTCTGATGTTAAGAACAAATGTACTGTTTCATTTAAAGTTATTAGAAATTCGCTCAAGTGGTATATTAACTTTGAAGTCAACAATTGGCTGTAATGCCAAATTTTTTTAACAAGAAAGTCTTTCAGCTGCCTCCAGCCCAAGTAATCCCTTCTCTATTTTTAGCGACTTAAATCCCTATCTTCAGCATTGCTCTGATGGTTGGAATAAGAAGATTGTGAAAGTGTGGGAGGATTAGCCAGAAGCATTGTATGACAAAGCAATACACTTCCCACTGATAAAGGTGTAAAGCACAAGAGGAATTTATCACTGATATTATTGTGTTATTTACAAAAATGAAGTGAGGAATGTGATGGGTGTGTATCACACATTAGAAGGGTGTGATATTTGCACCTGTCTAGTCTTCCTCAATATGAAGTAACAAAACAAGATTAAAAGTAAACACACAATGTAACATTTTTTTAAAATGACAATAGAAATGTAAATTGCAAAGTATTGTAGCCTAAAACTGCTATTTATGTACCTGTCTTAAAACAACTATTTGGTTTCCAGGGGTTACTAGGTCTGGAGTCAACTAATTTTCAATAGATCACTCCTAAGACTAAAGTAATGTCTTCATGGTTGCTAAAATTAGTGGCAAAATAAAATTCAGCAACAGATTCTTTACCTTGGGGAAGAATGGTAAGTGCAGTAACTCATTATGTAATAATGCCTCTACTGGTAGCTAAAGAGCACCAAACTACACATAATAAATGTACAGGCTAAATATGTATATTTCTATGTATTGTAGATCTCTTTGTAAAATGGTGAGCCATAAAAAAATCTATATTTCAGGTTCTACATTAATGAGTTCACTTTAGGGATGCACCGAATCCAGGATTTGGTTCAGGATTCGGCCAGGATTCGGCCTTTTTCAGCAGGATTCGGATTCGACCGAACCGAATCTGAATCCTAATTTGCATATACAAATTATGGATGGGGAGCGAAATCGCGTGACTTTTTGTCATAAAACAAGGAAGTAAAAAATGTTTTCCCCTTCCCACAATGAGTTGGCCAATGAATCTGGTTGATGATCTGAATAAGTAATCACAAGGGAGGGTGGGTAACAACTGGTGGTCTGGGACAGATTAGATTTTCTGTTTGGACAGACTGTGATCAGATGAGACAGCAAGTTCTTCAGTATTACTGAAAAGCCTACATTGTGTGAGTTCCTCCAAAATTGTCCAAACTGTCACCCATATATTTTTATATGTCACCTGCTATAGAGTAGTGTCTATTAATTTTGCATGACATACCCACCATGAGTTACAAAACCTGGGATTTTAGGTAACGAAGGGACCACAGTCAACTTATTTATTATGGGACAGAAGCAGAGGCCTAACTAGGTGTTACTGGTTCCCACAGCAAATTTAATGAAGGCCCTCATAATACTGGTACAGTGATCCATTCTACCAAGATATATTGAAATTAGTGATTGAGGAATTTGACCCGTTTTGTTTCGCCAAAAATTCGCTGCCGCCAAAACGCCCATTAAAGTCTATGGGCGTCAAAAAAATTTTGTCTAAATTGTTTTGATGCACGTCTTTTTATTTTTTTTGATGCACGACGCCATACAAGTCTATGGGTGTCTTTTTTGAGGCGAAACAAGTCAAAAAAATCCGCTCATCCCTAATTGAAATGTTTTACATTAATTAGGGCCTCCATTGTCCCTCTATAATCCTGCACCAACTTCCTGCATGGTCTGCTTCCTCTGTAGTTATAGCCCTGACCAGAAGTATAAAGCTGGTGCACTGCTTTCTCTTCTTGCACCTGAGTTATAAACCCTGTGTTCTACAGAGGCAATAAAAAGCAGATGAGATGGGCAATAAGTTTCATCTCTGTAATTTCTTCATCTTTTCTACCAGTTTCTATTCTATTTACACAGCACAACAGTGGACTATGCACCAGCCTGTGGAAAATTGCTTGTCTGACAAGGGTCACTAAAAGGTTGGAGATGTTTATCCTTATACCAGGTCCCATTGTGTGTTCTGGTCACCAGAAGACAAACTCAGAAGAATTAGACATAACATAATTATATTTGGCTGTGGTTATGCAGAGGTGCATGTCAACCCATGGCAAAGAGTAATGTATGAGCTTGCTCTCACCAGGATTTTTTTAATGCTTGGCCAGATGGAAGGCATTTGGGCAGTGTTTATTAGCCATGTGAAATGTAGCAAAAGTAAGACAAATTGTCCATAATCAAGCCACAGTGCTGCTAAAATATGCTCACGCTTTCTAAATATTGTGTTAAGAAAGCCATAACATACTATAGATGAAACATCATGGCAACAAACTTGGGAAAATACAACTAAGAGCTCAATAAATATTCTGGCGCAAGAAACAATATTTAAGGTAATATCTGGTTGGTTTATGGTCCCTACTAAACTACATAAATATTACCCCAGTTCTAGCCCGCTTTGTTTCCGAAATTGGGGAATGGAAGGTTCAATGCTTCATATTTGGTGGCAATGTAGAGAGGCGCTAAGATTTTGGTCCAGGATATTTACATTAATTGACTCAATTATGGGGATCAAACTTCAGAAAGACCCCCATACAAGTATTACTAAATAAAACAATGCCAACATTGAATAAATATCAACGTAAATTGATACAAATTTTCTTTATAGCAGCAAAACAGACTATAGCCACTTCCTGGAAAAAGCGTTTAGTTCCTATAATTATGTTTCCTCTGGATAATGGTAAATGAGAGAATGTTAAGTATAACTACAGATCAATAAAATCGCTATATCAAAATCTGGGCACCCTGGATAACATATACTAGTTTATAACAAAAATACTCTATGAAGAATGTAAGACAAGGTTGCATAAACAGAAATGTAAATAATAAAAAAGTAAATAAAAATGTTAAAGAGAGTTGAAACCCAAAAACAAAAATTAGCTTGATTTGGAACCCCGAGTACTTTCAAATATTACTTCAGGAGAAAATAGTAAATCAAGATAAAAGAAATCATGGAGATAGACAGTTAAGTTTATTTGTTAATTTTTATTGATATATAATTTTTACTACTGAATTTACATATTTCAGGTTATCTGTTGCATTACAGTCTAAATCCCATGTAAGCTTTTATTTATCACTCTTCAGCATAGTGAGAACAATTAGCATAGGTCTAAAGATATAGATGCATTTAATCACAGCCTATATGGGAAAGCAGAATGATTTCTAGTGCTCTGTGTTCCGACTAAATTAGTGCCAAGTGGGAGTAGGTAACGTCAACTTTTTACGTTTGCAAAGCTGGCATTATAAAAGATCAGTTGCGGAATTCTTTCTAGGCTCAACTAAATAGTTATTAACTATGGTCTTAGAATTAGCTTAGTTAAAAACATTAAAGTCTCAACATGCTTACCTTCTATTATCAAGCTGGGCTTATACACTGTCTACACATATCTCAGGGATATTTTTGTGCAACAGCTGTTGATTTATTACATGCATGCACAAAAATAAATTGGAGTCATTGTATGTGCACAGGTTGTTTATATAACTGGTATGTGACTTTGCCCTAGTGGGGATGCAGATATTCAAACTGGCATCTGTAACCACTATATTAAGCACCACTTTGCTGGAAATAAGAAAAGCCTTGCGGAGGAATGTAAACAAAGTCGCAAAGAGCAAAACAATTCGCGCCAATAGGAGTAAAAATCCACATCTCGCAATGTAATATTGTTCCTTAAACTGTTATTGCATTGTGAATTGTAATTGCGCATTGTAATTGCTCACTCTTAAGAAGTGCTTGAAGGTATAATCTTTTGGTGCAAACATAACGACTCTTTCATTAAGAAGTTTTATTACATTGACTGCGCATTGGCACAAACTATAAAATTCACAAACGGTCTTCCACTGTCGGAAGTGGTCGCTAAATAGTTTCCGTGTTATTACATTCCCCTGTTTGTGTTTTCTTCAGTGACGCTAGGTCAATGGAGAGATTTGAACATTCCATGCTGCAAGGGTCCAACATCTTCATTTAATGGACCATAACATATGGGGCAATGCAGGTCATACCTCGCCAGTGTGATAATGAACAGCAATTTTATTCTTTACAGCAAAATAAGGGCTCATTTATTTCCCAGAGTTAGAGTAAAGCTTAACACTGGATTTGCAGGACAGGCATTGTCAGCTCTGCTGCTCAACAAAAGACAACTTGTTTGCTTAACTTTGTAATTTTGTAGGCTGTGTAGTAAAGACCATCTTTTCAAAGATCATTCTGTCTGGTTGCAGCAAGTTCCTTAGTTCGATATTGAGCATTCACTGTCACCTGAGGGAATAGGGCTAACTCTGTAACCTGCCTCCCTTGAGTAATCTGAAGAACAGTTTTAGCATCTAGCTCATGGTTGTTTGTTTCAAGCTAGCTTTGCAAACTGTTCTGCAAAAGAAAAAATAGGCAATATATGACATATTACAAATCAAATGAGGCATCACCCTACCCCATTACATGGTGGACAGATCTGTGGGTAGCATCTGCCCATCTGTACCCTGTGAACATATAAGTATACTATACACTGCAAGTTTAAGGTTCTTTAGGGGAAATGTAATGAGTAATAATGTTATGTAATAATGTAGGTTATAAATGAAAAAAAAAATGCATAGCTAAGAATAAATGTTTGCATTTTGCCAAGAAATAATTTTTTTACTAAACTGTTACTCAATTGAGAATTCTAATTGCGTGCAGCACAATTAAATTCACAATTACTCTATCCTTTCCAGGTTCACAAAAGCTATATTAAATTTGCAAAAAAAAAATTAGAATAGTAATGATTTTAATTGGATGTTTTTTCCATTTACAACTTCCTTCCTATATGTAGTTAAATAATTACAACAGTCAATAAAACAATTAAACATATTAGGTAAATGCAGAAGACCAAAACAGACTAGTTTTGTTTTATTACCTTTGAATTTGGGTAATATATATACAGTAGTAATTCCAATTAACTGATATGGACAAATTCAATATCATAGTGATTTGCATTAGGTCTTTGGACAGAAAATGTATGCTATCTTGATAGCCTCCTGTATCAGTCACTACACATTTCAATAAATGAGCAGAAGAACATATGACCTTGCCATAAAGCTGTTTTCAAAAAGGAGCACTCACAGATATAACAATAAGTGAATTTATTGGAATTTCACAAAGTCCCCCACATATGCGCTTTTCAATTCTACTTGAACCGTCGTCAGGATGCTCCTCTGGAGTTATCACATGGTGTATGAATTCATAAAAGCACCAATCAGTGAATAGTGTTAATTACATAGTGTGAACATATTGCATAACAATATTAATGCATCTGTGTATATTAATGCAACCATAATGTATAAATGTATAAAAAATGTTTGGTTATACATAATTAGAAATAGCCAAATATCAGCTACCACTTTACTGGTATATATGTATGTATTTGTCCTTGAGAAAGGTTCCTGTGTGGGACCGAAACGTCGGATTAATAAACCTTCATTTACAAAATTTACATTTGACTATTTGCGAAATTCCTGCGAGTGCCAGTACCATGTACGGACTATTTTACATTTTTGACATGAGCACCCAGGTTGTTTGTTTAACTTTAAGGTGTGCAGCCTATACCTGCCATATATATATAGTATAGGTTACCTCTGTTATACTCTGTCTGATTCTCCTCCAGTCCCATTAAAGCCAGGTGCCCGTCATTAAATTTAAACAAGTCTTCTGTCTCTTTGCTGGATTATTAAATTTGTTCTATGAGCCTGCGCCATTGTTCTTGCCCCAGTCCTGTATTTGTGTTCCTGCTTAGCCTGTATTCTTCCTTAATTTGATTTGACTTTGGCCTGCTCCATGAATTTATATTGCAGCCTGCCTGATACAGAGACTTGCTCTGGTTTGTCGCCTGCCCTGACTCTGGAAAAAGACTGTATTGTTTGCCACTTGCCGATAAAATATGATGATCCTGTCCAATATTTGTCTACCGTGGATATTGGTCAATATGTAACACCATGGACATTCACCATATCTGCCAGTGTCGGCATGATTACATGGAATTATAGGAATATTCCACTATATATAATTTTAGGTTGTTAGTATTTTATTTGTAGAGATTAGAAACAGACCAGGAATCAGCAGTACTTAGTCTGCAATCACCCTTTATTGGTGTATTCTCTCTCACAACATGTTTCGGGAGCTAGTTGCTTTTTGACTTGAAAAAGGGACTAGCTCCCGAAACATGTCGTGAGTGAGAATACACCAATAAAGGGTGATTGCAGACTAATTGCTGCTGATTCCTGGTCTGTTTCTAATCTCGACAAATCGAATATTTATCACATGACGGATGATGTGTGTTGAAACACAGCAGGTATACACTTATTTGATTTTTTTCACTCATCCTCTTTGTTGTTAGTATTTTATTTGATTAGACCCCCCATTATGTGGAGTTACTGTGCAAAATTGGATGAAAAGGGTTACAGTGCTCTGTGAAGCATGAGATAAGCAGCATTAAAGTATTCGTAAGGTTTTTACCCTTAACATAACATATATAATTTATAAACACAAAAGGGACATAGTCCAGATTATTTACAATAATTGAATCTTTACAACTGTGTACATATCATCAGTGCTGGGCCAAGCGCCTCCTCCACCCCCGTGTGTGCACACACAGACGCAAGCAAACGATTGCAAGCAATCTCATGCCCAACGCCCCCACATCATTGCACCCTAGGCATGTGCCTCTTCTGCCGACCCCTAGTTCTGGCCCTGCATATTATATTTAACATTCATCTTTCAGATCAGATAAGACAAGAGTGAGTCGATAAAGGCAACATTTAGGAAATACCACTTTTGAAGCCCTGAAGCTACCCCACTCCATTTAGTTTAACAATTATACATCCATTAAGAAGACTTCTAGTCTCAATATTAGCCTCAGGTCTAAATTGTGTAACCCTCCATATGCTGAATGCAGTTCCCCAACCACAAACAGGAAGGCATTTTCAACACTCCCAGACAGACAAATTAAAATATGTATGGCCACAGCAGACAGGTGCACCACATTCCCCCTGTAGCATCCTGCAAACTGCTTTCCAATTCTCAATACTACAATTCCCACTGATAATTAATTCATTTCTTTACTTTTTTCCTGCTGCTTTCCATTTCCTCAGTGCAACCCTTATGGTTGCACTTACCAATTACTGATATTAAATATTATGCTGACTTAAATAAATTAGCTATTTGACACCTTGCCAGTAGGTATCACTGTATCAGTTACCCTTTGTGGGGATAGTTTTAAAGAACACCATTCCTTGTCTCTGGGAAAGAATGGAGTCAGAGTATTAGAGGAAAGGAAGAGGAGTTGTACTTTTTGTTTTTGGACCTGCGGGAAACTACTACTGGAAACCATTGAGAGAGAATCAAACATTCATGTGCACATTTGGGTAAGACCACCAGAGGTATCCTCTTTTAGTTCTTAGTTACCATTAGCCAGCTTCTGTTACAGGAGTACAGTAGGTCAGCACAGACTGAGTGCCAGCCAGGGTAGCTGAGCAGCCATAAGCTCCAACAGAAATTCAATGCCCTGGTTGTGACCCAGCATAGAGCCATAAGTGATAAGAAGGGTTTTTCTCTATAAAGAGGATCCCCAATTTGCAAGCAGTGTCCATTAACAGACCTAGGTGAGAACTTAGAGCATTGCTCATATTCTTTGTTAAAGGTTATACTGAATTATTTCCTGCTGTTTAGGATCATTTTGCCTGATTGCTCATATTGTTGCATGATCACTGTATTACTTGAACAGCTTAGTTGACTTGCTATCCTTCAGTTAATATACCATCTAAAGAATACCTGGCGCCCATTAATTTCCAACACCACACTATTTTTCATAATCCTCTAACTACAGAGGGCCCAGTTCTTATTGAAAGTGCCTGGTGTGTCCCCTGCTGTACCCTAGATTGGCATATCAGGTTACCCCTTTTCTGGCCTTACACTAACACAACAGTGCTACATCAAGTTTGCAAGGCCTTATCCATACCAGCCTAAACTCCATTTAGGAACACACCACAACCATTAATGCGACTGAGAGATATCTCCCTTTGTGATTGATAGATATCTTCCTTTGTGATTGAGAGATATCTCCCCTTGACATAACTAACATAACAAATCATGCCATAACTTTACCACCCAAGTAGATCAGAAGAATATTTAACATGTTTCAACTGACCTACTGAGTACATGTAGAATTTAATGGCAGATGACATTTTGAAGATATCCTGATCTGCGCTGGAAGATTATGTGGTTTCAGGTGTCAAATCCAAAAAGTTGCAGGTTTTGGAAATCAAATCCGAAAAAGTTCAATTTTTTAGTTGACAAATCTGAAAAAAGTGCGATTTGGATTTTTTCAAGATTTTATGGAGTCTTTTCAGCACAAGAAATTTTCCTGAAAATGTATTGATAAATAGGGGGAAAGGTCAGTGTGGATTTGGTCGGAGTGGTTTTCAGAAAATACTGAGTATTTTCCTAGAAGTTACTCATAGGTCATGACGATAGTTTTTCGCTAATAGTTCTGCTTTTGTAAGTAATTGTTACTTGAAGTTCCTGAACCTGACTGTTTTGCAAACCTGAGTGTCCCTTCTTAACCTGTTAGTTAGAGTTTCTAATGCTAACGGACTACTGCTGCACAAATAGAGAAACAGGGTAGTAAGAAAGGCAATGTAAAAGCATCAGGCAAATACTTTTCTGGCAAAATAATAGCATTCAAAGACAATGTTATGATAGATATAAAATAGGTTGTTTTCTGGTGTCTGTATCTCTTTAAGCCCAAATTGACCTGGGTAAATTATTTTGCCTAATACAGATTTGCAGTGCAATTCTTGTTTTCAAAAGTGCCAAAAAATTTCTAAAATCTTGATTTGTTCGTGTTTTTCTGTGATGGAAAATAACGACAAAACAAAGTCAAATCACATGGCTTATTGCAAAATGTAATTGATGATGTCCTCCTTTTTAACCTTCAATACTGAAACCTAGTATGTTTTTATCACAAAACATTTCACCTTGTGACTCTAATACTTTATTATCCACACTGAAGAAAATTTCTAAAATGAGTTATGGATGGGCAGATACATTGAGTGCATTGGAGCATAAAGAACATGTATCAAAATCAGAGCTCATAAATGCAACTGATTCTCATCACCGTATTTGTTATTCAGTCATACAGAGTTTTGATATAGTTGTGCAAAGTTTTATTACACTAGAATACTCATCGGAATTGACTGGAAATATATTAAAATCAGTGTGAGTGGGAGGACTGCTATATCTGAATGCTAAAGAGGAACAAAAATCTGATTTTAAAATGCCAAACCAATTTAAGTTGCTTATTTGACTCTTGGAAGCTATTGCTAGTTGTCTTGTAAACAGTACTTATTCCTGATTTGCAATGGATGAGTGCATTCTTTATATAGGACATTACTGCTAGATTTTTTTTCCATTTTGTTTTCTGTAAGGAATGATAGAATAATTGTGTTTGCTAAAGTCTCATATTTTTAATGTGTGTTTAATTTGCTTATTTAAATTCTTTTCTTGCCTCTGCTTCTTCTTCTGCTTTTTCCTCTGCCTGCGTCCTCTTCTTTGGCCACCATGTCCAGTATTACCGGATAGATTGTTTACTTTATGGGGCAGATTTATCAAGTGTCGAAGTGAATTCGAGGGAATTTTCAAAATTCGAAATTCGAAGTAATTTTTTGGATACTTCGACCATCGAATAGGATACTACGACTTTGAATTTACTTCGAAATCGATTCGAAGTAAAATAGTTAGAATATTCGATAATCGAAGTACTGTCTATGCCAGGGATCCCCAACCAGTAGCTCGTGAGCAACATGTTGCTCTCCAACCCCTTGGATGTTGCTCTCAAGGTCCTCAAAGCAGGTGCTTATTTTTTAATTCTAGGCTTGGAAGCAAGTTTTAATTGCATAGCAACGAAGTATAGTGCCAAGTAGATCCTCTTGTAGGCTGCCAGTCCACATAGGGGCTACCAAATAGCCAATCATAGCCATTATTTGGCACCCCAAGGGACGTTTTCATGCTTGTGTTGCTCCCCAACTCTTTTTACATTTAAATGTGGCTCACAGGTAAAAAAGGTTGGGGATCCCTGGTCTATGCTATGTTAGCACCTAGGGACCTTCTACAGCATTTTTCTAAGTTTTTTTAAGTCAATGTAAAATCGTTCGATCGTACGATAAAATCGTTTGAATCGTTCGATTCGAACGATTTAATCGTTTGATCGAACGATTTTACTTCGACCGCAGAATACCCAATTCTGGTGAAAAAAGTTCGAATTCGAATTATTTAAATTCGATGGTCGAATTTCGAAGTATTTTTTACTTTGAAAGTCGACCCTTAATAAATCTGCCCCTATGTATCCTTTGGCTCTCTAATAGATTTTATTTTCTGGCTCTATGGAAAATTCTGAATTTGAATTAGGAGTTATACTTTTCTCATCAGATTGAATCTGGTCCTTTGTATGCAATCATTTGGTCAATATATCAAATGAGAATATATTTGGAACCACACACACATATCACCAGAGTGTATTAACCCTATTCCTTTCTACCTGGATCCCTTAAAGAAGTGTTTACTGTTTTCGGTCCAGGAGTAGAAGCAGGGGGCTCAGCCTGAAAGCAAATTGGAGTTGAAGGTAAATGTCTCGTAGATGTTTTATGTTCAGTTATAACTGAACAACTGATATACCCCGGTGTTCATCTGTAATTTTAGTATAAGCTAGGGGTCCTGAACAAATGTTTGACGACAACACAAAAAAAAAAAACCTGACAATCACCTAAAACCCTGTCAAATAGTTCAGTGGCATTGCCACAGTGTTATAATGGTTTCTCTGCAGAGAACAAGATTGCAATTTGCTGGGCAATGGAGCAGTTTGAGCCCTATAGATATTCAGATATTAAGTCCCATTCATGTCAACAATCAAGACCTCAATATATTAAAATGAAGTCTGTGTGCAGAATACCGGAGTTTGACCTGTCAAAGGGACAACCCCTCATGGGAGAAGTGCAGTGCACTCCATTCTGGAGCACAAAGACATATGCCTATGGGTGCAAAGTGTGGGCCAGGGTTCAAAGAGTAAAACCTGGCCATTTTTAGCCATTTTCTGCACATTGCACCCTTTCTCATACTATTAGGCCTTTTTTTTTTGTCTAAACAAGATCTAATCTGAGAATGCTTCATTTTGGGCCCATACACAGGTCAATATATTGGTGCCTCAGCCAAGAGTGGTCATGTTGGTAGTCAATGACAGTGTAGGGGGTAACCTAAGTCTGTTGGTCCTTTGCCTTTTTGCTTTCATAGTTTAGGTATCATAGTTAATACCTAAATTATTAGAAAATAACAAAACAAATAGGTAGATGTTGTTAAAAGCAATGTGATAATTTCCAGATTTTCTTATTGTCTAAAGATAACATGGAGGGTGATGCTTTCAACACTTTACCGTTTTCCATGTCAGATCTTTCCTCTCTACAGTAAGTAATAGCCTTTGACACTCGTATTTTTCCGCAGCAAACTTTTCCTGGAATTGCAGTGGATACATTCCAGAGTAGGCCAATTTATATATGCACACCCTATCATTTTGGTAACAAGAGGCATATTCTTTATTGTGCTCTTTTAAGCATTTCAGAACTCACTAATAGCAGCTGCAATAGCAGCATGTATATGTGTCAGCAGGTTCTGGCTAAACTTTTGTCCTAGACTTACTGTAACTCGCTCCTTTACATCGCTGCCAAGAGTTGAGCACTGTCATATAATCTATTTCCATCTGCTGTTCCCCTAACCTGCTCCTTCCAAATCATTTCAATATATATAAACCAAATACAGAATCAAAACTTCTGAAAATAACCTTATTGACATCAACCTAATACTTTACAACCAATCAGTGTTGGAAGGCGAAGCAAGCAACTGTAGCTCAAAGAATAAAAAGGTGAGGAATAGCCATGAGCGAATCTGTCACGTTTCGCTTTGCTGAAAATTCATGGAATTGTGAAAAAATTGCTAAATGGCAAATTATTAACAAAACACATTGAAGTCAATAGGCGTCAAACTAATTTTTTCTCACTCCAAATGCATGGGCGTTCTTCTTGTGGCGACTTTTTTGTCTCTGCGATTTTATTGTCTCAGCAACTTTTTTTGTCCAAATGCATCAATGTGCGTTTTTTCTTATGGCAACTTTTTTGTCTACTAGTAACAGAGCTTTAGTTCTTCCTCAATTCTGTGCTATACTGTAATAATTTTTACCACTTACTGTCCTTTCTGGTCTAAACCAGATCAGTAACTTTCAGTTTTAGGCAGTACACCTATGTCCTTAAGCCTCCAGAAGCACGTTTGTGTGTGTGCACACACACAATATACATAATTGATGGCCCCATTCTACTAAGTTTGCATGATCCTACCCCCAGGGAGGCTCCAATTATTAGGCTACAGGTCAATTGAGCCCACTGGGTGGTGAGCCTTGCCAAAATGTAAAATAGTACTTTAATAAATAAACAAAACCAGAAGACTCTCACAAAAAAGGAAATAATTTTTAAAAATTGGACCTATCTGATTAAAATGGACTCTATAGGAGATGACCTTCCTGTAATTCTGGATAATGGGTTTCCTGATAATGGATAAGGTGTTCTACTGAAATACGTGAATGCCACATCTCACAATAATCCACATACAATTCTTCATTGGCTTTTTCCTGTAATAAGACAGTACTTCATTTATTTGATACATGTTGATGCAAAACCCATGCTAGAACTGAAACTAAAACAGTTAATTTAGGGTGTTTCGTTTTATTGGAAAGAACCCTTGAAAACCAAAGGTCTGAAGCATTCTGGATAGATCCCATACCTATATGACTAATTCAGTCATAAATGTGGAACTGCTGTCTTGGGATTTTCTCTTGCAAGTCTACAGGGGACCACAAGTATAATTAGCATTGAAATAACCCAGAAAGATTTGAGAAACTGGTATACTTGGCAGCATATTTCCCAGAGGTGAATAGTGAGCACAAAATATGTGTTAAAATATAGCTATTGATGATAAAAGTCACCCCCCCCCAATTCTATCTATTGATTCTTTGGGACTCCCACATTTTTTTTAAATTATTTATGGATTTTAAAACTATTACAGGAACAGGATAAATACATTTACAACATTAGCTTAATGAAGGTTTAGGTGCAGTATACCACCAATTCAAAATATTCAATGAATAGGGCTTGTGCTGAACATACTATCTATGCGTTTTTCTATTTTTTTTAAGGTTAAGCTAAACAGGCCAAACACCATGTTTGGTCCAGTGCATAAGAACAAGTCCATTATGCAGGGGCCTTATCTGTACAATGGGAATTTAAGTATCCACCTTGCAGGAACCAAATGGAGTCGTTTTAATTTCCCTGCTTGCCTGTTTAGCTAAATAAATAACAAAATATAGATTGATCAAGATTTAAAAAATAGGCAAAAGTATTTTCAGCTTGTGAATGTAATAAAAAGCACTAAGTTCACCCAGATGCAGTATGGGTTACCTTTCATGGGCAAACATTGTGCCTTTTATGACAAATGGGGGTAAATTTTACATGAAGGTCAACTACAGCAACGTTTTGAGATAGTTTGAGCTGGTGGCGATATCTTGAGGGACTGGACTAGTCATCAGCGCACCCCACTAGTACTTGGAAGTGCAAGAAGTGCGCATGGACGCAAGCACCTTTTATAAATGGCAGTTATGCACACCTTTGCAACCATTTTGAGGCACTTTACTTTAGTGATGGGTGAATCTGTTCCCTTGGAGAAATTTACAAAACTCCAGAAAATTCACAAAATGCATTGAAGTCAATGGGCATCAAAATGATTTTAACGTGTGGCAATTATGACACATGAATAAAAATGTTTACACTTGCGACTTTTTTGTCCAAATGCATTAAAGTCAATTGGCGTCCAAATAATTTTGACGTGTGACAATTTTGATGAGCAACAATTTTTTTGTTGCATCGAATTTTCCCACAGTGAAATTTCACTGCAGTTTCGTGAAAACATTTGCCATCGGCTGAATCCGAAAATTCATGCATGGCAAATAAATTCATCCATCACTGCTTTACTTGTGTTTATAAATGAGACATATATTATATAATAATAATAATAATAATGTTAGTAATAAATATTTTCAGAAATTATAGCTTGTTTCCTCTATATAAATAAAAGCACTTTTTTACTAAAGTTCAGCTGACCATCACTGTGCTAAGAATTCCTTAGTGAATGCTTGACATTCATTGTTTTTAGAATGGTGACTAGGAATAGAAAAACAAAAACCAATGAAGCAAGAATACTGATGACATCGATGAAGCAAAGGGTTGTCATCTTTTTGGTAAATAAAGTCAAGCCCTGCAGATAAGGGAATGGAGAGACAGTGAGGAAGGCAGTGATATAAAAGAGACGGGCTGTGATTTAAAAGAGGCGGAACGGTCAGGGTTTATGCAGAAATTTGGAAGGTGGGGCAGGAAGCGCATGGGGGAAAAGGGCAGGTTGGATGCAGGGATCAGGTGCTGGCTAGTGGTGGAACAACTGATTATTAGACATTTACTGGCAAATATATTGACAGTAAATTAATAATACTGTACCCAGCCTTGGCTGGTATTTAACCAGCATGAATCTACAAGCACTTTTGTATATGTCCCTTGAATATCTTTCTGATGAGTGACGAAATCAATTGTACATCGATAATGTTGGAAGAATAAGTAGATGTTTAGATGTAAAAGTTGGATGGTCATACCCTGACAGCTGCTCTTTGGTAGATTGGCCCTGATCCATTTCATGACACCAGCAAATTCATTCAACGTCACACATATTTTATTACAATAGGTTTATAAATCTCCCAAATATTATACTACTTCATTCAAGAATGCTAACTGTTGCTGACAATGTACATACCTGCATTTGTATAATCCCTGAACCCTTTTCCATCACATTATAAAAAGGTTTAAATATACCATGCTGATAATTCACGCTGATCTTGTTGAGAGGCACAGCTTTAAATAAGAGCATTAATTACAGCAAGTCAAGGACAACATGAATAATTACAAAAGTAGACATTATTTTACTTAATATTTTAAAAGCTTCTTAAATAACTGTGCAGATCACACTTATTTCATATGCTGGCTGAGATATCTATTTATTTCTGCCTAAACCAAAGTTAGATGTGAGAGAATGATTCAATACATACTATTCATGCAAAAATCATTCAAGATGACATTTAATTTATTAGTAAAATCCTGACAAATTTAAAATATCAGTGAAACCTGTAAAATAACAATAGGATTCAACTGTTCAATAGTTTTATAGGACCCAATTTAAAAGTTAGTTTGACCTCAAAAGATTTAGGGGCAAATTCGCTAGCGACTGCTTAGCCCACTTCCGAACACTTCGCCAGGCGTAAATTCGCCAGGACAAAGCTAATTCACTAAAATGTGAAGTTGCGTCCAGGGCATCGAACATTGGCGAAGTTGCGCTAGAGTTACTTCGTCAAGCAAAGCTAAGTTGCGTTAGCGTTTGCTAATTTGCATACGGCGGGAAGTTAAAGTTCAATGGACATATATGTTGCAGCAAATACATTACACTACACAAGCCCAGGGAACCTTAAAGGGATACTGTCATGGGAAAAAAAATTTTTTTCAAAATGAATCAGTTAATAGTGCTGCTCCAGCAGAATTCTGCACTGAAATCCATTTCTCAAAAGAGCAAACAGATTTTTTCATATTCAATTTTGAAATCTGACATGGGGCTAGACATATTGTCAATTTCCCAGCTGCCCCAAGTCATGTGACTTGTGCTCTGATAAACTTCAATCACTCTTTACTGCTGTACTGCAAGTTGGAGTGATATCACCCCCCTCCCTTTCCCCCCCCCCCCCCAGCAGCCTAATAACAGAACAATGGGAAGGTAACCAGATAGCAGCTCCCTAACACAAGATAACAGCTGCCTGGTAGATCTAAGAACAACACTCAATAGTAAAAACCCATGTCCCACTGGGACACATTCAGTTACATTGAGAAGGAAAAACAGCAGCCTGCCAAAAACCATTTCTCTCCTGAAGTGCAGGCACAAGTCACATGACCAGGGGCAGCTGGGAAATTGACAAAATGTCTAGCCCCATGTCAGATTTCAAAATTGAATATAAAAAAATCTGTTTGCTCTTTTGAGAAATGGATTTCAGTGCAGAATTCTGCTGGAGCAGCACTATTAACGGATTCATTTTGAAAAAATGTTTTTTTCCCATGACAGTATCCCTTTAATAAAATAAAATAGAGTTGTTATAATGCCCTACACATGAGCCCAGTGTATAGTTTATGTGCCATATGTCACGAAATGTAGGGGGGAACCCAGGTACACAAAAAAAGTTTATGGTCTTTTGCAGGCTATCACCCTGAAAAAAGGAAAAGACGCCAGCGATAAAAAAGAGTAGCAGACAGGGACCGGGTAATAAAGAAATAGACAGGACAGGCTTCTTGTCCAGTAGATTATGATTAATGCTTCATTGTTTCTTTGAATACTATATATTTTTTTGCTTTACTCCCTTTGTATTATTTTATGAATATCACATTATTTAATGTTCCTGTGTATACATTTCCAATTTTCAGATCCAAGATATTCCTCTGAAGTGCTCATAGGTATTATGGAGTGATGCTGTTAAATTATCCCATTGTACATTTTCATTTACTGAGTTAAACCCACTCTTCTTATCTCTCTCCAGTGTTTATCTATTAAGCCCTCAGCTTCTAAAAATGGTGTCCTAAACACAGTACTTGGGTATAAAATGTTCTCTATGAATAATCTGTAGGGACATGTGAAGTTGTGAAAAAATCTATTGGCACATAAATATGTTCAGCTTAATTGGATGTCACAGGGTGAACCTTTACTTTCTAAATGAAAGCTGAAATCAATTGAACCCTCAATTAACACCGAATTGCTACTTAGACTTTAATAATATGAAATCGCTTACATTTAATTCAAAATTAAACTTTATTGCATTCCTCTTAATAGGTTGTTAGTGCCAATTTAAATAGTCAGCTACAAAAGAGAGTTGTGGGAGCTCTTTAATCACTTCCACAATATGATAATAATTGGTTCATTCGAATCAGGTTTTAAAAATACAAAATAATTTTGAGTATTTTGAGTATTTCCATTCCCACTTATCCATTTTTAAATTTGGAAAGATATTTGCATGACATCCAAAATCCAAAATGAAACATGTTTTTATTTATTACTTTATGTAGTGAAATTAAAGGGGCAATAATTCCAAAATGTCAACAGGAATTGATGTACTTTTTTTCAACCCAAATTAACTATGAAAATATCTTATACTTAAAGAGAAGCAAATCATTGCCCTACGTGACTACTTCATAATATAAACACCAGAACCAGTGATGGGCAAATTTGTCCCATTTCCTGGTTTGCCACAAAATTCCCCACGTAATTCACGATACGGGCGAAAAATACGCAAAATGTGAATTTTGACGCCAGCGTCAAAATTGCCGCAGGTGACAATTCCCACGCCGGCGACATTCAAGTCAATGGGCATCCATTTAATTGTTCTCTGCGTCGGAATTGCAGCAAATTCGCGCCTGGTGAATAAATTCGCCCATCACTAGCCAGAACACTTGCTTGGATTTGCTGTGCAATAACTATTGAAGCATAGATATCAAATATGGGAGCTTTATAAAATTTCAATTGATTCCTTAACATTCATAAATTTGTGCCCCTTCCCATGGTCAGTGTTGGTGCAAGGTGCAGAGCACAACACTAACAAGTACAGCAGTTCCTTTTAATTTGTTTACGCTGAGCACTTTAATGTAATAGTACATGAATTATTATTCTTTTTTGTTATTACATATTAAAAATATTTCATATTGTGAATAAAAGAATAAAAATGCCCAGTTTGCCCAGGAACAATAACCCACAGTAACCAATCAGTAGGCAGCATTTACTGGTCACCTGTTTAAAAGCAAATGCCTTATATGTTGCTATGGGTTGCTGCTCCTAGGCAACCTTAGTGCCTTTTTTTTATATATATATGGGGATATGAGACCTGATCAAATCAGAGCAAAGAAAAATAGAGAAAGAATTGCATGTAAACCAACTCTAATTAAAAGAAAAGGCTGGTAAAAAAAAGTATAATTGATAATGTATGGTTTTATTTGGCTAGGAATGTACATTCATTTTTGTATAAAGTTGTGTAAGCAAAGTGAGGTTTCCTGAAAAAGCAGAGGAGGCATACCATATATATTTTTAACAAAAATCTGTTTCTAATGTATTTTCTTGTGTGGTGCCCAGTGAAATTTACAATAAACCTAACTTTTTTATTTCTGTTTTGTGGAAGTCATTTACTGAACAATGGGAAAGTGCTATTAAATATTCATTACTGTAAAGCACATTACAGCTGATGTAAATGTAAGTATAATTTAGTAAATATAATCAATAAACCTGAAGAGCACTGACTTTCAAAACCATATCTTGAATTTATAAATGTACTCTGATTTTTTATGCACTGAATTAATAGGAATATACTGATACATGTAGAGGGTACCTCCAGTTGTTAACCCCTTACAGGAACAATAGTGAGTCAGACTAATTTTAAATAAAAATATTTCTGGTTTATTTAAAATCACAAAAATTTCAAACAGTCACACTTGCGGTTTTACAACATTCATGCAACATTTACTTTCTTGCCACAGATGACCTTAGTTTCCACCACAGTTTCCTTAGGGCCTATCCCAGATCTCAGGAAGGGTTAACTCTTACCATTCCGGACTCCTCTACTGCTTGGTTCAGTAATCCGGTGCACCTTAGCACCCCTTTAACACATACTTACACACATTATTCAATCAACTTTCAACCACAAATCAATTACATTTGGTTCACCCTCTTACATACGCATGGGTGAAAACCAAATTGAGTGGGAAAAAAATAGAATTTTTGGAGATTTATTATACCCCAATAAAAATCGATAACGGAAAAACTATTCGCAATGCGAAAAGTTATGCCTTTGCGCGAACAAATTTTGCTTTGTGAGAATTTAATATAGCTTTTGCGAGCCCGGAAACTGTTTAGCGACCACTTCCGACAGTGAAAGACAGTTTGCGAATTTTATAGTTTGCGACAATGCGCAGTCAATGTAATAAAACTTCTTACTGAAAAAGTCGTTATGTTTGCTCCAAAAGATTACGACACCTTCAAGCACTTCTTATGAGTGCGCAATTAAAATTCGCAATGCGCAATTAAAATTCGCAATGCAATAACAGTTTAAGGAACAATATTACATTGCGAGATGTGGATTTTTAGTCTTATTGGTGCGAATTTTTTTGCTCTTTGTGACTTTTATTACATTCCCCTGCAAGGCTGCAAAAAGTTAGAATCTAAAAATACTCCATCTTCAACCTGTCGAGGTCCTGTCACAACATATTCTAACTTTTCGGGCATCAAATCTGAAAAAGACAAGGTTTTTGTGCAACAATACAACAATAAGTTGTGTGCTTTTTTTTTTTTTTTTTTTTTTTTTTTTTTTTTTTTTATAGATAAATAAGGGTAAATTATTCTAGTTTGGTCAGACTCAGAATTTGGTCAGAAAAATTCAGATTTTGATAAATAACCCCTTAATTGTCAACTGTGAGAAATACAAACCCAATTCACAAAACTCAGTGGTTGGACTATTTTGGACAACCAAGGTAACTGACACTTTTAAAATTCCATATAACATACCCAAAGAAAAAGATTGAGTCTATTTTCACAATAATGTGATATTTTCAAACTTTATCTAACACTGCGGTATTAAAAATAGAAAAATATGCTGTCAAGTAAAAATCTAAGTATAATATTTTCAAAATAACACACAGCTCCTTTGGGAAATGACACCCTTTTTAGTTTTGGGGTAGCTGGAGAAATGATAGTATTGCCAAGGTTTGTCACTAACAGCATCTACATAATATTTTTCCATGTAACGAGTGACGCAGAATTATTGGAATATAACTGACGATTGTATGTTTGTTGAATATTTGTATATAATGAGAAAGAAAGAAAAAGGAAGCACATATTTGCAGTTTTCCATAGCCCATAAAGTCTGGTTGCTATGGAAACTTATCTCTCTTCAGGATGGTGTAATTGTCTTGGGATAAAAGCATGCTGAGATATCTCCTGTCTAATCCAAACATAGTTCCTGCTGTCCAAGTAGAGCAATTCTGGTTTAAAAAAGCTTGTAATCAGAGGTGAGCTATATCTGGATTTAATTTATGTTGTACTTTAAAGTTTGAAGTTACATTTTCCTTTCATTTTACTAATGGGAATATGAAGAGATTCATTTATAAAATGACATTTCTTATGTAGTCAGAGCTTTTCCTTTATTTTATAAAAGTCTACAGACATGTTCTGCCATGAATTAATATATCATGGTTTTGTTTTCTTGCTATAATCTTTCGTATCATGGAACATGTAAGCAGACAAGGTAAAATAAAATTTGGAGGAGGGATGGGCGAATTTTATCGCCTTGTTTCGCCGCGGAAATGTTGCCCATAGACTTGTATGGCATGGCGCAAAAAAAAAAGTTGCCACACGCCCATAGACTTTAATCAGCATCGGTGACTTTTCGCACGTGGCGAATTTTTGACGAAACGGGGCAAATTCGCCCACGCCTAATTTGGAGCATGCTCAGTAGTGCTAAACCACCTGAAAAGACTGTAAAGACTGCTGCTTTTTATATTTGAGAACATCAACCAATAACACTTTGTTTATATCAAAAATGTGTCTATGTTTCTACCAAAATTTGGACTTTTTGTTTTGTAAGACATAAGGGAATCATTCACATTTTTCTTGTTTTTCAACCAAATTCAGCACCAGGTGGCCCATGTCTTCTACAAAATCATTTGGTCTTGCATCATGCTCCATTTTAGGTGAGGAACCTTATATTCAATAACAAACATGGGCTTTCCTGAAAGCCTCCTGTCTGGTTAATGCCTTTAAAATGGAAAACAGATATCCATCATTCCTGCTGTGTCGTGTGTGGGCTTTTGTAAAGTGGTGTTAATAGCTGGGAAAATTGGTTAGTCAAAAAGGTGGTTTCCTTGGATGAGGGAGCCTTAGGGGTGCTCTTTAACATAATAAAGAGAGGCACAGATCTTCACCGCTATAGGACTGTGGACATCTTAAACTTGTACAGAGTTTAAAAAATAATGTTCAAGATTTTGTAGTCTATTTCTATGCTTTTCTATGCTAAGCTTTAGTTCTCTTTTAAGAAAACTGAATTGGGACATTAACAGGGTAGAATTTCCACATCTCAATGTAATATAACTATTGCCCTACCAAATTATGCCTCTTTATAGGTCCCTGGTGAGGCCTCATCTGGAGTATGCAGTGCAGTTTTGGACTCCAGTCCTTAAGAGGGATATAAATGAGCTGGAGAGAGTGCAGAGACTAAGCGCAACTAAGCCGGTTAGAGGGATGGAAGACTTAAATTATGTGGTTAGACTGTCAATGTTGGGGTTGTTTTTCGCTTGCGAGGGGACATGATTACACTTTACAAGTACCTTAGAGGACATTATAGACAAATAGCAGGGGACCTTTCTACCCATAAAGAGGATCACTCTACCAGAGGCCATCCCTTCAGACTAGAAGAAAAGAACTTTCATTTGCAGCAACGAAGGTGGTTCTTTACAGTGAGGACAGTGAGGTTGTGGAATGCACTGCCGGGTGATGTTGTGATGGCTGATTCAGTTAATGCCTTTAAGAATGGCTTGGATGATTCCTTGGACAGACAGAATATCAAAGGCTATTGTGATACTAAACTCTATAGTTAGTATAGATATGGGTATATAGAATTTATTTTTTTTGAAAGTAGGGAGGAGTGTGTGTGTGCATGCTTGTCTGTTTTTCAACCCGATTTAACTATGTAACTATGTAAATAAAACTTTAGATTCAGACTTCAGATTTCTTTCTGAAGGCCAAGCCTCATATACCCAGTCTTCACCATCTACAATGTTAAAATGACAAAAATAAACATAAAATAATAAAGTCTATGTACATTGCTGAACACTTAAAAGTTGCTATCAGTACAATAGTACAACAATATAAATATAGCGATAATTGTAGAGGTAAAAAAGCAGGAACAGGCAGTCTAGCTGCTTAGTGTTTTTTATTGGCACAACTTGTTTCGAGCGCAACATTCTTTATAACACTTGATAAAGAGCGCTGCACTCGAAACATGTCGTGCCAATAAAAAACAATAAGCAGCTAGACTGCCTGTTCCTGCTTCTTTACCTCTACAATTATCAGTATATTAGCCTTGCATCGTGAGTGGGGTGTGTTTAAAGGAGTTCAGGACAATATTTCCTCCCGTGTTGGAACCTTACATACTTCAAATAAAAATGTAGCATTTCAATAATAATTTTAAATAAAATATAAAGAATAAAAATGAGAACAAGGGATTGGCATACATACCAGCCTCTATGAGGAATAAAAAGCTATTACAATGTGTGCAGATCAAGGAGTCCATGTAGGACTCATAAACAAGATTCATAAATAAGATTGACCTCACTGTTTGAAAACACTAGATTAATCTACACAGTCTGATCAAGACTGTGAAAACTTAATGGTATATAAAAACAACAATTTTTATAGAGAGTAAAAGAAAAAAAACCCAAAAATAACACAAAATAACAATGAAAGGATAGAGATGCAGTACATATAGAATAAAAATAAACTTTACAGAATATCGCGCACAGAGGTATGTTCTAAAAAGCATTAATTGTACCTATCCACCTCATTTGGAAAAATGTTTAATCTTTTGATGCTGCAATTTGGTTTTGTAGACTCTTCATTATGTTATAATTTAAATTAATATTGCATTAACGCTCAGACCACAGGCCACATTTTTCAGTTGTAGACTTGCCTCCATTTCTTTATTAAATTAGTTCCCACTGAACCCCAACTTGCATCTGTAAGCAATAGAATTCCAATTAGACCGCACTTACTGTTTCTGCCCAGATTATAATCGGGTGCACGTCATGTAGCCTGTTCACACAGGCTCCATCAAAATACACAAATTTTCTTCCTTTTTAAAATATACTGTAAATGTAAATATTTCAAAAATATATTTTACAGAAAGTGCTTGTAACCAGAGTGATATGAGTAGTGCTTAGATATAGTATGACCTTTTGGATTCTACGACGCAGCATAGTATGAGGGAAAATGGGTCCAGATCTGTTTCAGTCCAGCAGAAAAGGAGACAAACTGTTGATTGCCTCTATTAAGAAACTTGAGCAACAGGTTTTTCATTTGATCTTCACCAGAATTGGTTGTGAGCATCAAAACTAAGGTGGGCACATACTGCTTCAAAGTGGCTCAAGTTTAAATTATCCAGTTGTGAGACCTATGTCAGTGAACACAAAAGTAGGCTTGCAAAATTATGGTAAAAACTGGAAATTAAAATAAATAAAACACAACAAAAAAACATTGTGAATAATGGAAAAACAGCAGATATGGTATTTTAAATTATTCTTAAACTTAATATTGTACGTATGTAATACAAAAGCAACCATCTGCTAAACTGTACAGCAGCAGGGTAAAGAAAATGACATGCGCACATAAAATTGTATCAATTAGGACCATTTAAATTGAGCTTAATAAGGCATTTAAAAAAATAAATAAAACCAGCATAATGCTTTTAGATAATATTTTTTCAGTAAAAAAGACATAAACCCTGGCAGAAATAATAGTTTTAGACATACACATGGTTACATGAACATTGAACTATTTGAAAATCATTAACGTAAGGCTATCCAACTAGGCAACCTTAACATACTATTTGGTCCTACATTAAGTGGATTCTGTCATGATTTTGATGGTGTCGCTTTTATTTCTAATTTTACACTGTTTGCACTGCAAGTAATTCACTCTGCCATGTAAAATTTAGTTCCTAACCGAACAAGTGTGTTTGTTTTTAGTTGTAATATTGGTGTGTAGGCAGCCATCTCAGCTCATCTCAGCAGTCATGTGCTTTCAGAAAGAGCCAGCACTTCAGGATGGAACTACTGATCAGAGCACAAGTCACATGACTGAGGGCACCTGGGAAACTCATAGCATGTCTAGCTCCATATCAGATTTCAAATTAAATATAAAAAAATCAGTTTCTAAAAAATGAATTTAAGTACAGAAGTCTGCTGGAGTAGCACAACTGACTGATGCATTTGAAAAAAAAATGTTTTCCCATGACAGTATCCCTTAAATAAATTGAATTTAATCAAATCAGAGCTGCCATATAAGAATAATGCCAAATATAGTAATATAGTTGCAAAGCCTAAGAAAAGCATAGAATGCTTAATAAAGGGAGTTGCCTATAGGGATGCAAACACATGTATATATCATTGCCTAAACCACATCTTAATAAGAGGCTTTCCAGTTTGGTAGCAATGTAGAGCTATGTAGATCATTTTGGCTATAATAAAATATTTTACAAACTGACTCGATATTGAATCGAAAGGTTAACTAATTAGCGCAAACTGGTTGTGTGAAACCTAAAATTTTGACTACAATCGATAGAACATTGGGGCAATGATCTTTCCCATGTCTTCATCCAATGTTTGGACACGACTTATTTCAAAACTAGTTTAAATATGTGTAAATCTGACCTTTAGACTATGTTATGGGGACCAATACCTAAAAATAATTATGTTGTATATAATGCAAACATGTTCTACTAGTTTTTACTTTTGTTATGTCTACATTTGTAAATCAATGCAAAATGCACTGGCTCTGCACTCTGTAGTGTAGCTAGCCTTTAAGTAACAGTTGTTGAGGAAAAATAAAGGGTAATGCAGGAAGTCTTCTTGGAGATCATTTGGTTTATATAAGACTGAATTTTCCCACATCTGAAACATCTTGTATAAAATAAGTCATGTTTTTTATAAAACATATAAATTATTTTGAGGCTTTTTCTAAATCACAGTACTCTTAGGACCTAACAGAGTTTTCTGTTGAGCTGCAGTATATTACAGCTGTGGGGATGGAGAGAAAGAAAATGTGTAGTAGATCATTTATGTGAGACAAACTTATATTTCTATATTTTTCAGCATATAACTGTTCATTAATCATTCCATAAATAGACAGGCTAACATATTCTACCAAAAAAAGAAAAAGACTGATTTCTTCCCCCAAGTCTTTCAGTTTCTGTAGTATACATTCAGAGAAACTGAATACTGAGAAACTGTACAGCAGCTCATTATCAATACATTTCCTGCTTCTCCATTATAACACCAAAGGCTATAATTGTGCTGATAAATGTTTTGCTTGCGAAAAGAAATACTTTACAAAGACAGCTTTTGGAATTGTAGCTATAGACATGATGCATTCGATTTAGTATCCCCACCGTTGAAATATTGTATGTGCTGTTGGAAAAGCACTTGGATAATAACAATGATCCAATACAGCACAGCAAACTGATTTTCGTACATAAATGAAGGAATCAAATGACATTTATTTTAAAATGTATTTGATTTGTATTTCACTTCAGCTTCGCATTCTAGTTCTTTTAAAGGGAACTATCATAAAAATGAAAATTTAATATAAGCTTCAGCATAATGAAATAAGAAACTTTCCAAATACAATCAGTTAAAAATTCTGTACTGTTTCTGAAATAATGAAGTTCATCATCACTATTCCTCTCTCAGCATCTGTTTCTCTTCATTCTGTCTTCATGCAGGAGTTAAGTGTCAAATATTCATTGACAGTCAGATCTAATATATCTTATAGGGGGGCTCCTTTTGCCTATTTGAGCTCACTCTATGAACAACACCAGAAATCCTGTCTCTCTACATGCAGAATTTGTGCAAAAGGCAGTTATTTTGTTAGATTTTGATTGTACTGGAATCAGTTATTTGAATGAGCTTTAATACATCTGCTAGCAAAGGAAGCCCCGCCTCTATAAGATATATTGGATCTGTCAGTAAATATCTGACACCCAACTGCTGCAAGAAGACAGAATGAAGAGAAACAGATGCTGTGAGAGGGATAGTGAAGATAAACGTGGTTATTTTAGAAATGATTTCAGAATATATAATTGATTTATTTACAAAGCTTCTTATTTCAGTATGATGAAGCTTACATATTAAATTTTCATTTTGCAATATGATAAAATAATGATAAAATTATCAAAATAAGCAAAGGAAAATGATAGAATAGTTCTATGGACAATGATTGCCAGTATTTTTACTCCCACTCAAGTACACTTAGTTCTCTCCCACTGCTGTGTTCTCACTGGGTTTCCCTAAGACAAGGAGACAGATCAGAATTCTGATGATTGGAAGTAAAAAGACAACACTTATTACAAAGCAGTTAGAAAAAGTGAGATGTTTTAAACCTTCTTGATCCGTATTGTTCTTTTATTGACAAATGACAACATTGAAATATTCTAATGACATGAATTACATTTTAATGCCATTTAATGCAAATTTACATTTATAGCTTGGCAATTTCCTAATGATCATTACTTTCCTTTCTCTTTTAATGCTGAAAAGTACTGTATTAAATATGTGTGAGCATGTAAATATATTGTATGCACACATACTGTATTCAAGGTGGTGTAAGAGAAAAATATTGCAGTGAGATAAGGGCAAAAGAAATGATGAAGAGGGTGATTAGCCGACTCAAATGATGATTAAATGAAAGGCACTCCAGAAGCAGTGAATCAAGACATAATGAGATTTATGAAAAGAAGCCAAGTGACTGTAGTAATAACTCAGGTTTAATAATGTAAAGGAATGAATAAGAAACCATTGTACAAATATTTCATATTGAATAGAAGGAAAGTATAAAATGCTTCTGTAAAGGGCTCCACAATTAACAATAACAAGAATATTATTTCTATGATTATACAACAAAAACGCAACCAAAACCTTGAATTTCAGAAAAGCTAATTTTAGTTCCTTAAGCCTGCCCTTCAGAAAACTAATTGGGGCATTATGTTTTCTGCTAAAAACACAGAACAGCGATGGTTGTCATTTAAAATTATGTTACATTGTTACCGTTCTCAATTTATTCCTTTAAGAAGTAAATGTAGAAGCACCAAGAACCATCCTATGTGGCATAATATAGAAGTAAAGAACTTAATAGGAAAGAAGAAAAAGGCATTTAAAAACGACATATCTGGGGTGACAAAAGCTGTATTGAATTAATATAAACATTATAATAAGTGTTGTAAAACCACAATCCAGAAGGCAAAGATAGGAAATGAGTGAATTGCGGCTGAGGCTAAGACTAACCCCAAAAGGTTTTTCAAGTATGATAAAGAACGAAACGTTGGGGTTTTCTCCCACACACCAACTTATCTGAAAATGGGCTACAGGATTGGGTACAGAGGGTGGTTGTTATTGGTACATACTCTACTTGAAGTAAGGTTCTTAGTGGGGTCCCTCAGGGCTCAAGGTATACTGTCATTGGAATTTTTTTTTTCAAAATGCATCAATTAATAGTACTGCTCCACCAGACTTCTGCACTGAAATCCGTTTCTCAAAAGAGCAAACAGGTTTTTTCATATTCAATTTTGAAATCTGACATGGGTCTAGACATATTGTTATGTTTCCAGCTGCCCCCAGTCATGTGACTAGTGCTCTGTTAAACTTCAGTCATTCGTTTACTGCTGTACTGCAAGTTGGAGTGATATCACCCCCCTCCCCCCCCCAGCAGCCCATCAGCAGAAAAATGGTAAGGTAACCAGATAGTTGCTCCCTAAAACAAGATAACGACTGCCTGAAATTTCTAAGAACAGCGCTGAGTAGTAAAATCCAGGTCCTACTGCGTCACATTCAGTTACATTGAGTTGGAAAAACAACAGCCTGCCAGAAAACAGTTCCATCCTAAAGTGCTGGCTGTTTCTGAAAGCACATGACCAGGCAAATGGCTGCTTACACACCAATATTACAACTAAAAAAAATACCTGATTCAGGAATGCAATTTTATATTGTAGAGTGAATTATTTGCAGTGTAAAAAGTGTAATTTTAATTTAGAAATAAAAGCTACAACCTAAAAATCATGACAGAATTCCTTTAATGACTTAGGGGAGGGTGTTGTAAGTAATGTATCAGTGTTTGCAGATGACACGTAACTATGCAGCCCAATTTATTTCATCCAGGATGCCACATCCTTGCAATAGGATCTTAAAAAACTCACAATATTTGTGGCTCAGTGGCAAATGAAGAAGTATCAGTAATTAAACACCCAGGAATCCAACAAAGAAATCCTATTAGCGGGCATTGAACCTGTGACCCTGGCCTCCTTTTATTTTGCTTCTGCGTGCCAGCGTCACTTCGCTGGTGCTGCTGTCCACGTGGCGGCTATGGGTGTCGTCATCTTGGACGCAATGCCAAAGAGGAGCGAAGCACCCTCGGGCACTCCTGACATTACCCCCTCTCCCAGGGGGGGCCACTGGACCACTATGTCACGGTTTTTGGGGAAAGTCTCCCACCAACAGAGGAGTATGAACATCAGAATGTTTCTCCCAAGAGCATTCTTCAGGACCAAAGCCCTTCCATTTGAAGAGTAACTGTAAAGAACCCCTGGAAAGTCTGAAGTCCAAAATCTTCTCTACTTTGTACTCCTGTTGACCGTCCACAGTGATAGAAGGAGACTGATCTGGAGAGAAACGATTGGAGATTACTGGGAGCCATGGAAGACATTGGGGATTCGCATCTCAGGAGAAAGTTGAAATTGGACAGCCACAGGATTAATGATTTCCATGATGGGAAAAGGACCAACAAATCATGGGCCCAACTTGGGAGAAGGAATCCTGAGGAAGCCACACTTTGTCCCCTACCTTATATTGGGGAGAGGATTCAGCATGGGCTACATGGTCATCCACAGCAGGAATGTTCGACAAGAGAAAATCTTGATGATGTTGTCTGTACACAGTCAGGAAGGGCGATCTCCCAGTGGATGTGTGACACGCGTTGTTATGAGCGTATTGCGACCAAGGGAGAAGATAGGACCAATCATCCTGACAGAGGGAGATGTGATTCCTCAGGAATTGTTCCAGTGCTTGATTCACCCACTCTGTTGCCCCATTAGTTTGGGGATGGTATGCGGAGAAAAATTGGAGTGCAATACGAGTTTTACATAAAGAGCACCAGAACCGAGATATGAATTGGGAACCTCTATCAGAGACTATTTCCTCTGGGAAGCCATGCAGATGGAAAACACATTGAATGAATAGCTGGGAGTTCCACTGCAGAGGAAAGTTTCCGAACGGGAATACTTACTTACTGAAGAGGTCAATAACCACCCAAATGACGGTGTTCCCTTTTGAGGGTGGTAACTCCACGATAAAGTCCATGGCTAAGTGGGTCCATGGATGAGAGGGAATGGGTAAAGGTTGTAATAGACCACTGGGACTGGAATGGCTTGGCTTGAAGGTGGAACAAATAGTACAAGCAGCAACAAAGTCTTTGACATCCTTTCATATGGTCAGCCACCAGACGAGTCGATTCAATAGCTTTAAAGTCTTTTCAGTGCCAGGATGTCCAGCTTACTTGGAACAATGAGTCTGCTGAAAAATGGTAAGACACAAAAGCCATTCAAATGAGTGTATCTGGAGGACTGACAAGATTTGCCTGTCGAAGTGAGGGAACAAGGAGACAATGACTTTGGTGGGAGTAATAACAGGATCCAAAACCTCGGTATGGTGATCTTCAGGGGTAAAACTTCAAGTGTGTCAGCTTTCCGGTTCTTGGAGCCAGGGCGATAGGTCAGAACAAAATTGAAGCGGGAAAAGAAGAGAGCCCACCTTGCCTGTGGGGATTCAGTCTTTTGAGAGTCTGTATAAATTCAAGATTCTTATGGTCAGTGTAGTTGGTGGCTTGATGAGGAGCACCCTCCAAGAGATGACACCACTCCTCAAGAGCAAGCTTCACTGCTAAGAGTTCATGATTCCCAATTTCATAGTTCTGCCCCACTGGGGAGAATTTCTTTTTAAAAATAAGCACATGGGTGTAACTTCCCAGCAGAGTGTCTTTGAGAAAGAACAGCACCGGTCCCAACATCGGAAGCATCCACCTTGATGAAGAACAGTAACAGAGGGTCAGGATGATGGAGGACCAAACCAGAAGTGAAAGTGTCCTTCAGGGATTGGAAGGCTTCTATGGCAGAAGGGGGCCACAAATTAAGTTTACCCCCCTTTTGAATTAAGAGAGAGGATGGGGGCTATGTAGGAAGAGAACACCATGATGAAATGCCGGTAGTAGTTTGTGAACCCGATGAATCTCTGTATGGCCTTGGTGCTCAAGGGAAGGGTCCACTTCTAGATCACAGAGGCCTTGGCAGGATCCATCTCAAATCCTTCTGGGGAGATGACATAACTGAGAAAGGGGATCTTGGGCACCTCAAAGACGCATTTCTCCAACCTGGCAAAGAGGCAAATGAGAGAGTACCTCCCTCACCTGGGAGCAATGACTTTCCAAGTCTTTGGAGAAGATTAAGATGTCATCTAGGTACACGACCACTGATCTCCCCAATCGGTCCCAGAAGATAACGTTCACGAACTCCTGGAAGACAGCTGGGGCCGAAGTTTATTACTAGATATTCATAATGCCCACCCCGAGTGTTAAAAGCTGAGTGTCTTCCAATCGTCCCCTTCATGAATGTGGAATAGATTTTACTGCCCTCAAAGATCCAGCTTGGTGAAGATTTTAGCCCCTCTCAATTGGTTGAAAAGTTCAGAGATTAGGGGCAAGGGGTACTGGTTCTTAACTGTAATTTTATTAAGACCCCGGTAGTCTATGCATGGACGTAATCCTCCATCCTTTTTTTCCACGAAGAAAAAGCCAGCTATAGCCGGAGAGGTAGAGGGGCAAATGAACCCCCGCTGGAGATTCTCTTGAATGTAGTCTTTCATGGCTGACGTCTCTGCAGGAGATAAAATATATGTGCAGCCCCTGGATGGCATAGTACCTGGAAGAAGATCTATGGGGCAGTTGTAGGAACGATGAGGGAGAAGGAATTCCGCAGATCTTTTGCAGAAGACATCAGCGAAATCCCCGTAGACTGCCGGCAGAGATCGAACATCAGTAGAGGAAACGGACACCCGGTGGATGGGAGTGACAGGCAGGCAATGGCTTTGACAGTAGTAACTCCAATGGGAGATTTGATTAGAGGACCAGTCAATAGAGGGGTTGTGCAGACAAAGCCAGGGTAACACCAACACCATAGGCGTGGAAGGACAGATGATCATCAGGAACGACAGTCTTTCTTTATGCAGAGTCCCAACCTGTATAGGTAATTCCCCCATCGTCATGGAAATTATTTCAGATGTTAATGGTCTGTCATCAATTGCCAGAACCTGCAGGGGAGTAAACAAGGGGTACAGAGGAACACAAATGTGGTGGGCAAAGGCAATGAAATTCTCTGCCGCCTCGGAATCAAGGAAGGCAAAAATGTTGTCTTAGCGGCCAGACGAATCTGCAGGTCCCCACATGTGACAACCCAATTTTACCCTGACATGGGGAACATCCTGGCTTCAAGGGGCAGGAGTTGGCAAAATGAACTTGGCCATCACAGTACAGACACAGGCCAGCCAAGCATCTCCCTTCCAACCTGCATAGGTTGCTCTGGTGGAGTGACAGGAGGCTGCTGGGATGGAGTAGACAATAGGGGTCGTTGGAAGTGTGGCGCTAATGTTGGCTGAAATCTCTTCCTGCATTCCTTGTCGGCTTGATGTTCCCTGAGCAGTGTATCCACCTTAATGGCGAGAGCAATCAAAGCTTCTACTTGTTCGGGAAGATCCCTGGAGACCAGATCTTCTTTAAGTCGACTAGACAGCCCTTGGTAGCTCCATAAGCCTCATCGTTCTGCCATTAAAGTTCTAAAGTCAATAGCATACTCAATGGCAGTGCAATTCCCCTGTCGGATTTGCAGGAGCCGGGAAGAGGCACAATCGAAGGCCAGAGTTCAGGCAAATATCAAAATTCCAAGAATCGGTAATTAAAGAAATTTAGGAACACCCAGGAATGCAACAAACTAATCCTATTATCGGGCATTGAACCCCCGACCCTGGCTCCTTTTATTTAGAATTTTGGTGCCAGACGCAACGTCACTGAGAAAGAAGGTTGCTTTGTAGGACAACCTGGCCTTGCCCGAATATTGCCCAGTGTTTACTGCTGAATTGCTAGATACAGGTAGAATTCTATTGTTTCTACTTGTATATCTGACGATTCAGTTCTAAATGTCTGTATTGAAAATGAATGATTTCTCCAGGCCAAAAGTTTGATCTCACACTGAGCCTATACAGGTCCACATTCAAAAGGCAATATGATCCTTGTGTTTTTCAGCCTTTCCAATAAATATTTGACTGCCACGATCAGATGCCAGTTGGGTATGTCATTGTTTTTGTTCTAAACACATCCTGCATATTGCCAGGCTATGAATAGGCGGTATGTAAAGCGACCTTTCAGCAGCATAATTACTTTTAACCAACAAATACACAGTATACTGCATTGTCCCGAAGAATTTTGTTTTGGTATCTCATTTACAAATTTTCATGTTAAATAATAAATATTAATTTTCCAAGTCCTATAAAATCTCTTTTGTCAACAATGTACTGTATTGTTTTCTTTAACTACTAATTGTGTTTTCTTTTACGAAATGGAAACACGTACTGTATTAAAGGAGCCACTATTTGTATTTCATACAAGTAAACTAATGAATTGACTTTCTAATGCAGACAGAAGTCGTGTTTGGTTCAACTAATTCCTTACTTAAATACATATACTATTAAAGGTGTAGGGGACAGGAAGAATCCTTCCCCTGTTTGTCTTCCAGTGACATCATCCAGCCCAGTTGCATGCTGGATAGTGACCCGATTGGCTGGGAACCCCAGTGCATCCTGGGGAGAAAGGGTGTGCCTGACTTTGGAGCAAAAAGCACAGGGTCTCCCAGGAAGAGAGCTGAGAGAGCCAGCGTGAGTAGCTGTAAGACTGTGAGGTGCAGAGAAGAAGCTGCTGAATCTGGGGAGATTGAGCCCAGCCTGTCCCCTGCCAAGTTGCTGCAAACTCAGAAGGAGAAAGGTGCCACTAGTGAGACTGATTCTGCTGCAGAGCTGTGTGTGATCTCCAGTGTGAATTCCTCTGAGAGCACCCCGGTGAGTGAGCCACCCAAGGGAGGATACTGGCACGGATACAAGCGTGGGGCCCCATACTGAAGACAGCTGTTAACCCTTTACCTGCTACGAGAGAGCTGCTGCCAACATTCAAAAGGGAGAGGTACTTTTGGGGAATAAGGTAGCGCTACCTGGGGAGTAAGAGCTCTGGGGAAGGGACAATCATTTGAACTGTGTGATTATTAACCCCTTCAGGAGGATTGGGACTGTGATATCTACCAAGGACTGTGATATCTACCAAGGACTGTGTGAAGCAACAGTTAAGCACCTAATAGTGGTTTAGGGAGTGTCCCACGTGTCCCCAGTGTAGGAGTGCAGAGTGTATTAGTTGCCCAAGTGTTTACTTTTTGTTTATATAAAGTTTATATTGGTTCAAATTGCAAACTGTGTGTTTTATTATTCCTAGTGTAACCCCCTGAGGTGTCTTCCTCAGTGTTCACTAGGTGGAGGCACTGCGCTGTAATTCCCAGTTCCCAGTACTTTTCAATGCAAAAGGGACTCAGGGCCCCTGGATTGCCAAGGGTAAGTGGTGATTTAAAGAGACAGTAACCAAATTAGTGTTACATTTTGGAGGCACTGCTGAGATGTCGACTGGGAAGCTGGATATGTTTGATGAAAATATGTCTTCATTTGAAACTCCACAAACTGTTCGCCAGTGGTGTACTGCATTGGGACTTAACCCTCGAAAGGTTGCCGCTGTAGGGCCTATGGTGCCCAGAGTGAAAGAAGAATTTATTTACCAAATTCTCGATGGGGAACAGACTTTTTACCGGCCAAGAGTGGCTGCGTCACGGAGAGATTCTGCTGGGGTCCTACTAAATGTTCTTATAGAAAGCCCTAAAGAGATAGATCGTGACCGGGTTCCCCCTGATATTGATGCTGAAAGTGAAGGGCCCTGGAAGATTGTTCTGCCTGATATGTCTGATGATGCAGATGAGTTAACTTCCCAGGGTGATGCCCTTACTACTCAGTATGCTGTGAAGGCACAGGAAAGTGTGCTGCGGGACAAGACATTGTTTGATTCACCAGCTGGGAAGAGTCAAGTAAAGAGATGTCCATCCTGTGAGAGCGTGGTCTCCAAGGGGAGTCGGCATAGCTCTGGTTGCCGGCTGGATACCCCAGAGATTGTGAGCGCGCTGGGACAACTGACTGACCAACTAACACAGCTGGCCTGGAATGGTAATTTTAAGAGACTTAAAGTGTTTTCCGGCACAGATCCTGTACCTACCGGTGAAGAGTCCTTTGAGAGCTGGAGAGACTCCACTGTTGTGTCCGTGAGAGACTGGACTGGCCCCGAGACGACTATGAGAAGGAAGATCCTTGAGAGTCTCCGCAGTCCTGCCGTGGATGTTGTTAAATCCTATATGGTTGGCCACCCTGATGCTACTTCAGGTGATCTGATTGAAGTCCTGGAGGTGACGTTTGGCCCTGTAGAGAGTGCTACAGAGATGCTTCATCGCTTCCACTCTACCTTTCAAAAAGAGAAGGAAGATTTGTCTGTTTATCTTGTGCGGCTAGAACAAGGCCTGAGACTGCTAGTGAGCCGTGGTGCAATTTCAGACGGTGAAATGGATCCTCTGAGAATTCGCCAATTGAAGAGAGGGACCCTGAATAGTGACCCTGTTGCCATGACAATTAGAGCACACTACCAGGATAAGTTACCCCCTGGGTACATTGCTCTGATGGAGAGAGTGCGGCGAGAGGAGGCGGATGCCTATGTGAGGGTCAGACGAAGTCCCACTTCAGGGCATACAGAGAAATCCCCTGCTGATGCTAAACTGTTGGAGGAAAACAAGAAGCTTCGCAAAGAGTTGGAGGAGTTAAAAGCTCAACTGTCAGAGAGAGCCAGACCACCCCCAGCTGAGGCTAAGAAAATTCCTAAGTGTTACCGGTGTGGCAAGCTTGGCCACATCCAGCCAAACTGTCCAGTTCCTGATGAAGGTGAAACCCAATCTGCACTGTGTAAAGTACGCCGCAGGCATAGAAGTTTCTTTGGAAGATGTTACAAGTGCCAAGTGATGGGTCATCAGGCCCGGAATTGTAAGACTTACAAAAATGTTACAGTACAGAAGTCTTATTATGAGCCTTCCATCTGTGAGAGTGACTCCCTTGAAGAGGATAAGGTGTTGAGTCGAGAGAAGACTACTGTGGAGAACCCTATTGGCATGAAGGTGGTCCCTGAAACCTCTGATACCCCCGATAGATCTAAAGGACTGGGTCTGGGTAAGCGCAGGTCTTCATGTAGGGCAAATGTTAGGGTCTCAGGTAACAGTAGTGACACCAACATTATTGACTGTTTTACTGTTCAGGCATGCCAGGGCGTACGGCAAGCGAGGTCGTTGCCGGTTTGTCCAAGGGGAGAATGTAGGGGACAGGAAGAATCCTTCCCCTGTTTGTCTTCCAGTGACATCATCCAGCCCAGTTGCATGCTGGATAGTGACCCGATTGGCTGGGAACCCCAGTGCATCCTGGGGAGAAAGGGTGTGCCTGACTTTGGAGCAAAAAGCACAGGGTCTCCCAGGAAGAGAGCTGAGAGAGCCAGCGTGAGTAGCTGTAAGACTGTGAGGTGCAGAGAAGAAGCTGCTGAATCTGGGGAGATTGAGCCCAGCCTGTCCCCTGCCAAGTTGCTGCAAACTCAGAAGGAGAAAGGTGCCACTAGTGAGACTGATTCTGCTGCAGAGCTGTGTGTGATCTCCAGTGTGAATTCCTCTGAGAGCACCCCGGTGAGTGAGCCACCCAAGGGAGGATACTGGCACGGATACAAGCGTGGGGCCCCATACTGAAGACAGCTGTTAACCCTTTACCTGCTACGAGAGAGCTGCTGCCAACATTCAAAAGGGAGAGGTACTTTTGGGGAATAAGGTAGCGCTACCTGGGGAGTAAGAGCTCTGGGGAAGGGACAATCATTTGAACTGTGTGATTATTAACCCCTTCAGGAGGATTGGGACTGTGATATCTACCAAGGACTGTGATATCTACCAAGGACTGTGTGAAGCAACAGTTAAGCACCTAATAGTGGTTTAGGGAGTGTCCCACGTGTCCCCAGTGTAGGAGTGCAGAGTGTATTAGTTGCCCAAGTGTTTACTTTTTGTTTATATAAAGTTTATATTGGTTCAAATTGCAAACTGTGTGTTTTATTATTCCTAGTGTAACCCCCTGAGGTGTCTTCCTCAGTGTTCACTAGGTGGAGGCACTGCGCTGTAATTCCCAGTTCCCAGTACTTTTCAATGCAAAAGGGACTCAGGGCCCCTGGATTGCCAAGGGTAAGTGGTGATTTAAAGAGACAGTAACCAAATTAGTGTTACAAAGGTTTAAATAAACCTTTAAAATAAGTGAATGTAAAATTGATGAGGGTGCTATTCTAAGCACTTTTGTAATTTATATTCATTATTTATTTTCTTTTTTTTCCAAGATATTAAGGGATAAATGTGCTGTTAATATGAATGAATTTTGTTACAACAGTGCCACCAGTTTTACCACCAAGTAGTCAAGGAAGTTGTCAGGAGAAAGAAAGAGACTTCTGCTGATGTTCTTCTGCTTAGGAAAGATGCGGGGAAGGTTTCTAATTCTTTTCCTAAACAGAAGAACATCAGAGCAGTCTCTTTCTGAGATAGTTCTTCCCTAATTCTTACTGTATATTTAATAGACATTTGTGCATGTTGATTTCAGTTACTCTTACATGTATTGCACCTATTACCCAGAATGTTTGTGACTTATGTTGATTCAGAGAAGAACTATTTCCTTTATGTTAGTTACCAAGTTATAAGGCATGTCAACATTTAAACATAAAAAAAACTCACCTGGATTGTTTTGCCAGTAACATGGATTTTATGCTAGCTTAGTTTATATCAAATACCTTGTAAAATAGTTCTTCTCTGAAACACCATAAATCCCAAACATTCTGGGTAATAGGTGCAATGCATGTAAGATAACATGCACAAATGTTCTAACCAAAGAAATAGAAAATCTTAAAAAAGACTTGTTTGTTTAAAAGGACATTTTGCAAGATGGCAATTACACATTTCACATCTTTCTGCAGGTAATCCTGCAGAAAAATATATTTAAAAATGTATTGCCACCTGGTTACATAAAATAGAACAATGCTTAGCAATGTATTATCTATCTAACAAATTATATTGCAGATGCTTATTGATTTTTAAGTTTTTGTTTCTTGTCAGCAACTTTTTGTTACAGTCCCTATTTGATGTTATACAGATCATTTGCATACATTTTTTATTTTCATGTTATTTCTGGGGTTGTGATCTTTATAGAGGATGCATAGATAGCAAAATGGATTGCAAAGGAGAGTTTAAAGGAACAATAACACCAAAAAATTAAAGTGTTTTAAAGGAAAGACAATACAATGTACTGGTGCCCTGCACACGCAAAACTGGAGTGTTTGCTTCAACTATATTTTATATAAAAAAGCTGCTGTGTAGCCATGGGGGCAGCCATTCAAGCACAGGATACACAGTAGATTACATACGCTAAATAGATTATCTGTTATCTGCTGTGTAACATGTGCCTTTTTTCTTTTTCCAGCTTGAATGACTGCCCCCATGGCTACACAGCAGCTTGTTCATATAAACAATAATGTGTTTCTGAAGCAAACACCCCAGATTTACCAGTGCAGCACAACAGTAAATTATATTTTCATTACTTTAGGACACTTTCAGTTTTTGGTGTTACTGGTCCTTTAAATAATTCTAAGCTTTGCATTTTGCATTAACCAAAATGTTTTTATTGTTTGCAGAAACAAAACCCAAAATAACTTCCTTTACAAAAGTTGGAGCTCATGTGTGCAATTATGTTGGTTGTATACTGTATGAATTTGTTAATATTGCCACTGGCGGTACAATTTATCAGCAACAATAATTCCACAACATATGCTCCACAACCTGGAACACATTTTTATTAAAAATGACAAAATCACCTAGTGACAAACAGTACATTTGATTTGTGGGGACTGTATTGTCAGTAACTGTGAAAGCAGAAATATGTGATTTACTTATTTATTTATTTTTTGCCAGTAGCAAATCACAGCTGCTCAGCCTCTATTAGTACAGTAGCTCCATCCATTATAATGAGTCTGATTAATAGACGTCCCAAGATAATTAATCTTCTTCTAGCTTTGAAGCAGATGCTTCTGTCTTTAACTACAGCACTTCGATATTCTGGAAACACCAACAAGCCATTAATTAATGCCAGTAATACCAGGTCTTGTTTTAAAAATACAGGAACATAATTAAATTTTTCCTTGGTTAAATTAGAAATTTCCTTTTTTATATCATGGTAACAAGATGTAACAGTCTGCTTCCTTCTGTCTTCATTGCTTATTTAGTTAGCCCTCTCTAGCCACTAGATGAGGACACAGCAATGGAAGTCTTACAACAGGACGAGACTTGAATTGTTTCCCTTTTTAGTCTTTTGGAAGCTGTCTTATATTTGTCCACTACTTTTATGCCTCTTTACTGTACCAGTCATCACCAAATTATCCAGCAGTAATTTCCATGAACCTATTTTTTAACCTTAATTTCGTACTGCCGACATATTAGGTAGCACTTTACAGATATCCTTTACTTCAGTCCCTGTACCAGTGGTGCTTATAAGATAAATCCCATTCACATACACTTATACTGATACAGGGAAAACAAACAAGACTCTATCAGCCTTTTGTCTGTGATATTCCTTTCTCCCAGATTTTACTTTGTGTCCACTTGTATTCTGATTTTTTATATGTCCCATATTTTAGGAATATGATTCTTCTTAATCAGTCATATTAATCCCTTTGACAATGTGTAAAGTTTATTTTGCTAGATTGTATATAAAAACTACAGTATTTCAGTTGAAGCCTCACTAGTGATGCTTATGCTACTGCATATTTTCCATGGCTTCTATTATTTTTACTCTACTTACAAGTTATATTATGATGTGTTTCATTTCCTTTGTCACTTCTGGTAATAATTATCTCTCTAATCTCTAATATCTAATCTCTAATATCTAATCTCTAATCTCTAATCTCTCAGTCAGAATTTCTTTTATTTTCACTGTCTGTTGGTAAACAATGGATAAACTACCAAATCCTCAGTTCACTACTTCTCTTAATGTGTGTCTTCATGTATTCCTATTTATCTCCCTTCTCTTTTCAAAGCCTTATCTTTTAAGACAACTTGCATACACTGCTGTCTCCCGTGTTAATCATTTCTTTTTTGCTGTTCCTTACCTCTAGAATTCATCCCTGAATTCCTCTGTAAGATACTCACCTTTAGTCTCTTCAAACTAGTGTTGAATCCTATGTACCTCTGGGAGCACTATCACAGTCATCCATAATGCACAATTATGACCTTTAGAATTCTGTTTTAACAGTTCGTCCTAATGAGGTTTCCATTTCCATGGCTTTAATAACCTTTTAGTATTACAAGATATATGATATAATGGTGTGTTTCCTTTCCTTTTTCACATCTGGTAAATCTGTATTCTGCAAATTTAACGTTACCCTATTTGAATTTAAGTATCAACACTCAACTGATTCCAAATCTTTAAACTAATTGCAGTTCTTTACAAACTAATAAAGCAAAGGTTGAGAGTAAAGCTGGAAGTATCATTTCACTTTTTACCCCAGAGTGCAGAATTTCTAAAGTTTTAGCTTTTCATATTAATATAACTATAACAAGTCATTTTTCCATTGATATTGCATCTGTGGCAGTTAAATGAGGGCACACAATGTCAAGGCTATTCTAGCATCACTTAAGATAATGAAGCTTGGTTTTCTTTAGTGTATAATGTATCTTGCATTCGTACTATTTAAAAGATAATACCATCTGTATATGAAATGTGTATTGCATTTAGCAAACATAAAAAAATGAAACATAACACTGAAAAAAATAATTTCCTTCAAAGATTCTGCAAAATAAACATTATAAAACTGAAGACAAGGACGATTTCATCTGTAAACAAGAAGATGACACGTCTGGCATTTTCCTGAAAGATTAACAGATACTCTTTTCAGTGTAGCAGCAAATTGAAAATCAACAAATATTTCCAGCACTTCAGCCCACCAGATGTATTGAACTGAATCTCTACATGTCCTGTAAACAATAACAGAGATAAAGGTTTGTTCTTTACAACGGCAAACCTGAACTATTTCTGTTCCTGTTCAGATGTGTTGTAATATAATTGCGATCTTATAAATGGATTAGTATAGACAGCAGGAATCACAGCAGGCTGTTCTAATAATACACATCTCCTGTAAATATTGCCACTAGGCCATTAAATTATCTTGAGATAAAATACTCTCTGAATTAATGACTTCAACTGAATAATGGTAATCCACCCAGAACAGCTTGTCACAGAAGTTATATTATTTTGCTCTTTAAATATTCTTAGCAAAAAAATGTATTAGAAGAAGATGAACTTATAAAAATGTAGCATAATAACATAGCAAGTTAGGTTGAAAAAAGAGACACATCCATTAAGTTAAACCTTTTAAGTCTATATAAAACTGACTGCTAGTTGATCCAGAGGAAGGCAAAAACCCCATTTGAAACCTCTCCAAGATGGCAATTGGACCAGTCCATGGATCAACTTGTACTATGAGCTATCTTCCATAACCCTGTATTCCCTCACTTGCTTAAAAGCCATCTAACCCTTTGTTAGAGCTGTCTAATGTATTTGCCAGTATCACTTATTCAGGGAGAGAATTCCACATCTTCATGGCTCTCACTGTAAAAAAAAAACATTTCCCAAAATGTAGAAGGCATACAAAGTAACTCCAGCACACGTAACAAGCTCAAGGGATTGCTCCCGTGTTTAATGTCAATCCAACAATACAACGTTTCGGGGGCGTGCCCCTTCGTCAGGACCTGACGAAGGGGCACGCCCCCGAAACGTTGTATTGTTGGATTGACATTAAACACGGGAGCAATCCCTTGAGCTTCTTACGCGTGCTGGAGTTACTTTGTATGCATTAACTGTGGAGGGGCCGTCCTCCTATACCCCAGGCACCGTACTTAAATCGTTTGGAGAGGCCAGGTGTGCGTGTGCAAATTTTTGCCTAACCAAAATGTAGAAGGAACATCCTTTCTTCTAATTGGAATGGGCGCCCTTGTGTCTGCTGGAAGGAGATTATTATAGTATCCACTTATATATTTTTTTACATAGTTATCATATCTCCCTTTAAGCTCTAACAGTTGGAGAGACTGTAAAGAGACCGGTAAGATAGAACTTCTTAAGGACTGACTTTTCTTAAATAAGTGTTTTCCTTTTACTCTTTAGTCTTTCCTCTACTGAGACCATATTTTTTACCAGCTTAGTTGCCCTTCTCTGGACCCTCTCTAATTCAATAAGAGACCAAAACTGGACAGCATATTCTAGATGTGGCCTTACCAGCACTCTGTAGAGCAAACAAAGGACCCCTTCCTCATGTGAATCTATGCCCTCTTTAAATACAGCTCAATATCTTGTTTGCCCTTGCAGCTGCTGACTAGCATTGCTTGCCACAGCCAAGTTTATCTACAAGGACACCAAGGTCGTTTTGCATAATGGATTTTCCTAGTGCAGTCCCATTAAAGGTATAAGTGGCTTGGATATTTTTATATCCCAGGTGCATGACTTTACATTTATTGTTATTGAATCTCATCTGCCACTTAGCTGCCCAGACTGCCAGTTTGTCAAGATCCTGCTGCAGGGATGCCACATCCTGGATAAAATTAATTGAAAATTATTAGTTTTATGTAATCTGCAAAAAAACTGTTGCATTACATAAACTGTCCTCCCATAAGTTATTAATGAACACGTTAAATAAAAGTGGACCCAATACATAGCCCTGAGGGACCCCACTAAGAACTTTATTGTGAGTAGAGAATGAACCATTGACAACCACCCTCTGTACCTGATCCTGTAGCCAGTTTACTGTCCATGTGCAAATGTCCTCATTAAGACCAACAGACCTTAGTTTAGAAAGGAGTCATTTGTGGGGCACGGTATCAAACGCTTTGGCAAAATCCTAATAGTTCACATCTACTGCTCCCCCCTACTGTCCAGCATCTTCCTCATCATAAAAAGCAATTGAATTTGTTTGACAAGAACTATCCTTCATAAAGCCATGCAACGTAACATCATTAGAATTCTTATTTCTCAAACAGTGTTTTGACTTTTAGCATTACATTTCTTTTTTCTAAAGGCTCCTTTCAGTTATTTTTGCTATTTGCCCTGTATAGTGAGGTTGCATATGGATTAGATTAGATCTCTATAAAATGCATAAAAGGTAGAAAAAGAGACTTTCTCTAAAGATCGGTATTGTTTTCTCAGGTAGTTTGCCCTTCGGGAGGTCTGAAAATCACCATTTTACAGGGCATTCACTGGAGCATTTACCTTTGTTGACGTTAAGATCTCAGATGCCCTCAGCAAGATCATCGAAAGGCGCTTGTAAGAAGGGAAAAAATTATTGCCAGGGTCTTTTACTAAAATAGCACTATAATGTATATTTTTACTGTAGTTTCCCACTTGAGTTGCATGTTATTAACCAATTGGCAGAAATAATGCATTAACCATATAAATTGATAGAGCAACAAAGTTCAGTGGGGGTTATTTATAAACACTGTGTAAATTTGCCCCTGGGAAGTAACCCATGGAAACCAATTAGATGATTGCTTGCAGTGTTCAACCTGCAGCTGGCTGAAAAAAAGCTAATCACTGATTGGTTGCTATGGGAATTTGAATTTGATTTTCGAGATTTATCCTACTCTGGCCCTTTAAGAACTCGAATTTGACTTTTCACCACCTAAAACCTGCCTAATTGCTGTATAAGTCAATTTAGGGGATCATTAGGGATCAATTTAGAGTTGTTTGTAGCCTTCCTGAAATTCATTTTTGTTTCGGAGAAAAAAAACTTGAATCAAGTTTTTTAAATTCAAATCGAATTTGATTCAAATTCGATTCGACTTTTTGTGTCAATTTAATGCATCTGAGTTTTAAAAATTTTATTTTTTTTAATAAATTTCAACTGGTCAAATTTATGGGAGTTTTTAAAAACTCAGTTTTTATATTGTTTTATGAGTGAATATTCTGGTGCTTGAAGTCCCCATTCTTACCATGGTGGACAGGGCACAGAGTTTCTGAAATGCAACATGAAATTGTTAGAAGTCAACAATGCATTACTCCAACATTGAATAAAGTAAGTAAAGGGTTGAATAACTCTATCAACTTAAAGGTGGGCGGGGAAATGAGTCAGAGGCACACTAAAATTATTTCCTCTCAGTTTACGGAAACACTAAAAGCAGCACTGGCCCCAGGAAAAAAAACTTGGATTGGATTAATTGGGGATTGCCTAAAATACTGGCACCTCCAGGGAGTCATGCCTTCTTTGACCTTTCAGGCATTTTGACTTCTAGGTGTTTATGGCTCTTTAAATGATAAAAATTCCTTCTCTGCCGTAACGCTGTAGTGCCTCAGATGAGTAATATATTATTACGTACAACAGAGTTTTAAAATAACTATTGTAGATGTAGGTCATTTAGGATATGGATAGGTAATTTATCTTTTAATGCCTTTGAGACTCAAAGTTGTAAAATAGGAATCTGTATTAGGGTCACACATTATCTGCACATTCTAACTAACCACAGTAGAAAAAAGCTTTGCTGCATATTTCCCCTTATGAAACTCACTGGTGAGAAAAACACTGTATAATTCTCAGTCATCATTACCCTGAAAAGCTGAAGGTAATTTAGGAAATAAGGAAATAGAAAGAGTATGCTATCAAATGCAGAAATGTGGGAGAGATAGAGTGGGAAAGATTATGAAGGATACCGTGAGAGGGAGGGAGACAGTGACAAAGAGAGAGAACATGAGTGCTTCTATTCCTGGCCTATAATTGTCAAGTGTAGAAAAATGAATCTATATTTTTGTTACAGTTATCATACATACATATGACCTATAAGAAAACGTAGGACTTATTTTTTTTTCTCCTTGAAGGTTTTTCCTTGAAAAATCTAAACCAGGCCAGGGATTTCCAATTAGAGAAGAAGTTCCACCTTTTAGAAACTGGCCCAATCAATCAGTGTCTCCTACACTGCACAGATACCAGGCAACAATGTTTTAATATATATTTTTAACAAATGTATTTTGTTTTAGTTGTATTGTGCAACAAAAGGAAAATTGAAAAATTAGAGTATGGCTTTCTTTGATTCAAAAAGTCCTTGCATAGTGATCAGTGTTACAGTATGTCGTTCTGAGCAATGTATTTTTGAACTCGGTAACATTATTAGTTTGAAAAATGAAGCATTTTATTTAAGTTGGGCACATGAGGATGAAGTTCACTTGTAGGCTTGAAATGTGACATTTTATGATTGCTTCATCATTGCTTCAAGGACATTAAAGTAACAAGAGCAACCCACAGGTACTATTTAAGGATGACTGATAAGTGGGCTTGACAGTACAGAACATTTGTTAATAGTCAATGCCAAGAAAAAGTGCATATGTATTCAAGGTTATCATAGACGTTTAGGAGTACAAATCAGGGCTAATCAAAACTATGTTTATTTAATACAAATTATTTGCACAATATGGACAACTGCAGGGAACAACAGATTCAAATTAATGTTGTTTCCTCACCTTCTAGGACCTTACTAGGATAAACTGAATATCTAATTCAAACCCTAATTTGCAAGTTTTGATTCAAACGAAATATAAAAAGGATCATCTGTGATTCATAGATGTAAACAGACTATGAACAAAAGTATATTGCTTTTATTATACCCAGACTTTAGAAACATGACTTTAAGGATTTGCTTTAGCTGAACAGTAAAGTGCTTATTGTCAGTGGGCCTAATGGCTCCCAGCAGGAGAAGTCCGGACCAAGGAGGAAGCTCGGGTAAAAGTCCAAGATCAGCAGTATCAAACAGGGGTCAGGTGAAAGCGTAGTTAAATCCAGGCAAAGGTTCAAAAAGCAGGCAACAAGAATCAGAATCAGGGTAAAAGCAGAAGTCAGGAATCCAGAAAACAACCATTTAGGAATTTAGGGAAACCAGGAACACAAATCAGGAAATCCTATATTTGGACATTGAATCCGTGACCTCCGAGTCTTTTTATTACAAATTTTCACGCCGAGTTGGTGTCAGCACGCCTGTGATGAGATGTGCCATGGGCGTCGCCATCTTGGGAGCAGCGCCATAGGGTGTTCCTGCCAGTTATTTACTAAAACATGACTTTTTCTCATTAAAACAAACTCGACCTAACTACCATCCACAAAAAAATCAGATTGAGAAAATCTGGACAATATTGAATATCAATTCGAATTGTTGCTAACAAAACTCTAATTTTCTGAGTTTACGAGTGGAAACCAGTGTCAAAACACCCCAATACTCCCAAAATTCACGAGGGTTAAAAACATCTTCGAATGTTTAGAGGGACAGCGGCCATTGACTTATACAAGAATTCAACAGGTTTAACAGTTTTTTCTAATTCAGATTTTTAGCAGCTTCTGTTTTTTTTCTCTAAAAATTCAAGTATTTTCACTAAAAAAAGACTTGAACAGAAAAAAATCGAGTTTTAATAAATACCCCTTAAAGTCTGTGTTGGCTCTGGAGTCCAAATCCTACAAAAAGAACTGGGATTCAGTTAAATCCTGAACCAATCTTGGATTCAGTGCACCCTTATTACTAATATGGACATACGTATAGGTTCTTTTAAGGGTCATTGTGTTCAGTAGCAGAATGTTTAGACCCAGAAATCTGCAAGAAGTGGGATAAAAGTGGTTGAAAGTGAAATGTGGAACAGTAGTGGTGAGTACTGAACACTGGGCAAAAGCAACGTCAAAAGCTACAGAAGCGGTGGAGGTAAGTGTTTATTGATAGGATCATTTTGTGCCATATATTTGAAAGGAGCATTTTGTCTAGGGTGGAATTAAAGCTCATAAGGAATAATTGGCCCGGAGATGTTATTCTGAAGCTATCTGGTGATTAAAAAATGTAAAATGCACAAGTTGAAATAGCTAATTTAATGCAAATGTATTTTGTTTATGCAGGAAAGCCTTGTGCTCCATCTTTAAAGTGACTTAAAGGAACTACTGTTTTGAATAGTTTTTGTGGTGTCAGATGCCATCTGTATAAACGTTTACTATAGTGTAAGTTTTAGTATATTATAAGTTTCAAAATGATTAGATACACTGAGAAGCCATTGCTTAGTGGAAAATGTTTTCTATCGCTCCAATGTTTCCATTTAGGGAAACTTCAGTTTAACATTGTGAATTATTGTAATTGGTAGCAGTCTGAGAGGATTCCACGCTGTTTACAAAAGGTATTCCATTAATGTTGAATGGCATAGTACCTTTTAAACCTGGTTATGGCATTTAAGCCAATGTGCCACTTGTAAATAGGTACTGTATATTGATAGCTGGTTGGAGGATGTTTTTCAGGTAACCTTTCAAATGACTTAAGGGTGTTTGCAGAGTGTAGATCCCCAAGTAGCAAAAGTCCTTATTCCGCAGGAAATGGATGTAAAAAACCTCTAGTGGAACAGCAAAACATACGACAGTCAGATTTGGGGTCTTAGGGTTTTATATGCGTTAAAGTAACTCCTAAAAAGCACTATTTATTGGTGAAATATCTGACTTGAATGATATCACGGGAGCCGGCATATGTTCCAGTAACTTGATTAAGATGAGGGATAAAGTGGCGCTGAGTGTCTCTGAACTTAAATGATAGGCAGGGCCAGAAAGGTTCATCTTGAGTGGGATTGTTACTATGTACTGTATATAAATGAGTTAGAAACAGTTACAAGAGACAGAGTGAGCCTTTGAAGCTTGTGATAAATTGTAACTGATACGAGGGATAGTGGGGCCCTGAGCGTCTCTTCAATACTCAGGCATGGACAGAATATTCTTTTTCCTTGCTACCTTCACTTTCCTCAGTGGTTCTCAGCCATGGAACGACTTTATTAGGCTATTTTAACTACATTTTGGGCTCTTTTATCTTTTATTTTAAAACACATTTTAATAAAGGTTCAATTCAATACATAGGGGTATCCAAAAACCTAGTGATTAATAGCAGTCCTTTATGGAGTCTTTTTGTAATCACTCCATTGCACAGTCCTATGTTGTTCCTTAAGGGCTGACTGACACGAGTGTGTAAGGTGAGACTATAACTCTCCTATTTTTTGTGACATTTCAGTATAAAAATGTGGTGCTTTGTTAAGCCCATTCATTTTTGTAGCATTGTCATAGTAATAAAGGATTTATTATTAGTTTTCTGTTGCCTCCGCCTATTAACACAATGCAGAATTTATTAATAGGTATCAATGTTTAGGTTAAAATATAAACAGAAAAAAAACAACTCTAAAAAGGTTGAAGAAAGAAATTTGATAATATTCCTTTAATAATTACCCAAGTGACTATGGACACTTCAGCATTGAAGACATGGCACCCTGTACCTTTTTTTTTTTACTTTTTTTACTCTTTGTGTCCCTCCATTTAAGCATACTTTCAATGTATACGTGCATAGACTGCTGAAGTCTAAGATTATGAACACCAATGGTGGTAGTCTATGTAAAGCAAATATGCAGCATTTGAGGAGTGATAGCTTCTAAGCTTATACATGCACACCTTATAGAGTGGCTCTTTGGTGAAGACCTGCTCCATTAATCACCTGTCTGTTGTATAAATGTTATTCTGCCTAAGGAGCCTTAAGGAATCATTTTCTGTGTTCCAATGATTTGGATATGGCATACTTATTCTCATCAGAGGTCTTCCAAGTTATGGACAGTGCTAGAATATATTTTCAGTTTTACCAACTGCATTACTTATAAATATAGCACCAGTCAGGCATTGTGGTTTCCTTTTATTACTTGGTATTAAATGCACTAAGCTGCTGTTTTCAAATCTCAGCATTTTTCAATATGATATTCTCATAAATACTTTTCAGTTGCGGCTTCCTTTTGTGTTTTGTAATTACTTGTTTTTCCAGAGGATGTAGAAGTGCTCTGTTTCCCAAATAATGCGATAATACTAAATAATTCATTATCATCTATAGTTTAAAAAGGAATAACAGCTATTCTTCATAGTAACTCTGGGTCAACTTTAGCTTTTTCTGGGAGTCTTTATTTAGGTATGGATAAAGGAGTTCCGAACACTCTAAAGTATAAAGAAAGGTTTAATAAAAGAACAAATGCTCTTCTTAAATAAAGGCACATTCGTGAAGCATTTTCTAATATAAAATGATAGTATGTGGGCTGAAAAGTTTGCCAGCATTGCTAAATTTTAATGAGATTCTGTGTAGGAGGTAATTACTGTATGTGAAGAACTAGAATTATTTGTATACAGTATAATATAAGGAAATGTAGGTAGGAAGGTAGATAGATAATTGCATGGTTGTTGCAGTGATTTTTTACTGGAAACAAAAGTAACTATTAAATTATAATAATAATTAATGATTAATTGAATGACTATGGATAACACTAAAAGTATTTGTTCAAGATGCTGTTTAAAAAGGAAACTGTTGCTCAATGCATGGTCATTTAAATGCACCAACATATAGCTAAGAAAGCAGAAAACTGCATTTTCTTTATGAATGCACTAGGGGTTGTTTATTTGATGGTGTATAATTGCTGGGGCACTGGCAACACATCATTATGGCTCAAATCCCCAGTGATATCATGATATACTAAAGGAGAGAGGCAATTATTATTATGTTTTTGCATTGTTTTATTAGTAACAGTTGTAGTTAATGGTATTGTCAGTTATCAATTGCTACTTCACATTTGCTCTACGGTTGCTGGTGTTGCTGGACCCAAAAAACTGATTAACTGATCCTTGGAAGCATTTTGCCTGTATAAAGCATAGAATAATACAGGTTTGTTAAAAAATGGTACAGATATGGGACATGTTATCCAGAATGCTAGGGAACTGGGGTTTTCCAGATAATGGATCTATCCGTATTTTGGATCTTCATAGATTAAGTCTACTAGAAAGTCTACTAGAAAATAATGTAAATATTAAATAAACCCAATAATAAAACTGGTTTTGCTTCCAATAAGAATTAATTATGTCTTAGTTATGTCAGGACTCATCTCCCTGGTGGTCTAGTGGGCAGCAGGGTCCACCGCCGCTCCTTTGGCGTGCTCCTTCCTCCTCTGTGTATGCGGATCCTATGGCGCGCGTGGCGGCGCACTTCCAAGCTTATGCGCCAGCGCGAAGACGTCATCACGCATGGCGCAAAATTAAAAATGTATATAAGGGGAATTCAGATATCTGCACACTGCCCGTTGTTAGGTTCAATTAGCTTGTTCCTGGGTGTTATATTCCTTGTGAATCCTACTGATCTTTAGTGTATTGACCCTTGCCTGCCTGATTAACTACTCTGACCTTTCCAATCCTGATCCTTTGCCCGTCCACTGACTATTCTACATTCTCCAATCCTGATTCCGGTCTGTCTGATGGTTCTCTGCTTGTGCTGGCCCGGGCCTGCCTGTTCCTGGTGGTGTTCTTCCTTCCAGGATCCTGGTGAGACGATCGTGCCCCTTTGCTGGTCAAGAACCGTTAGCTTTGATCCTCTCTCTATTCAGACCTGGTGGCATCCCGAGGTGAAAGGCTGTGTTTAAAGGTAGAAGTGAGAGCTGAGACCAGGGAGCTTAGCTTGGGTTCTGGATATAGGGTACCGAACGTGACAGGTTTGAATCAAATACAAGGTACTATTTCATTACTACAGAAAAAAAGGAAATAATTTTTAAAAATTTGGTTTATTTGATTATAATCGAGTCTATGGGAGACGGCCATTCCGTAATTCGGAGCAATTGAGAATGACAGGCCCCTACATGAAAATGTATATTAAATATGAAAACGAAAGAAATAGATTAGCTCTAAAGGGGTCTATAGCAACCAATCACCACATAGCATTTTTGGTGACCTGTTGAAAAGCAAGCATCTTATTGCATGCACTGGGTTGCTGAACTTGTGCAAACATGCTTTTTTTTACATAAAAAAAATTATTTTTAATTATGTTATGTTAAGTGGCAGATTCCATAATGATCCATAATGATTTATTTGACTTCCTGTGTTATTACTTAGTAGTAGGGTTGTTATTCCCCTTAACCCAATTTAAGGCATAAACAGTGTAGCCTGACCACTGAAGCCTGATCTAAGAACAGGATAGTCCTGGCTTTGGTGTCACTCCTTGACCTGTGTCATAGTCCTTTGCTTGTGTTTAGTGCTAGTCTTCTACCCAGACCTGTATAATCACCTGTAGTTTTTGTCCAACTTAGCTGCGTTCCAGTGTAGTTCTGCTTACTGCCATTTAAATATAATCCTGCCCTGTCCATTCCTCTCAAGGATATTCCCTTATCCATCCCATTGTAGCCTCTCAAGCTCTTTGTCCACTCGTGTTCCTGTCTGATCTGTATTTTGCCCCTGCAAACTCCCTGTTGGACTCATCACATTCCTATAGTTTCAGGGATTCTTCTTAAGTCCCTGGGGCCTCTATACTGTTGCTTTCATTTATAAAGTCTGCAACACTGTAAGGTGAATAAGGGTGAATAACCATGGGCCAACAAACAAACTGATGCAATAGGCAATAATGATGAGTAAATAAAATGAAAATAGCAGCCTGCACCTGTTCCTATATAATTTACACCATTAAGTATGGCAGGTTGTGCAAAAAAAAAATTACAGAAGCTTCAACAAAATCCGTCAAGAAGGGCTGTACTGACTGCATAAAGTTTTTGTGAGCTGAGCCTTTCTAAAATGTTTTATTTTTCTGATCCCCTTGCAAATTGCTCTTTGAAATGCATATCAAGTTATAGCATGCTATGATTACTGTTGTGAATTGTTTATGTAAAATTTCCTGCTTCTTGACTTGTGCCGCTTGAAATATATTCAAGATGTGAAAGTATAAGCAGTCTTAAATAAAAGGAATTCGTAAATTAGATTATATGATGAATCATTGTTAAAGGACACAGAAAGGACAAAACACTCTGAGGGTGCCAGTATGTTAAGCACCACCAATGGATTAAATTGCTAAATATTTTTCCTGGGCTCCTTTTGGAATAGTTACAATATTGTCACGAGTCAGTAGTGTAACTATAGAGGAAGCAGACCCCGCAGTCAAGGGGGGCCTGGGAAAAATGGGGGGCCGGGGATATGCTTCCTAAATAGCCAACAGTAACCCCCCCCCTTCCCAAGCTGCTCTGCGGCAGGGAAGCAGAGCGTGTCAGCACAGGGAGGATAGTGGGCAGAGTCTGGGCATGGATGGGCGGAGTCTGGGTATGAGTGGGTGGAGTCTGGGTGGGGAATGGGCGGAGTCCAGGCAGGAAGTGGATCGGAGTGAGCTGGGCCCCTCTGAAGCTTTTTTTGCAGGAGGGCTTGGTGCACTCTAGTTACACCACTGACACTATTTTTTATTGCATGCATGTGCAAGTCTTAAAGTCTGAATAAGCCACAAGGCAGGCTTGGGAAATATAGGTAAGCTAGGTAAGAAAGATCCCAGAACAGATGCATAGTCAGTCACAATAAAGTACTGCTGTAAAGTATCTGATTGCTGACCATTCAGGCAGTATACTGCATTGTTCCCATGAATACAATGTCATGTTATGAATACAATTTCCTTCAGTTTCTAGTTACAAATGTTTACACAAAGGATAACATTTATCCAAGAGTTAAATCATCTTGCCCACTCACCTCATTGTACTGCTAAGAACATTATATATGGGATCAATTAACCAGAAATATGTAATCCATAAAGCAGTTTATTAAAGCAAAGTAACCCCTATAAGGAAATAATTCTTCATTGTTATTACATTGTTTCTGTAATAATAAGACAGAACTTTGTAGGTGATGTGTACTAAGCTGCATAAATCCATATTGGCAGCACAATCCTATTGTTATGATTTTAATGTTTAAATATTATAGTAGCACTGGGGCATGATGCTTCATATGAGAATCCTCAGTTCCAAGGATAATAGATACCACAGCTGCTTATTACACCATCTCTTTTAAGCAATAAGAGCAGCAATGAAAAATGTTTTAATAGCTGGCAAAACAAAGGCTTAAATCCAAATTGCTAATTCCCGTTAACCTGTGTTAAACATACACTTGTCACACCACAGCATGCAAGCTTTTCTCTTATGCGCTGGACTCCAGAGGAAAACATTGGTTTGGAGAAGATTTGCAACATCCAGCAGAATGGAAATGTGTGCTTAGAATGGAATCTGTCTGCCGGAATCATTCCCTGCATTAGGAAATAATTACAGCAGCCCTTTTTTTCGGTTTCACTATCATTTCAAGGTTCCAGTTCCATGCATCTCATGCTGTTCTTATGAGAAAGATTTCTTCAATGGACAAAATTATGAAATATGTATTTCTTTATCGGATCTAACAGAAATATTTAGATATTTGACTAAGGAAGACTATCTTCCTATATTTCTAGAATTTATAGCCTCAACAGTTTAAAGGAATTCCTAAATCAGACCCACTCCTGTTTTTTCAGTGCATTAGCAGCCTGGGGATATTCCGTTTCATAGCACATTATCTTTGTTTAAGTGTTTCTTGCAGTGACCTTGATTTTAATGGGAACATATAATTTATTTCCATAAACAGCAAAACAGCATGAACATTAATTTGTTCTATTGTATGTATTGTCCCTTATTTAGCCAGACAAAATTAGACCCAATTTTGTGGTCAATCTGATGTGGCATTTAGGGGGTTATTTACTAAGCTCTGAATACCCGAAATTCCCCGAAATCCGAAAAATTTGTGATTTTTTTAATAAAATTTGACTTTTAAAAAATCACAAATTTGTCGAATTTATTAAACCCCGAGTGCTAAAAAGCCCGAATATAAAAACACGGCATCTCAAACCTGTCGAGGTTGCATAAAAGTCAATGGGAACAGTCCCATTGATTTTTGGTTGTGTCGGGGGTTTCGGGCAATTTCACAATGTTTTCGGAGATTTCGAGGAAAATTCACGGAAAAATCGTGAAAATCTGAGCTTTTCCCGCAAAGCAAATTTTCGGGAAAATGTAATAATAAATCAGCATTAAAAACCCGAGCGGGTTAGATCGGAGTTTATAGCCGATATTGGGATAAATTCGGACCTTGATGACTTCAGTACATATCATGAAGAAACCACAGCTCACACTACACATTAATGGATTTATTATTTATTTTTGACTTTTCTGGGACAAGAAATTTAATTTATACAAGGAATATAGTCACAGCCTAAAAAATACAGGCCTTTAACTGTGTCATCTATCTGGGGAATAAACATGAATGATTACCTGAAAAAAAATGTATACTATTGGGGATATTCCACATACCAAATCCTCTTCTTTGATCCCTCCTCTATTCAAAAAAGTTCATTCAAATTATTTCAAGTGGGACAAATTTGCTGTCAAGGTGATCCATTTTCAAATTTGTTTTGGGTAAGTTGAATATGCTACCAGTGTTACAATAATGCAGGTGCATGATTCTAGTTTTAGGGGCTCATTTATCAACACTGGGCACATTTGTACCTAAGCAGTAACCTATGACAACCAATGTCATTTTTGCTTTCATCGTTCTGCAGCTGGTCTGAAAAAAAAACTGGCCAAATGCACATGTGCCCACTGTTCATATATAAACCCCACAGCGAGATTGCTCGGGGAGACATATTTATCAAAATGCAAGGTTGCATTTTTCAGATTTTTGGATGTACATTTATTTATTAAAAAATGCAAACGAATTTGCCTGAAAACATGACAAAAACTTAAACAGCAAAATTGCATACTACTCAGCATTTTCACCCATTTTTTTCTTTAAAAAATAAAAACTTAGAAGTACAAAGAAACCAGATTAATTGTTGTACCCTTTTCTTTCTATCTCCCTCTTTTCCCTCCCCCCCATTTTATATCATTTCCTCACCCCCCATTCCTTGCAGCCACTTGATGACAGATCACATAAAGGATAACTTGAGAGGTCACAATGAGGGGACTAGGCATACTAAGGCGATCCTTATGAAATAATATACAGAATTACCTATCAATGATACCCAAGCTACTGATTTATCAAATTAATAAATAATTAAAACAAATGTGAAAAACTTGAATTAGCATTTTGCCAGACTCCCCTTAATTCTACATGAAATTGGCAAATTTTAGATGCTGATTTTTTTTTTTAGTTATTTGTATGTAAGAGTTTTGTCAACTTTAAATCATGTTCCTTGAATTTTTGTGAAAAAAAACTTGAATGGCAGTAAAAAGCGTTGAAAATCTGCTCCTTATATTGCTCCATGGTGAAACAAATAGTCTTTCAGCTCTCTTTGTGCACTTACACTATATGTAAGATATCCTTGTCCTTGGCTTCATGTGGGCAACTCATACCCATATTTATGTTTAAACCGTCAAGGCATTGCTTCAGCTCCATCATCTATAAACAGCATTTTGTTCACACATAGAAATCAGGTGTGTGAAAACCCAATGGCACACATAGTAACATAGTACATTAGGTTGAAAAAAAGATACACCCCCATCAAGTTCAACCTTTTAACTTTTTTTAACTGCTAGTTGATCCAGAGGAAGGCAAAAAAAAGCCAATTTGAAACCTCTTCTGTCCTGACTCCAAGATGGCAGTCAGACTAGTCCCTGGATCAACTTGTACTATGAGTTTTGTCAAGGAATTAGGAGCTTTGTATACACATACTGTATGTGGAGGATTGCCTCACACAGATGAAGCAACATATTTCCTAACAGGGTGCTGCATACTGTTGAGATAGAAAACACAATTAAATTAAACCGATTTCTTGACTGATGTGCATCCATATGAGTTAAAACAGGGTATTATTCTTCAATTTTATTTCTTCTTTTCAGTAATTACACATATAATTCAGTTCCAACCCTAACAATGGCACCATAAATAAATGACTATTAAGAAAACATTCTGTCACAAGTTTTTTCTTTCTCCATTATTGGATGGTACTGTACATACTGTGGTTAACTATCCTTGGATAATTACAGTTCTGAAACAAAGAGAAAAAGTGGCTGCTGTCAGATGATGCTTTATTAGATGCTCTGACCAGTCAACTGAACTGTGACTGCTATGGAACAACCCCACCATAGGTCACGCACATATTGTACTTCATTTATTCCTCTTGATCTCTAATCTATTTAGAATAAATATTCTTATAATTAAAGTGAGATTACACAGAGGAATTTCGAGGTAAAACAATAATTCTTTCTTTACTGAGCTGTATTTGTGTATCTTTATTGGTCAAGAATTTGTATTGCCACCCTAAGAATGGGGATAGGTGAAATAAAGACAGAAATTGTATAGTAAAAGAGGAGTAAAGTCAGTTTTTTACATATAAGCAGTGAAAATTATTTATTGCACTGAGGAAGAATGATACGTCTAAATGTATTAATAGTGAATTAATTATGAATAATTAATATAATGGGAAAATAATATATTCCTGAGATTCCTGATATTATTTAATTGGCCATACGTAATTGGTAATAAATACTATTTTATAAAAACTTACATATACATATATTCACTAGTGTGGCCAAATAAATATGCAAGATCTACAGCAGATTATGCAGTCAACCTAAATGAGAGCCAAAAACCTTGCAACTCGCGTGAAATAACGTTGAAACTAACTGCTGCTCAACGACACTTACCAACAAATTTGTCTCATCACACGTTAGTGAGCATGCCAGCAGTGTTAATTTTGTCACAAGAATATTACCAGTGATAATGGGCAATATTTTATAGACAATTTTTACAAACTTTAGTAAATAACCCATGAGAAACAGCCAGACAATCAAGATGTTTTAAAAATACACAGTTCAGCCTGCAAAATAGAGCATAATGGCCGTGTTGCAATATTTAGAAGGAGGCTGACAACACAACCATATAAAAGCATCTCTACATTAAAAAGGTAGAAGAATATGATTGATGACGACAAACATGGCAAAGGAGTTCAGGACCTACATCCTCACTGTGTTAAAACCTAATCCCAAAGAAATAACTAAAGCAACTGCACAAAATACTAAGTATATCACTGAAAATGTGAAAAGTGCAAATGAAACCAATTTCACTACAGTGCCATTTCTTTGTATATTGGAACTGTTCCAGTGAAATGCACATCTGGACAAGGACTGAAAAATGCAACTAGTCCCTAAGTAGATAATTTGTTGGGAAATTGGTGTGATTATGGAATTGACTGGTTCCCATCAAAGGCACAAGATGAGGTCCTGCTCACAGCTGGTCTCATAATTAGGATATCATCTAGAGAGCCTACTGGAAATAAGATGGAAGATTGCTGCTGTATTGTAGGTGGATGGAAAATTGCCTGTATGCAGTAATAAAACCATTTTATCTTTGCTTCTTGTTTATCCTCTAGCCACCTTGATTGTATAATAAGAAATCCCTTTAAGTGAAGGAGAGGAAAGGCCAGCAATAGTCAAATCAGTGAATCTGTAGAGAAAACGATCACCTATAAAGGCCTACTCATCTACAAGATAAACCCTTTTTTACACCAAAAAAAACAAATAACCATTTAAAGCAAGCTCTTAGGCCTCCTCCACCAAATACTAGAAAATTGTTCATATGAAATAAGTCAGTTTTCTTAAGGTCATTGTACATTTGGGTCAGTTTTTCAGATAGACATTTCAAGATAATGCTGATAAACATGTAATAGGTGCTTATTACCACTGGTTCCTGGAGATGGTATCAAATGGCCTGAGCTTGAACACTGCATTAAAAAACTACAGGGTATTGTGACAAAAGGAGCCATGTTTGCCCAGGTCTATCTGCCCATAAAATAAAGTAGAACCCCAATTTTATATCTCCAGACGGAATGTATTTCTTAGAGCTGACAACATTTTGTCCCAGTCCCAATCACACAAGCTGCATTTTTTCTTTTCCTGGTTTACCTTTTTCTCAGAATTAACAATGTATTGACATGGTCCCCTTGGAAACATAAAATCGAGGTTCTACTGTAGGCTTGTTTTCAAGTAGATGAACTGTAAATTCTATCTGCTGATTGTATGCTATGATTAGTAACTTATTACATTACTCCCCTTAGAACTCAACTGTAGCTAAGCCCATCATTTAATCAATATAATGACAGGGAGATAAATACGATATATATGTGCTTGGCTGGGTGTGGCACCCTGACACTTAGGGGCACATTTACCTAGGGTCGAATATCAAGGGTTAATTAACACTCGATATTCGACCGTCGAAGTAAAATCCTTCGATTCGAATATCGAAGTCGAAGGATTTTGCACTATTCCTATGATCGAACGATCGAAGGAATAATCGTTCAATCGAACGATTCGAAGGATTTTAATCCATCGATCGAAGGATATTCCTTCCCAGGATATTGTTAGAAAGCCTATGGGGACCTTCCCCATAGGCTAACATTGGCCTCGGTAGGTTTTAGGTGGCAAACTAGGGGGTCGAAGAAATTTTTAAAGAGACAGTACTTTGACTATCGAATGGTCGAACAGTAGAACAATTTTTAGTTCGAATTGTTCAATTCGAAGTCGAAGGTCGTAGTCGAAGGTCGAAGTAGCCCATTCGATGGTTGAAGTAGCCATATACGACCATTCGAAATTCGAACTTCCTTCACTCGAACTAAGTAAATGGGCCCCAAATTATAACAAGATTATAATAAAATAAGTTTAGGTCTATTGCCAACATTTTTTTACCATTTGTAACAATTCAGTCAACTATGAATATCTTTGCTTACTATTTAATTGTAGTCCTAGAAATGCTATTATAATATTAGCTTTGGTATATTCATTGTATTTTATTTAACATACTAATCACTGATCCATGAACTATTAACAGAACGTAATAGATTCAGACCAAGTATAATACTCAGGCTTTTATATTGTTGATTCAATTGAACTGAAAGTGTTTGTGTTGATTGGGTAATTATGTTGGATATAAAACACTAAGGCGCCAAATACCAAAGAAAGATTAAAAAAAAAGATTATTAAATTAAATGCTGGGATTATAAAGGAAGGATGCAAATTAGCCTTGGCTTCTCAATAAAATCCAGTTTTTATATATATCCCCTATTACAATACAATTCTTATTCCAAGCCAAGTTAAATATAGCTTGTGTGTGTAACATGATTCAGAGGGATATCACACAACTCCTCTGTCTCTTCAGGAAGATAGTTAACACTTTATAACACTTTATCCCCCATATGTAATAAAAGGCACTACGTTTGCCCAGGAGCAGTAACACATAGCAACCAATAAGGTATTTGCTTTCAAACAGGTGACCAGTTAATGCTTCCTGCTGATTGGTTGCTATGGGTTATTGCTCCTGGGCAAACTTAGGGCCTTTTTGATACATTAACCATATGCCTTACAGAATAGCAAATAATAATTTTTTTAATGAATCACATTTATAAATGTTAATAGATATATTCTATGTCATAGGGGCAAATTCACTATGCTGCCGAAGTGCCTAACGCTAGCGTCAATTCGCTAGCGTTGGCCATTTTCGTTACTTCGCAAATTTACTAACGGACGCTGGCGTAACTTCGCTAGTGTAACTTCGCACCCTTACGCCTGGCGAATTTGCGCAACGGACGTAACTACGCAAATTCACTAACGCGCGCATTGTTCTGAACGCTACCTTTTACGCTAGACTTCCTTCGCCCCTCAGACCAGGCGAAGCGCAATAGAGTAGATAGGGATAAGTCCCAAAAAACGCTGGCATTTTTCCATATTATGGGTGATAGGATGAAAAAGATCGAAAAATGTTTGGGGCTCCCCTCCTTCCCCCCTACATTTCCTAACTCATGGCAACTTAACTATTCAGTGGGCACATGTGTAGGGCAAAATAAAAATTTTATTTGATGTTTTGAAGGTTTCCCAGGCTTGTGTAGTGCTGCTACATATTCCTCCATTGAAATTTGAATTTGGCGCCGTATGCAAATTAACCATCGCTATCGTAACTTCGCTTCGCTTAGCAAATCAACGCTAGCGCAACTTTGCAACCTTACGCTACCCCTGAGTGCAACTTCGGATTTTAGTGAATTTGCGAAGCGCTGGCGAAACTACGCCTGGCGAAGTGCGGTGAATTTACGCCTGGCGCAACTACGAATCTTAGTGAATGTCCCACATAGTGTGAACATAGACCAGTGTGAGCATAGCTATTAAATACCAGTGGTATAAATATATAGAGAGCAGACCCTGAGGTTACAGGGGTGCCGAGGGACAGGGGGTCCAGACTGTGTCTGCAGTATAGATATTCCTATTCCCCAACCTCATCCTATTTGAAAATGTGCTTACCCACTGTAAATGAGCACCCCTCCGAATATAATTTTTGTTAAAGGGTCCCAGAGCCATGTAGTTACTCTGTACACTGTACAAATCAACTCAAAGACCCCAAATTTGTCACAATTGCTCCAATGATTAATGTTATAAATAATGATTTTTTATGTTAGATTAAGGGGGGCTAATTAATTTATTAAATAATTAAGTGTCTCAAAATATATTGAATTCTTTTGAGAGATCCCAACAGACTTCCTATTTCATTCAGTCATCCATTGATCCAGTTTAAAAAGATCTATCAGGAAAATCCTTTCGGTTTCCAGTGCTCAGTCTGCAGTTTAGGCTCAACAGGTACAACAAAAAATTTAAAAGTAGTATACAGTATAGAATTGCCACACTTGTTTGTGTAAACTAACAGGTGCTGAAGAATTGTAGGGGAGGTTATTTGTAAATCTGTACTTCCAGATAGGATTACTAGTTTACTAATTACACTGCACTGTAATGTTAGGGATGATGCACACTATACAGGACATATCCCCTGCATTGGAGTATTGTAAACAAATTTGTACTATGCTCTTTATCACTTTGTGTCATTTATTTAAACTTTGATAAAAAAATGAAATTGTTAGGTGTGAGTTGTAATATTGTACAGATGTGCAATTGTAACGTAGTGACACCAGTTATATTCAGTAGTGACCTCACTGGAGTCAAGTAATCTTTGATCTGTTAAAGCGTTCACTGTATGCAGTTTGATCTGGTCTCATAAAGAGGCACGTGACTGTATGCCTTTAAACCCTCCAGTAATTGAAAGTAAGGTAAATCTTGCCGGAAATATCCATGGAAAGAATGATAAACTCTAAATCAACACACTCCCATTAAACATGACAAAAAAAACACATTAATATATCCTGTATCCAAATTACATGTAAGAGTCTTTGTATTTTTCCAGTCGGAAGTGAAAATGGATTGGGAATTTCTCCTCCATTTATCATCAGTTACCTTTTCGTTTATTTGTCTATGCTAACAACACCACCTAGTGGTAATTCAGTTCATAAAACTCATAAAATGCAATAAGCACTTCTGAAATGTCTACATTTTTGGTAAATGTTAATAAAACATTAACTACTAGAAAAACCTAGCAACTGAAGGATTTCTATTGATTTTTTTCATGTTAAACTATGCAAAGTCTATATTTACGCAATTTGCAAGAAACTACATTCACATTTTTTTCATACGTGAACTTTTGTTACTTACCTTACCTGCATTTGCTGGCTTACCCCAACTGCCAGCTTTGTGCCTTAATTCTCTTGTTGCCTGTACCACATTGATAACATATGGCACCTAAACCAAACTGTGGGCACATGTGTAGGGCAATATAACAACTCTATATAATTTTATTAAGGTTCCCTGGCCTTGTGTAGTGTAATGTAATTGTTGCAGCATATACGGCCATTGTACTTTAACTGCACGCCGTATGCAAATCAGCTAACGCTAGTGTATTTTCACTAGCGCAACTTCGCCAGCGTTCGGTACCCTGTGCGCAACTTCGGATCTTCGAGTGTTGTCCAGGTGAATTTATGCCTGGCGAAGTGTTGCGATGTGCGCGAAGCCAGCGCTGGCGAATTTTCACCAGTTAGTGAATTTGCCCCAAAGACTGAAATCTGAATGAAGGCACTGATTGGCCAACTCAGACTGGACAAGCAGTGCTGGTAGTAGATGGAATGGGCATCGTATAAAAGACAGGTAATGGTGTCAGTGGGCTTAAGGTTCTTAAGAAGAACATGCAGTGTTAGGAGAAGCTAGAAGCGGGTGGCAGAAATGTCACAGATATAAAAAAGACAAGGCTGTAGTTGTATTTGAAAAGAGGGCAAAATAGTGGTAGCACTGGTTGGTATTTCATAGGTGATAATGACAGATCATTGATGGAACTGACTGGTAAATGACAGTCACATTAGAATTTGGAGGGCACACACCCTTTGACGTGCTGAGGTGCTAATCCAAGGGGGGCTGCCCAATCATAGCCTCCTGATAAGTATCATATGGTAAATGACAGAGGACAAGAGCAAGAGGATCCTATGATTAAGGGATTCGTTCCCGAAACGCGTTAGGTGTTACAGCAGCAACCCCAATAAAACCTATTCCAGAAGTGCCGTCTACCTGTTTCTGAGTCATTGGAAGAGGATCCTTGGTTTTACATAGGGGTGCCTACCCCAGTCTTGGGAGTCATAATTGACCCCAATGCACAATTGAGACAAATATCCACTGGTATCCATTAGTATGATGTATCTGCTGTCTTATGCAATTCTCTTGACAACTTTTGTATCTTCCTCAGAGGAAAATAATGGAATCAGAAGGCTGACTTTCAGAATTGAATTACTATGCTGCAGGTCACAGGTGTAAATCACCCCAACCATTGCTTTATCAGGAATATACAGTGAGATTACAATGCAGTGTATGCTTGTCAATATGACACTGTTGCAGAGAGGCTTGGGATACTGATTCTATCTTTTATTACTTTCTTTGTGTTGGACCATCACTTCAATGTGCTGCCTGTTTTTATGCAGGGAGGGAGGATGGAAGCAAAGCAAGTGCTGGGGACGAAGCAAGAGTTAGGGAAAGGTGTTGCTGGTGGCTGATATTAATGTATATAAAAAGTCAGTAGCAGAAAAGCACACTCTGTTTAGGGTTCAGTAGGAAAGGGAGTTTATGGCATGGCTCCAAAGAACAAAGCATGCTCTTTTCAGGACATGGAAAGCCATAGGGAGTCCCTCTGAAGAAACTGTCACATACTGTAAGTGGAAATCCACCATCGAGTCCCAGTGATGAGAGAATTTGAGCCATTTGCTTCCCCAAAAATTAGTGAAATGTCAAAAAAGTTGGCAAACACATTGAAGCTAATGGCCGTTTTTTTTTTGTGCAACATTTTTTAAACTTTTGCACATACCTAGTCCCAGGTCAAACAGCCGGTATTATTATGTGTAGTAGCTTAATACTGGCACACTGTATTCATGCAAGTTATTTTAAAGGCACCAGCCCTGGAAATAACCCTAAAACTATCAACTATTCCTCTGTATGTCATTGTGGATCAGAGAAATTCCAAATGTGGTATATTGCAGCACAGTCTGTACTGACCATGGGTAAAGGGAATTTATAGTGTACCTGCTCTCCCATATAGCAGTAACACAGAGACACAAGACTCCTGTAGTGCCAAAAGGAACCGGTGCAAGATTGCCTTCAATAGCAGAACAGGTCTACACTGTATTTGAGAAGTATGCAGAGTGCTGTTTAGATGGTCAATGCTGCCAGGAATATTAATAATGACTCCACAAATGATTGCATTAACAAGGAAATAAAATATACCAGGTTTATACACTGCAGGCAAGATATATACCCTATCATTCACTAGGCTGTTGGCCAAGGAGAGCTGGGGAAAAGCTTGATTGGCATTATAGGGCAAATGGATTTTAAGTATGTTGCTGAACCAGTGACAGATTAATATAAAGCAATCTGTGTGGTCACATGGGCCCCTGTTTTTCGGGGCCAAGTGCTGTGGAGCAGGGCCAGGCAGAGGTGGGTTGAGGGCAGGCCATCCCCAGGGCACAAGCTAAAATCAATCCACCCTTATCCTCTAACTTCCAACATGCTGTAAACTATGGTAAAATATTGGAACATGCTGATATTTGTAGTGCAGTAGTTGGGTGGTGGAGAATTGCTTATGGATGCATTTTGTTCCATTTTATCCCGGAAAAGTCAGTGGTAGAGTTAGCCCGTATTCTAATTACTAATGCCTGCTTTTGATTCATACATCCTAAGGTTGTCTTCAATTCATACATCCTAAGGTTGTCTTGATTAATGTTCAGTTCTGGCTCCATAATGTACACTGGAACAGTCATGAGGAGGGGGCTATAGTACTGTCTAGATATTTTTAAAAATATAGAAAAAACGCCAGCGTTTTTTGGGACTTAGAAAAAATTTGAACTTTTTTTGAAGCAATCCCTATCTACCCTATTGCGCTTCGCCTGGTCTGAGGTGGCGAAGGAAGTCTAGCGTAAAAGGTAGCGTTCAGTACAATGCGCGCGTAAGTGAATTTGCGTAGTTACGTCCTTTGCGAAAATTCGCCAGGCGTTAGGGTGCGAAGTAACACTAGCGAATTTACGCCAGCGTTCGTTAGTGAATTTGCGAAGTAACGAAAATGACCAATGCTAGCGAATTGACGCTAGCATTAGGCGCTTGGGCGCTTAGTGAATTTGCCCCCTAGGCTATTACTTCTCACTAGGAGAACCTCTCTCTGCCTGTACCTGTCCAGCTGATGTCAGGAAGAAGAAGAAGAATATAAATATATTGTATGATAAGTAAAAGGTAGAGGGAAGACTTGACCTTACATTCTTCAGCTAACTGAACCCTCTGGTGAAACTTTATCAGTCTGCATTCTTAGAAATAAATGAATTCCAATTTTCTGGATATTAATAGACATAATGTAAGTGACCTGCTTTATGAAGGTGCCTTTGTATTATTTAAAATACCTTAAAGTTAAATTGCAATTCAACAGATATATACAACTAAGGCTCTTTTTAACTCCCAAACCTAAACATGGAGATGCCCAAAACAGAGCCCAGATTATGGCAATCTTATATATTAAAAAAAAACTTATTACCATGCTTATATAAGCTTAATATAAATATACAAATAGCAGCTAATATGTTGTAACTGGACTCCTCATCTGGATAATTAACAATGGGAATAAAAACTGAGTAATCTCTATATATTTCTGATTCCTAAAAATTAGAGCATGGTGTATACATTACAGCCTTGCAATAAAAAAAACATGGGCAGATCTATTAATGCTGAAAGTCCTACACACTGGCTTTTCTCTACAGATAAGAACATTTTGTTCCAAGGTGATAAAATACATGAACAAGGAATGTGCACTTCCTGGCAAAAATCTTTGGGCCAAATTGAAGAAATTGTACTTCTAAGTCATACTAGGAGCCTTATAAAGTAAACTATATTTTATGGTAAAATGCTTTTGTAAAGAGTGGCTTGGATGATTTCTTGGACAGACATAATATCAGAGGCTATTGTGATACTAAACTCTATAGTTAGTATAAATATGGGTATATAGAATTTATGTGAAAGTAGGGAGGGGTGTGTGTATGGATGCTGGGTTTCATTTGGAGGGGTTGAACTTGATTGTTTTTTTTTTCAACCTGATTTAACTATGTACTATATATTGTAATGGGTTCCTCTGGTGAAATGTTAACCTAATGTTAACCTAAATGTGTAGACTTGCCCAATGATCCACCTCAGCAGGAACTATGGGGCAGGTTCACAAAAGGGCGAATTGTCTCCATCGACTGCTTCACACACATCACACCACTTCGCCCGGCGCAAATTCGCTAACACTACACTAATTCACTAATATGCAAAGTTTGCCCAGAACTGGCAGCCATCTTCTTCTTCTTTGGTAATTTTCAGGTCTTCTTCTGGTGCTTCAGCAAATTCCTTGCGCAGTTGTCAAAAACGGAAGAATGCTCCAACTGCACATGCGCCGATGCAGCACTTACTTCCCGAAGAAGACCGAAGAGAAGAAGATGGCTGCCATGAACTCCGATGCCCTGGATCTGCACCGAGTGGTAAGTTAAAAGTTAGGGGCATTTACCTTGGGTAGCAGCTTGGCTGGGGGGGAGGAGGGTCTATGTAGGGTAGGGGGTAGATTTTTTTTAAGAAGGGGTTGAATTCTCCTTTAAGCTCCCTTCCCACCCAGTCTTCCAGATGTGGCAGGAGGTGCAGCCCACATTGTAGCCCTATTTTGGAAAGTACAGGACTAAGTTGCACCTCTTGATGGTGTTTTTTGCATGGATAGACAGATTTTTATATGGAGCTCCATGCAAAGAACAGCTAGCCTTGGAATGCAAGTGATAAGGAAATTAGTGCAAAGGGGCACACTCTTGGAGTTGAGCATTTAATGTTAATGAAGCATTTTGCTAATAAGTTGAGACCTTTTAGTATTATTGTAAGTAGGTGGGGTTAAAGGATATAAGATACGGTCTGGTAATTGAGGATACCTGATTCTTGGCACCCATACCTGTTATCTCATGTGATATTTATTATGCAGACTAGTGGATGAACTGGCATTTTAACTGATATGTTTAGGGCTCATTTAGGTATTAAATATCACAGGTGCAGTTTCCAATAGCAGCTGATCAGGACAGGTCATTGCTTTTGCCAACTTCTTGCAGACTCATTACATATTACTGGTTGGTTGCCTTTGGCAACTGTACTTGTGCAAGTTAGCCCTTTTGTTTATAAATGGGCTTCTCTTTAATCTTATTAGTCCATTCAGAATGAAACAGACATTTGTTTGGCCTCAAAGCACTACCTTGTATCCTGTTTATGTGATTCATTTTGACAAGATTATTGTTACCTTTGAACCTTAAAAAATAAAAGTGCATTTAAAAATTAGTTGTTAATGTAATTCCAATTGAAAGCAATGTTTCTCTGTTCCTTTCTGCCCTCAGATTTTCACATTTATAACAGTATAGCAAAAAAATCAGTTTTTCCTCCAGCCAAGAGACTCCATTTCTCTTAATGCCTTGCATTCTTCATCATAGGTCTGTTAACAGGCCCGGATTTGTGGAAAGGCCACCAAGGCCCGGGCCTTGGGCTGCAGGATTTTAGGAGGGGCATGCTGCCCAACCACACCCACAAAGGTTCAGAAACACTGGGGATGCACAGGAGATTCAATAGATATTTAAATGTCCCATGCGCAAATCCCCATTGCTCCCGATGATGAAAAATTACGCGAATAAAGGGGAGAGGACAGGGACGATCAAGGCAGCTGGCCTATGTAAATCCAGCCCTGTCTGTTAATCAGCCGGCTTCTGCAACACTATTTTAAAAGTAAGAAATTGCTCTATAGAAGGGTGCTCTATAGATTAGCACAATGATACACGACAGCATGGATGATGTTTATGGAACGTAACAGGACAAACACAGTTTTCGCCCTTTATGTAGCTGTGGTTGAATCTACTTTTTGCAAATGAGACCTTGCTTCTTCTAACATTTTAGTCTATGTTGTTTCATTGCTCTTTTAAATGAAGGAAAGCCGCTGTTCAACTCTTAGCTGTGTATATAAAACATTGCACCACATGATGGCAGCAAATCCATAAAGCAAGGCATAAAACAAAAAAGAAAAAATTACAACCAATCCGGTGAAGAACTTTAATCAAATTGATGAGATTTGTGGGGGTTTTTATTTTTTTTTGGAAAATTACAGTTTATGTCACACAAGATACACATAAAGAAAGGTTTGGTGATTTTCTGTGACAATTAGAAAATGGACTCAGTTTAAAATAATACCAAAATTTAGGTTTATAGGAAAATGAATTCTATTTGCATGTAGAAAAATAATTAATTCTATACATTATATTTACTAAGTCCTTTTTTTCGTATGTTGCCTTAGTAAATCCAGTTATCCATGTTTAATGAGTTACACAATCAGATTAGTAAAATGTAGGTAGTACACAATGTTAACAAATGAGGTCTTTTCAGCAATCTGAAGACATCACATTAATGCTTTAAGTACATAATGTACAGTATTATGCATACTATTTTCCTTTTTTTAATTTTTTTATAGTATTTAATATTTGACATTAGATTTTCATTTTCTTTCCTCATTCCATCTTGATTTCTAGTTAATCTGAATAGTATCAATTTATAAACAGCTTATTTTTCATGTTTCATTTGACATTGCATTATCCTATATGCTTTAGACTGTCATGTCAGTGACTTAGTAGTGAGTTTGTATAGCTGTATATTTGGTGTTCCTCCAGTCTAGACAAGTCTGCCTATTGGTATACGAGGCAGACACATGAAAGCTTGGGGTGTTCTGCTCAGGTTGATGGGGTTGCCATCAAGCCTAATGTCTTCCAGAGTCCTGCGAGCATATGTCCAGTCCTTCATTTTGCAGAATGTATCCTCATGCATTTCCTGGATATTGTTATCCTGCAAATGACATAAATATAGAAGTATTTTCTGCAGAAAAGGTCTGTCAGACTGCTATTTACATGAAATACACTTAGATACAGGAGTAATTGGGAGATAGTGGTTCATAGAAAGGTCTGACAGGACACAGTTGCCACTGCTATGATCTCTGGTAGTATCATTTAAAAAAAGAGACTCTTAAAATACATTTGTGGAGGAGGCAAAAATATAATTATTGGCATTCTAGATCCAAGCAGATGAGCCACTGGATATGTAATTCAACAGCAACTGGTAGGTCCCAGCATTCCCTATACCATCACCACAACACAGATGTAGCTCATGCAATAACAATGTGTTCAGATGTGAATTTACTGTATTTCACATCTTAATATTGTAGAGACCCTGACAGTTAGCTGTATTTTCTCTATTTTTCGGTTTGGAGACCGAAGGTGGTCCTCAGTGAGCCCTTGTGATTATTTCCCTTTCTAGGGTCGGAGTGATGTAAGAGCAATTCAGTGAAAGCTCACTAGAGGGGAGTGTAATGTTGTATAAAAGGCAGAGCAACTGCTATGTAATCGTCATGCCAACTCTCAAGAAATTACTTCATGTTATGCTATTTATGCTGTTCAAGTAAGATACTACTGATATCCCCAGATAATAATGTGCCAGGGAGTTAAAGGTGTTCCTTTGTTTGCAAGAAGCATATGTGGTCCTGATCATATGCTACATCAACTCACAACCATTCAACATGTGATGATACATTATGGGGGTTTGGTGGAGGGTTGTTATATACCATAGTACACACACATAAATGAACACACTACACTTTCCCCATCCATTATTTTTCTCTTCACCATTACTTCTATACATTGTGCCTTCCATGACTATGCCCTCAGAGGCCTTCTTCCTGATCTCTGTGTATATTCCTACACCAGCACACTAATGTACCTGCTCTTTAGAATTTGCACTGATTTGTTACACCTTATTGGTATGTATTGTTATTGATTATTATGGCACTGTGTGTAAAGATAATATATGGTCTGTAACTTGGAAAGACACTTTTATCAAAATATTAAACTTTCTGCCTTGTTAATATGTACAGAGGATATAAAAGAGAATAAAGTTCCTCCGTTGTAAAATATAAGGATATTATAAGTCACCAAGGAGTTCCATGACCGTATAAATTATATGCATGAGCTCGGAGGCCTGAGACCGCAGGCTTATGCCTCTATATGGTCATGGAACTCCATGGTGACATAATATAATTACATTTTACAACAGTTGGCACTTTATTTATTATAATACACAAGCTTAAGTCATGTGACAGAAATTGCATCACAAAGCACCGATTATAACTGGTGATGACATCATGAAAGGCCAATTATATGGATATAATTTACAGGATGTTTATGTGTATTATAATTATCTATTACCATGACTGCTATAAAAAATTAGTCATTGCTAATGGGGGATAATGATAGAAATGCAACAAACCTATGCCTGTTTTGTTTTTTATATTGTTTTTTGTATATATATTTGGAACAACAAACATAAATGCATGGGTGTTTAAACCCATTATTCCGGGTCAACAAAACTTGCTGAAGTGGTCATTATTTGTGGCCATTGAAAAACATGAACCCCCATGCGTACATTTCATTGTGTATGCTGCTCCTGTTTTTTTTTTTTGCAAGTAAGCTGCATGCTTGGTGTCCATGTATCCAGAAAACTGTGCCCAGCAGTGCACTTTTGCACCCAGAGTGATATCATGAAATGTATTTTCTTCCAGTGAGCAGTGACCATAGGTTGGCACAGTCCACTGTATGTTCTAATACATCTCTTTATGTAATAAAACTGATGCCAGTACTTACTTGCAGGTGAAGAGACTGCAGATTGTCAGGAAGAGGAATAGGGATGTGATTCAGATGGTTATTGGTTAAATACAAAATGTGAAGATCTGTCATGTCCTGTAATAGAAGTTCAGCTCTTAGTTAGTTGACATACTATTCAACATCCTATTACAAATGGTTTGTAGTTAAATTGCTTATATTATGTATACATATTTATTTCTGTTTATATTCCTATAATAACTATGTCACATCTAAACACATAAGTAAAATATGTCTGAGACCAAACCTCTGTCATATGTCTATTGCTAGCCTTTGTAATTTGTGCTTACTAACTGGTGCATTGACATTAGCTCTCCATCTACCTCTAGTCTCCAAGGGGACATTGTTTAAATGCCACGGGGATGGCTAAATTTGTAGTTTCCTACAATAAGATTCAACTATTGGTAGAGTGACAGTGACAACTAAACAGCTGTTTAAAGGAGAACTAAAGCTTAAATAAAGAAGTAGCTAGATATGTTGTACAGTATGTTTTGGGCTTCTGTACCAGCAAAAGGCAACCACAGTCCTTTAACAGTGAAGATATGTGTCTCCAAAGATGCCCCAGTGGCTCCCCATCTTCTTTTCTGCTGATTCACTGCACATGCTCTGTGCTGTTGTCACTTATTGAGCTTAAGAATCGACTCAAAATAAACAGTAGACATAAAATAGAAATGTCACAATATAAGGCTGATTAGTAATAATACAGATAATTACTAAATGGCAGTACAGAAACCAGTGCAACTAACATCAAAATTTAATAATCAGCCCTGTAGCATCATCTTATATTACAGGCAAACCTCATTTTCTGTTTGATAATTTGTGGCAACCCCTAAGCTCATCTTCTCAACAGCTGCTCAGAGCCCACTGAGCATGTGAGTGTTGCAGACACTTTCCAAGATGGTGACCCCCTGTGAGAAGTTTGAAGTCCTCGATCATTGCTGCTATTGAGAAGTTGAGACTTTAGGCTAGTACAATAAGCGCAGTATATAAAATATGGCATTTTTAGCCATATTCATTTTTAGGGTTTAGTTCTCCTTTAAGTTACAAACTGAAAACAAAAAGTGAAAACCATGTTTAACCGTTGTTGCCCAGCTCATTCTAAAAGTTTGTTCCAAAGTCAAATTACCCGTACATTACCTACACAGAACTAATAGAACTAATAAAAGGTACTGTGTGCTAAATTATACTTTTGCATGGCAAAAACATACCTTGAATGCCTCTTGCTTTATTCCTTTAGAACCAAGTCTGTTGTTGCTGACATCAATGAAGTTCATGGTATTGGGAAGCTCTGGAAGTTGCCTTATGTTATTATCTCGGAGTATGAGCTCAGACAGTTGAGGCAGATTCCTAAAGGCATCTTCATCGATCTCAGATATGATGTTCGACGTCAAGTCAATCTTCTTTAATTTAGCTGATTTTTTTTAAAAAAGTACTATCATTAGAAGTTTAATGGAAATATAAAATATGTTGAATGCATTTGATGTTGGACACATATGCTACATATCTGAATGTCCATAAACTCCTGCAGTTTAACATTAATTTCAGTCTTGCTATGGCATTTTACATGGCATATCACAGAATAAATACTATTTGCAATGTTCCAGCAAATTATTTTCATTTTGCAAGTCTAAGGGGAATGGGATGTCTTATGGAAACTTGAAATTACAGTAAGAAAATGGAAAATATTCACTAAAAATACATTGTGTATAGATGTTATCTACTGTAGCACTACTAAACTAACTAAATGCTGAACATAGACCAGGAGAACCTTTCAATCCAATTTTCAGGCTGCGTGATTTACAATCTTATTATTGATGCCCGAGGCTTAGTGAGATACATATAGTTGCATTGGGCCACATAAAAGTGAGATTTGTCTTGAACCCAGACATCATAGATATAAATTCAAATCTCAGCGTAAAACATTAAACATGTGCAAAAAATCCATGTAATATTTAAATCAAATGCTTCCCTTCCTCCGTTGCTATTCCTGAAAACTATGGTGCAATAGGCGGAGAATCTGATATGCCTTAATTACCTTATCAAGTAACCTCTATGTCAACATAAATATTTCATATGACATTAAAGACATACTTAGATGATTAAAGTCATGTTTGCTTATTTTGCTAATTCTGTTGAAACGCAAGTAGACATGAGTGGTTTCTTTGGGAAGAGGAGGGATGGTATCAAGATTGTGGTCATCGCAGTAAACGGTTGTAATGAGGCAAGCACACAGAATACACGTTGGTGAAATGGCTGCAATAGGGGAAAAAAACACATTTGTGAAAATGCGGAAACAAATATTAATTTGAAAAAAATGTCAAATTCCAACCGTAATCATTTATACATAAAAATGTAAACATTGCAAAGTTGTCAAAAAACTTGCATAAAGCGATAAACAGATGTAGCAGAAGCAACCACATTTAATGTTCTAGGTTTAGGTTTAATGAATATACTGTAGCTAATTTGAGTCGGATAATGTTCAAGCTTAACATTTTACATTTTGATATGTGTTAGCTCTTTAAAGAACAATATACTTTCTAATTAGAGGTTTGCAGAATTTTCAGTTATTATGATTAGAAGTTTATCATTGGGGTTCATTGTTTAAAGAAATCTTGGCTGTTATATATCTATTCTCACTTATATAAGTATCCTAAATAATTATAATGATTTCCTGTATCCCTGTATGCATTGTCAATATACAATTTACAAGTCAGGTACCTGCTAAATAGCAAATGTATTTACTAGAGTCAGTTCTGTCCACTATTTTAAGGGACAGTATATACAATGTAAGAGCTCACTTGCAAATGCAACTGCAAAGTGCACTTAACACCATTTACAAAGGTATTTCACTTTGCCTAGGCACGCACATTAGCGTCTTGTATTAATGCCCATAATGTCAAAAAAGGATGTCAATTTGCAACCGCACTAGTTAAATAGACACAGGTTCTGCATACTTTATTTTACAGATGCCTACAAAGATGCTGATATTCTGGGTAAAACATGGCATTGTGGGTGCAAAAACATGGCAGTTTCCAAATATTGTATTTTTCTAACAGTGCTCCATTAGTAAATGGCGCCTATAGTGTTTTGCAAACTTAATTTTGTTTTAACATGTTTCTCTGTTTCACTGTTTTTACAGGTTTTAGTTATGTGAATGTCTGTCTGTTGACATTTTAATTAGGAAATGTGGAATGTATGTGTGTTTTGTAGCTTTACTAAAGCAACAGATTTTTTGACTTCCAACATTTGTTCTTTGACCCCTTAGGGCTTAAAATACAAGCATATAAAAATAATAATTTACAGATTCAGCCATACTTTCAACTATATTATGGACAGTAAATAAATATTCTCAACAAGCCCATCCTAACTGTCCCTCCAGAAGTATTTGGGTCAACAAATAGGAATTGTCCACAAATCTCATGATTACTGACCACAAGGCTGCCCTCCCCAATGCCCTGAGACCAGTCTCACAATTTTGGAACCACTGCTCAATACTAACATTGTAAAATATTTTATAACTGTGATTTATTTTAGCAGTGGTACTTAAAAATGTAATGACAAATGTGAATGTAACATAGACCCATGCTAGCAATGACTACTATTACTATAGGTGGCAGGAGGAACAATTTTCAGAATGGTGACAAACAGAGATGCCACCTTTTCTGGAAAAAAATACTGGCTTTACTATATTTTTTTCCCTATTAATAACATTGGCTTCAAGTACCATTTTTACCTGCCAGGACAGTAAAATACCAGCCAAGTGGCAACCCTAATGATAAATTTATACTTCTTTGAAAGAAGCCAATTATTCAAATTGTGCTGCTGTTTTACATCTCTTAACAGCAGCAGTTAAAACACCATCAAGTGGAAATAGTGGCAGTCAAGGCACCCCTCTCCAATTGTCACTGTTTCCCAGAGTAATCTATGATATATGCTGAAGTGTTTGAGGAGACAATAGTAAATTAGGCACAGCAATTCCCATAGGTCACTAAAGGAAGCAGTGACGAACAGAGGGGCTTTGCATTGAGATCTATTGGAGCTTTTTGCAGTTGTGGTTTGCCTGAGACCACTATGTGTGCTTCAAGCATAGGGGGTTATTTACTAAACTCCAAATACCCGAAAATACCCAAAATCCGAAAAATTCGTGATTTTTTTGTGTTATAATAGGCTTTTAAAAAAATCACAAATTTTTCGGAATTTATTAAACCCCGAGCCCCAATATAAAAACACGGCATTTCAAACCTGTCGAGGTTGCATAAAAGTCAATGGGAACAGTCCCATTGATTTTTGGTTGAGTCGGGGGTTTTGGCAATTTCACATCTGAGTTTTTCCCGCAAAGGTAATTTTTGGGAAAATGTAATAATAAATAAGCATTAAAAACTTGAGCGGCTTAGATCGGAGTTTGTAGCAGCCGATATTGAGATAAATTCGGACCTTGATAAATAACCCCCATAGTGTTTCATATATATTATTAAGAGAAGTAATGTCAGGCAGAGAAAGGCATACTGGCCCTCATTGTGTGCTGCCTCATAGCAGCAGTGGTCAAAACTCCTGTTTGATTTTAGCCTTAAAGGGATACTGTCATGGGAAGAAAAACATTTTCAAAATGAATCAGTTAATAGTGCTGCTCCAGCAGAATTCTGCACTGAAATCCATTTCTCAAAAAAAAAAAAAATATATTCAATTTTGAAATCTGACATGGGGCTAGACATATTGTCAATTTCCCAGCTGCCCCAAGTCATGTGACTTGTGCTCTCATAAACTTCAATCACTCTTTACTGCTGTACTGCAAGTTGGAGTGATATCACCCCCTCCGTTTTCCTCCCCAGCAGCCAAACAAAAGAACAATGGGAAGGTAACCAGATAGCAGCTCCCTAACACAAGATAACAGCTGCCTGGTAGATCTAAGAACAACACTCAACAGTAAAAACCCCTGTCCCACTGAGACTCCTTCAGTTACATTGAGAAGGAAAAACAGCAGCCTGCCAGAAAGCATTTCTCTCCTAAAGAGCAGGCACAAGTCACATGACATGGGGCAGCTGGGAAATTGACAAAATATCTAGCCCAAAGTCAGATTTCAAAATTGAATGTAAAAAAATCTGTTTGCTCTTTTGAGAAATGGATTTCAGTGCAGGAGTCTGCTGGAGTAGCACTATTAACTGATTCATTTTGAAAAAAACATGCTTTCCGATGACAGGATCCCTTTAATGGTTATAAAGATAACAATTATTTTCTAATTTTATCTATAGAGAGTCCCTGTAACAATAATACCAGCTTCCCATGCTTATGTATAAATGCAAATTAGTGTTACAATAATATTTTGAGTAACCTTTAAGCTTTTAATTTTGGCAGTATCTAACCGTCCCAAACCCAGCTGTTCTGCAACTGAAAAAATATTCATACACTCAGAAAAATATTTTCCTCTAATTTATGTCATGAACATTGATTTGAATTTTTGTGAAAAGGTGCCAAACTGTTCATTGACTCCATAAAGTTTTTGCTACTTTTCACTGATTACTGTCTTGTGCTAATTCTTTCCGTTTGTTGTTTTCTTTGCTGATACTTGGTTTATGTTTTTATTACTAGATTCAGGGAATTTTTGAATTTGATTTTGCTTTCAGAATTTCCATTTCACACAGCTGTAAAAACCTGGAGGGATGTCTCTTCCATGCCTACATCCGAAACATGCTAAGCATCCAAAATATGCTGTAAAAAGGCTGCCCTCTGGCAGCAAAATAACCCCATAAAGTATATGTTTCATAAAAGCAGAAAGCCTGAAGTTCGAAAACATACTGACATGTCTTCATAAATAAAGTAATGAAAGAATGAGTTTTTCCTAACAACAAGTTTGTGGAATTTTTCAAAATTTTTATATAGTCATGCTAGTTAGCACAAGAGTACCTTATATCAGAATTGTACAAATCGGGTCTCCTCTGTGTGTGTATGTGCATGTAAATGATTGTAAACCATCAGTAACCTATAATGTATCATCTATCTATCTGTAATGGAATCAATTAAGATCCAATGACGGTCAAATTCTAGTGTTTTTAAAACTAAACCCAAAAATCCTTTAACTTGGCATAATTTGGCATGGCAAACAACTGAAGTATTTAAAGCTTTTTTATGTCAAAAAATATTGGATTAAGAATATCCACTGTGCCAAACGATAACCAAAACCAGATGGTTTTGGCCCTAGTTCCTAAAGCAATGCTGATTAATACTAAATTTACAGTCGATTGCAGAACTTTTTAATTCTCCCTGCACAGTATTATTCCAGCAAGCACTACAGCTCTGGTAAAACACACCTTATTACTAACAAGTTTTTAAAACTAGTTTAATGGTATGCTAAATGTAAACGTTTATAAATAAACACATTTAATTCACGCTATACGGAGTGCAGGTCCTTCTGATAAACTGTATGATTTAGTTGACCCAGCACCCACAGTTGAACTCATTTTAACTCATTGCACTTGAGATTGTGAACGTGGCTGGCTGTATTCACATTTTGAATTACCAAATTCAGCCAAATGAACTAAAGTTGGAGTAAGCCAGTAACATCGGCTTTGATATGCCTGTTCCTTGCACATGGCCCAACTGCAGTGAATAAGCTTGCTTTATCCTTGTCGGTAGTGATGGGCCAATTTATTCGCCAGATGAGAATTTGTGGCGAATTCCCACGATTCGCCGCCAGCAAATAAATTCGTGACACCGCAGCGAAAAATCCACCGGCGCAAAACTGCGCCGGTGTCTCGTTTTTGATGCCAGCATCCGTTATTTGGATGCCAGCGTAAAAAAAATGGACACCGACGTCAAAACGAGATACCGGTGCCGTTTCGCGAATTTTTCACCATTTTGCGAATCTCGTTGACGCAAAACACCCCAAATTCCTGAAGAGTCTGGAGATTTCAGACTTAGCCTGACATCCAATGAAATTCAGCAGTTCTATATTTACTATTCAAAAGCTACAGATACATGAAAACAGTTTTAGACATCTTGATCAAAACAGACCTCACCCAAACTGCCCAAGGCAGCCCAAAAGGCAAAGGGAATAATTTACAAGTGTAGGGACTTTCTACCCTTCTGCCCCTCACTTTGCACCCATAAACAAGTATTTGTGCCCCAGAATATATGAGCCACATGCCCCCCCCCTTTACCTTCTTCTTACATGCATGCCATGTAGACATGCAACTTGGTGTAATGTTCATTAAGCCCAGTTGTTACCATGTTGAGACAGGGCTGCACCTCCTGCAGGAGGCATGATGTCAATGATGTGCTAATGTACTGGCATATGAGGCATAAGTATACAACCTCAAAGAATTAAAGCAGACTCTCTACACATGTATACATGTATGTATGTAGAAAGCACTTGCATACAATAAGCCTTGTGTTCAATAGGTATAAATCTAATTGAGAGAATAGAAGCACTAATTTATAATAACGGTTGTCTAAAAACTGTTTAGACAATATAAACATATGAACATCAATTTTATTGCAATGAGGTGGTTGTGTGCTTCATGCAGTCAAAAGCCCTATGGCAAATGACATGCAGTTCCTGAACAGCCTTCCTTTACAGCAGCATTAGCCTCTATCTGAGGCCTAAGAAATCAGGTGTCACCATAGGATGCAGGATACTGATGCTTTTAACATCAAGTACCTTGTGTAACCAAACAGTATGATTCCTGTGTGCTAAGCACAGGGAATAGTATCCCATTTAGCATAATTTAATTATGTTCCACAGCCAGTAATTAATTTCTACATGCACAGATAATTAGCATTCTTTTAAGAAACAATAACTGAGGAAATACAGTTTCTGTTTGTGAATGCTCTATACTAAACTATTATAATGTGTTATATGTGTGTGTGTATATATATATATATATATATATATATATATATATATATATATATATATATATACATACACACACACACACACACACACACACAAACACACACTGTTTTGATATAGTGAGAAATCCATAGTCCAATACAGCTGAATGTAAACGGCACTAACCTCCACTTGTGTCTGGACCTTGGACTCCAGGAGTCAAGGGTCCCTGTGGTGAAGAACCATCAATTAATTTTGGAGTTGATTCTTCTGCCTCTTCTGTTTCTTCTGGAACCTGTTCTGGTGAAAGGATCGGCCTGTTCACAACTGGTAATACAGTCCCAATCTCTATCTAAATTAAAAGCAAAAGTCCATTCATTAGGCAGAAAAATTAAAAACTAAAACTACGTTCAGTGATTAACATTTGAGTTTTACTTTGAGAGATTGGCCAGTAGGTGTCACTGTGTGACCCATCCTCAGCCTACATAGAACATCTGTGTGTGTGTGGATCATTATAATAAGCTTTGACAGCTTATGCTGCTCTTTGCAAAATTACATTTGAGAGAAAATAATGTATAAGCATTGAGGATAAATGCATCAGATAAATGGCAACATATGGTAAAGACAGAACTGCTCTGTGTAACTGTGGTGCACGATGAGGAGAAGAAATCCAAAAGGATTGAATGTGGAATTGCTGAGAGTGCAGCTTGGAGAAAGGTGAAATCAGCAGTGTGAATTTATTTGAACATACTATTTTTTGGTCATTTTTATTGGACAAAAATGTAACAGATGTCATAAACTTTGTCAGACTTGCAGTTTCTACTGGCTGCAGTGCTATGGAGTGTTGTGAACCTCTGCAAAACCCTTTGGCCAGTGAATATATCATACATTTATATCAATACATCATATGTCACACATATGTATAACAACACAATTTGTCCCAACCAAATAAAAATGCTATTACTATCTCATTTTAGCGTCTGTTAATTAAATTTACATATTTGTTTTCCTTATATATGTTGTGGGCTGCACAATTTTACAAGACCATGCTGTGCTGATCAAGATTAAGGGATTGGGGGTGAAACATACACAGCATTTTGGATTTCTGATAAAAGTAATAACTTGTCAAGACAAAACATCTTACTAAAGAAGTCTGCATATACACCGAAAACAACCCCATCTATGAGAGAAGTGGTGTGGGCTTGGCGTACAGCCCATAGCAAAAGGAGAAAACACGCTGCAAGGGAATCCATTACCCGTAGACAGTGGAATAAGAAATCTATTGCTGCTGGTGAAGGCCCATCCATAAATTAAGGATTTTAAGGCCCATCCACACTGGTCACGTGGTAGAACTCAGCCAATCATCAAAAGCGCACCTAAAGGCTCACCATATTGCAGGACTTCAACACCTCCAGACCTTCATATGTGGGCCAGCTTTACAATCAAATATATCCACAATATAATTGCGGTAAATTACTAGACATTCAAGCCCTAATACAATCTGCCTAATAAAATGTTCTTTTGGTATATTTAACTCAGACATGCGATACACTCATAATTCAAAAGGGAAACTATTTAAACCACCCCTGCCTGTGCAAGCCCATGACGCCACTAATACTAAAACCCTCTTACGCATTTTTGCCCAAATAATACTAGCGGGGAACTCCCTGTTGGGTAAACTCATCAAATGGTTCCTGAAATGGATTTTGACTCCTGGAAAGAGGTCCGAAAAAATTGTGAAAATCGGAAATTGACGGCGGCAAATTTTCACTTGCAAAATTTCACAGGAGATTCGAGAATTTATCCGCCGGCGGCCAAACGCGAGAATTCACCTAAAAGTCATGCCAGGTGAATTTATTCACCCATCACTAGGTGCAATACAAATTCCTCCACAGAGCATACCTCACCCAATATGTGCTAGCAGAAATGTCCCCAACTTATGTAGATAAATGTCCACAGTGTCAACAATCATCTGCAAATGTTATACACATGGTTTGGGCATGTCCTAAAGTTGTATGTTTTTGGGTGCAATTGTGTAATATATATCCAGTCTGACTGATGTTCCAAGCATAGTCAACCCCTCAGCATGTTGCTGAAACAAGTTACTGGTAAGACCCCCAACAACAGCAGAAAGAAAACTCATCTCTATCCAGTTTACATATGCCCACAAACTGATTACTTGGAAATGGAAGGCCCAAACTGCTCCATAGAACAATTTTGGGAAAAAGAAAGCAACCAAGGGGTTCCCATGTATAAACTCCTCCATGCCATGAAAGGATGCCCCGCAAAGTTTGAGAAAATCTGGTGTCAGTGGCTAGACGTCTATAACATGGAAAGCTCAATTCCAATGCACCACCCCTATACATCCCAACACTAACTAATTATGGCTGACTCAATGGTCTCCCCTCCCCTGGTAGTGGGAGATACAAGCAATGGAAGCAATGCACAGTTTATGTTTGGTTCAAATGTTCTCTTTTATTTAACAATTTAGTTATAATAAATTGGAAAAGGCAACTCAGAACAAGTTTTGCAAAATGTGGATAAATACTGTTATATTTTGGTTTACCACCGACTGTAGCCTATGTACTCTTAAATGATGGCCTTTATGATAAGCATCTCTATATATTTTTCTCAAATAAAGTCTACATGAATTAGATTAGGAAGAACAGTAGTGATAATCATATAAAAACTGCTTAAAAGATTGTACCAAAAATAGTTGCATTTAAAAGGGAAAGATAAAGGAGAAAGGTCCCAGAGCTGCTCCCGGTAGTGAGAAACCAGTTACCATGAGCAGAAAAAGCCGCCTTTGATTACTTTAAGAGCTGAATTTCTATTTTGTAAGACAAAATGACAGCTTTTTTTAGTGCAGAAAATTGCTCTCTTTGCATTAGTGATGTGCCCCCTCTTGACCTGCTTTGATGCCATATCTTAAGTGTGGAGCAGGTGAACAGGGTGGCATTATACCTACTGTCATAGGTGTTAGTAGGCACAGAAATACCCCTGAGAGGGCCTGACACCTATATGTAATCTAATACCAAGCCACTAGAATGGAATCAACATACATTAATGAACTGTGTTTTTAAATACTGCCCCTGAAAACATTACATTTGGAAGATAAGCGTGGGCACTATAAATAACACTTGTCTGAACATTTTAGAAAGAACAATAGCATGGCACCCACATATGCCATTTTTCTGGCGACTTGTTATGGAGTAGAGAATACCCACTACTTGTTTATGTATCACCCAGGATTCTGTTTATTAAATTCTAGTTGTAACAAGTTAAATTGACTTTCAATTGTAACTTGGCTAAAGTGTTAAAAGGTATTTGAATGTTGCCTTAGAAATGTACACTGGTTGCACTGCACTCTGTGGGGGGGGGAGGATAAACACATAAATCAGATTGTCAGCTGTGGTTCTGTGCTGTGTGTAGTCATATAGTGGCAAACAGCAGGGCAGCACAGTTGGCAGAAGCTTCTGGCAAACTTTTATATAGGGACCTAAGGACATGTACCTAGGATGGCAGCTTTAGGGGGCAGCACTCAGGGTACCTATATGGAGACTTTTTTTTATCCAAATGCATTGAAGTCAATGGGCGTTTTCTCTATGGTGACTTTTTTGTCCTAATGCATTAAAGTCAATGGGCGTTTTTTCTTATGGAGACTTTTTTTTATCCAAATGCATTAAAGTCAATGGGTGTTTTCTCTTATGGTGACTTTTTTGTCTTAATGCATTAAAGTCAATGGGTGTTTTTTCCTTAAGGGCATTTTTTCTATGAATTTTTTCCACTGTGAATTTTGGCCGCAGTTTCACAAAAAAATTGCAAAAGGTCGAAATTTGGAATTTTGGCACGAATCCATGGCTGGCGAATTGGCTCATCACTAAAGCATATTCAAGTTACATTATATTTTAGATTTTATGGTAAGGGCATTTCTCTTTAAGCACATCTTCTCAATCAGGAACCATGGCAATGCCAGGGTTTGGCATCTGGTTAATGGGGTAGACAAATTATTGGGTTTGGGCATGATCCAGCTGTCTTGATTATTGGTGCTAACAACAAAAATTAATGGTAAATATAGGACCTTAAATAAGGAAACTGCCATATTTGTGCAGCAGTAGTCCGTTAGCATTAGAAACTTTAACTAACAGGCTGAGATGGGACAGTTAGGTTGGGAAAACAGTCTGGTTGAGGAACTTCAAGTAATAATTACTTACAAAAGCAGAATTATCAGCAAAAAAACGATTAACGTGACTTTAAATGTAGATTAAGATTTTTAAATGAATGAAATTTGCAATGTAAATTATTGATGTATGCCCAGTATAAGTGAGAAGAAAGAAGCCCAGCTATTATTACAAATAGAAGAGGCTTCACAACAATGTCAAGCTATAATTATAGGTGACTTCAATTATCTAGATAATAACTGGGCTAATAGGGTAGTTGAGTCAGAAAAAACAGGTATGTTGATATATTAAATGGCCAGTAGCGTAACTAGAGGGGGGTGGGCCCTGGTGCATGACGGCCAGCCGGGCCCCGCCCCCCTCCATACCACCCGCATTTTCAGTGGCGCACGGGCTGCCAGGGGGCCCTGAGGGGGTGCGGGCCCTGGCCCGATCGCACCCCCTGCTCCCCCGGTAGTTCCGCAACTATAAATTACAACTTTTTTATTTTAGGTAGTTTAGGAAATTTGGATCTGGTAATAGCTAATAATACCTAATTTATCTTCAGCACTAGTGTGGATGAGCATTTATGGAACAGTGACATAGCAATTATAAGACAATAAAATAACTAAGACACTAAATTTTAGAAGTGCAAACTTTGGTACATTTCACATGGTTAAACACAGAAGGAAAATGCATGTCTTTAAAATGGTTCTAACAAATATACATTGGGGTCCACAGAAAATTTTCCAGGGTGGGGGGCAAGGAAGAAAACATATTACACAAATTACTTGTATCCATATTTTGGTTTCCACACAAACCTAACAACAGCCTTCCAATAAATACATAAAGTAGTAACTGTTGCACATTTATAGCATTGCCATTCTGTTAGTGACACAAACTCCTTGTTTGCCAGGACAGAACTTGCTCTTTTCTACTTTCTTAGCACAATTACTAGCCAGCAGTTTGCCCTCAATTTAAGTTTAACCCTTTCCCAGCCAGCTGTTTTGTCATAAATGCGAACATCTACTGCCAAGCAGTTTTTAGACATTTTGTACTCTTTCACTTTAAGGGCCTTTCCTGTGGGGGTCTTTTAGTTTACCCAGGAAAACAATATATTGTTTTTTTCAGGACAACATGAGCTTTCAAAATATGCTAGAATTTTGGTGTAATTCTACTTCTGTAAAATAATATAGGCTTCTAAGTGTCTAATAAAATGAAAAAAATCATATTTCACAAAGTACAATCATATATCAGAAATATAATTTATTTTATGTATGAGAACACAGCCGATTTAGAAAGATCTATGTCTCCTGAACGTGGCAATACCAAATATATATAGTTTTATGGATATTTCTCACTTGTATAGATCAAAATCTACAAGCAGTACACTACCAAATTTCCAATGTATTTCTACTGCAAAGCACCAAGCCACCTTTCCTAAATATGGCGATAAAGGCAGTGGTTACATTTTTGAAAATCGCCTAGTAATCTTGCAATTGGCCACATTTATCTCACCCAATTTCTTACATACAATTGTAAAACACCCAAAACATTGATGCCAAGAGGCTACGGAACAGATTGATGTCCAATATGCATAGATATACCAAAAGCAGCTGGCATGTGCAGACCAAATAATAATAGTGCATATGAATTTTCTCTGCTGCCGATTCGCCTTCTGTGAAGAAAGCCCATACTGTGTATTATCTGCCACAGCAGAAAGTCCCCCCAAAACCCACATAATTTTGTAAAGTACAAATTCTGATTAATCCAAAATAGGTATTTATGTTTTACTACTCCAAACTAACATGCTGCAAAGCTACGCTAAAGGCAGCAGTTTTTATGACATTTATGAAAATCGCCTAAAAATATTGCAATCGCTCACATTTATTTCACTCAATTTCTTACATACAATTGTAAAACATGCAAAATATTGACGCCAAGGGTCTACTGAACAGTTTGATGCCCAATATGCATAGAGATACCAAAGTATGTGGTATGTATGCACCCCAAATGAAAAACGTGCTTATGAATCTTCACATTGGTCAACTCAGCTGCTGAAAACAGAGCCCTGACTGTGCGTTATGTACCGTAAGACTCCCAAACTGTAAAAAGACCCCCAGAAAACCATATATTTTTGGAAAGCACATATTCTGACAGATCAAAAAAAGTAACATACATCTTTCTATATCAAAGCACCAAACAGCAAAACTATACTAAAGATACATAAGAAACAATAATGCAGTGATAACATTGCAATAAAACCACAAAAAATGTGTAAATCAATGAAATAAAATAACTGATCCAACGGTGTACATAGTGGCCAAAATAGATTATCCAATAGTCACAGTGCCAAATAAACAGTTTTTAGGGGGGAAAAAACACAAAATGGTAAAAAAAAAAAAACTGTGAGTTTTTTGTGTATACATGTGTGTACACTTCTAAAAGTTGTGTCACAGTGTATATATGAGTCTATATAACTGTATATTAGTGTATATAAGTATGACAAAAAAATGCAAACAAAAAGGATCTTTACTAAAATGATTCTGTAAGAGTGTATAATGTATGTAAGTGTGTATAGGTAGGTAAATAGAGGCCACTTACCATTCCTGGAGCATTTGGGATGATCTGATGGCTGGAGGAGTCCTGGAGCATCGTGTCTGCAAGCCTCGGTAAGCAGGAAGTGTGTGGGCGGGCCCAGATGAATTAGGCAGCCAGGCAGTGCAGCAGATGCATGATCAGTGTGATTGTCACCATCTGCTGCTTCTAAGTAGGTACTGTGACAATCCTGTTGCAGGACCGACATGACAGCCCCCTAGCCTCGTTGCCCAGGAGACTGTCAGTGCTGCCCACTCTCTGCAGAGGCGGCTAAAGCCGCTGATGCAGAGAGAACAGTGGATTTCTGCAAGAACGTACATTTTACGTCATTGGCAGTTAAAGCCCCTGCCTGCCAGCACGTACGCCGTACGTACTTGGCAGGCAAAGGGTTAAATATATGTTATACCATTTTTTGTGGTGCCACCAATATATATAATGCATAATACATTTCCCTGACTTTACACCATTTTTTCTGGTCCCCTGAAACATTTAAAATGGGGGTTCTATTGTACATAAAGTAGAGTAACAACAGCAAGAAGAGGTTGCACACAACAAAATGTCACTAGCATAGAATCTATGTTTATACATTCTATTTCAATCTAGGGGAAAGCAGAAGGGTTAAAAGATAAGTCACCCAAAACAAACAATGAGGGGGTACAAGACAGGAGCAGGATAGGGGGCTGAGGTGCAAAAATATATATTATAATATTATAGATATTTCTATCTATACAAATATATTTAGTGAGGCAGATGGTTATTAGCGACAGAGAGGTGAGTGTGGGGGTAACTCTGCAGAATGAGAAGGGACAGGGTAAAAGAGGACAGTGAATAGAGTGAGGACATGGATAGGTGAAGGATTCAATGGAACAGCTGCTCAAGAAACTGTAGGGGTTAACGTGCTTTATGGCAAATGCACTGGGAGAATGGTTGTAGGCAAAACTCACAACCTGTACCTATAAGATTCAATAACAAATGTAGTTACACAGCTATAAACAGTTTTATTATAGTCTTTATAACTCACACACAGATCTTATTAAACACAGTTGCCCTTACACTCAACAGTTCATTTTACACACAGATACACACACATACACTGGCATTGACACTCTACTTAACACAACAAATTCACACTCATCTGTCCTGGGAAAGAAGCTGCTTCATCAGGAGGAGATTCTCTACTGTAATTCTCTCATTCCACATACAGTTGAGGAGCAGGAAGCTTCTCACAGGGGGAAGGGGCAGAGCTAAACTGTACTGCTTCTCTGAGCAGTAGAATAAGCATTGGGGCGGTCCATTATTTGAAGGGGTGCTGACCATAAGACGTAAACCTTTTATAAGCTTATTGCAGGTTCTTGATGGTAATTTTAAGAAATGTGTTCATATTAAAAATAACACAACAAAATATATACATGCAAGAGAATATCCTTTATTACGAGGTACAAGTCCAGGAAGGGGCAAGTGCCCCCCCCCCACTTGCCCCTATCTGTGGACGCCCATGCATATATACCTTTTAGTATATTTTCCTAGTAAGCAACAAAAGACTTAACGAAACAACTATTAAAAAAAACTATTATGATTTGAGAGGTTAGCATTAAGGTTGATAAAAAATTATATTATATTTTATATATTAATTATATTTAAGTTTGCTGGGGGCCCTTAGGGGATTTTATCAATCTTTGCCATCTGTGTTTAGGCAAATTAAAAATATTTTATACTGCTATGATTGATGCTGAATGGGATTTAGAAAAAAAAAATTGTCCACAAGTGGGTTTTTAACTAAAGTAATAAGCATGAGAGCTAAAATCTGGTGAGCATTTCATTTTGTCAAAAATGCACAAGTGAGAAAAAATATCAACCACTCCCATTTGACAGCAAACAAGAGCAATTGACTGATTTTGTGTGGACACAAAATGGGCATATACTGTATGTCACCATGTATCAGACAGAGATAAACTGGAGGTAAACTGATTGATGAGAACCTTGTTTTGGCATTCCCAAACTGAAATCAAGGAATTATTTTGGAAGAAACTGAAAAAATGTAGATTACCTTCTCTAACTTGATCTTGAGATAGCTACAAAACCCTGTAGGCTTTAAATAATGAATCCCACGTATTATACATAGTGATGAGCGAATCTGTCCTGTTTCGCTTCACCAGAAAATTAGCGAAAAAATTAGCAAAACGCATTGAAGTCTATGGGTGTCAAAATGTTTTATGCTCGACAAGTTTTTACACGCACAAAAAAATTTTATCACTCCAAATGCAGTAAAGTCAAAGGGTGTTTTTCCTTATGGCAACTTTTTTTCTCTAGGGACTCAGATGCAATGCTCTGGCCAGGAAGACAGAAAATGATTTATATATGGAGGACTCTTTTAAGAATGGCTTGATTTGATACACAACATAAGCCCAAACACAAGATACACAAGATAAGCCCAAACTCACCAGGCACCACTGAGCTGTCATCCTGACCAAGAGGTAAATGAAATGTAGCCAGAAGGTCCCTGTTCAAATCTCAGTAGATCCCCCATAATGAGAAAATCACATAGTGGTCTACTGATACCATGCAAGGGGAAGGGGTAAAGTTAGTAATTGTTTGTTACCTGTAAATATGTACATATGCATGCCACTTGGGTGCAACAAGTCAGAAGCATATATGGAATAGATGTGAGGAAGGGCCAGAAATGTGTGTTGTGAGGAGATATTTACTTATCCAGCTAAAGATAGAATGTTCCATTGTTGTGTTAATTTGTGCAATTAGTTATTTAAGGATATTTGCAGAACTATAGGTTCCATGCAGGATGCTGCCACTTTGTAGAGTGATTTGACTAAGTTGGGAAACTGGGCAGCAAACGGAAAATGAGTTTCAATGTTGATAAATGCAAGGTTATGCACTTTTTAAAAAAATAATATAAATGCAAGTTATACACTAAGGGGCAGATGTATGAAGGGTCGAATATTGAGGGTTAATTAACCCTCGATATTCGACTAGGAACTAAAATCCTTCGATTCGAAGGATTTTAATCCAACGATCGAAGGAATATGCTTCGATCAAAAAAACTCAGGCAAGCCTATGGGGACCTTCCCCATAGGCTAACATTGACTTCGGTAGCTTTTAGCTGCCGAAGTAGGGGGTCGAAGTTTTTTTTAAAGAGACAGTACTTCGACTATCGAATGGTCGAATAGTCAAACTATTTTTAGTTCGAATCGTTCGATTCGTAGTCGAAGGTCGAAGTAGCCCATTCGATGGTCGAAGTAGCCCAAAAAACACTTCGAAATTCGAAGTTTTTTTAATTCGAATCCTTCACTCGAGCTTCATGAATCGGCCCCTAAATGGCAGTGTGTTGGGAGAAGGATCTAGGGTTCTTTCTAGATAGCACGTTGTCTGGGCAGTGATATTCTGTGGCTACTAAAGCAAATAAAGTTCTGTCTTGCATAAAAAAGGGCATTAACTCAAGGGATGAAAACATAATTATGCCTCTTTATAGGTCCCTGGTAAGGCCTCATCTGGAGTATGCAGTGCAGTTTTGGACTCCAGTCCTTAAGAGGGATATAAATGAGCTGGAGAGAGTGCAGAGACTAAGTGCAACTAAACTGGTTAGAGGGATGGAAGACTTAAATTATGAGGGTAGACTGTCAAGGTTGGGGTTGTTTTCTCTGGAAAAAGGGTGCATGCGAGGGGACATGATTACACGTTACAAGTATATTAGATGACATTCTAGACAAATAACAGGGAACCTTTTTACCCATAAAGAGGATCACCGCACCAGAGGCCACCCCTTCAGACTAGAAGAAAAGAAATTTCATAGGTGGTTCTTCACAGTGAGGACATAGAGACTGTGGAATGTACTGCCGGGTGATGTTGTGATGGCTGACTAAGAGTGGCTTGGATGATTTTTTGGACAGACATAATATCAAAGGCTATTGTGATGCTAAACTCTATAGTTTGAATAGATATGGGTATATAGAATTTATGTGAAGGTATGGAGGGGTGTGTGTATGGATACTGGGTTTTCAATTTAACTATGTAACTATGTGTAAAACTTAATTTGGAGTCACTTGCCTGACCTGCACAAGCAATTCACATGTATGTTCTCAATATATCGAATGTTATCAGATAATTAAAACTGTTTGGTGAATTTCCGTATTGGTATCCAGGGGGTGAATAGCAACAGGTCCTAGATCTATGTTAACCCTCACATGTTCCAGTTTCTTTTGAACTTTCTCCTGAGTCACTCACCTATACTTAAACCTACAGAATTGAGTTCTTTAAAAGGGAAGCCTTATTATCAGGTTTTGGAATTGCTTGTTTCATGCAAGCTAACAAATGATCAATGATCCCTTTAAGTGAAGATTTTGCTGATTTTTAAAAATTAGCTGGTTGTAAATTGTAACCAGCTAGACTGGAATATTAATATGAGCAGAGGGGAGCCCAGAGAATGAACCCCCATATGTAATAAAAGGCACTAAGTTTGCTCAGCAGCAGTAACCCTTAGCAACCAATAAGGTGCTTCATTTTAAACAGATGACCAGTAAATGCTACCTGCTGATTGGTTGCTATGGGTTAATGCTCCTGGGCAAACTTAGTGCCTTTTATTATATAACCCCATAAATGTCTGGAAAAGCTAATAAACACAATAATCTAGTTTACTAGGGTACACATGTGCTGGAGACTGATGGACTTGGTTGGAACCTGTGGCCAAGGATAATCATGGACTGGCACACTTAGGAACCTCAACCATACCACAGACTTTCCATATCTGGCCCTTGACCATCTGGGAAATCATTATGACTGACTCCCAAATGCATGCTAAAGTTTAAGTTATTTTAGACCTTTCATCCAATATACTGTATATGAGAGAAGGGTCCTTATAGTCTGGGGCCACAATGGTGATCCTTCACAAACAACTGTATTACCTAATACTCTACTCCACCCTTGAAACAGAGTGTGTGGAGCTCAAGGGTAAATTATTTAATGTATGTTGGCTGTAAATCCATGATTTGCACAATATGAATTAATGTATAATTTATGAACTACCTTGATTACATATCATAGTTGAAAGCTCTAACGACATGAGGTTATTCAAATTGCTATGTCTCTCTATTACCAATGACTGTAACATGAAAAAGGTGGGGAATTTTACTGCCAATAATAAAACAGGTGTGAATCGGTTTATGTGTATTACATTAGTCAAGAATGCATTTTACTAAATACTGGCCATATACAATACAAGCTATTAAAACACGCTTGTGTCATATGTTATCCCTTACCATATGCTAACATTTTGGCAATAAAGGTCTTCTCCCAGTCCCAGCAGTTGTTTATTGGATCCTTTTTTTAGTTATGGGCTACTTTTTAACACCAACCTTTTTAACACCAGTAACCTTGTATATTCTCACTTGAAAGGTACTCCACTCTTCTTGGAATTCCACAACTTTACATCTTCCACTAAAAAAAAGTATTTTTTTTTTGCATCTTAAGATGAAGACCCAATTTTCTAAACTCATGGATGCCCTCTCTGGACATATCAATAAAGCACTGCCGACTTTATTGTCTGCCTCTATGCCTCCTCTAAATGTTTAAAGACAGTAATCGTATCTCCCATAAGTGCCTGTTTGCCAAAGTTAACTCAAGATCTTGCATAACCTTTGTTACTCTGTAAGCCTTAATCTTCATGACACCCCTTCGCCCATGTGTAGGTGTGCACTGTACCTTTATTTTGTACTTTGTAGGTGGAGCAGCTGAAGTTTATGCCACATAGCAGGTTTTCCCTGTGTCCCATCAACTCCATACACCTCTCTTAACCACTTGAAAATTCAATGTCTTGAAGTCTTGAAATTCATTGTAGATGTTGTCCCTAAAATATTCTCTTAGAATGTCAAATCTGTTGGGGGGTAAACTAACTGCAGACCAGCCAATCTGTTCTTCTGTACACTATAACCCCTTGTTCCCCATCACCATTCAACACTTCAATGATCCCTGCTATCCTCCCCTAGATTTATAATTATCCTGCAAGCTCTTAGATTCCATAACTCAAATTTTCAAAAAGAAAACCTACTTGCATCTCATACAAGAGAATGTTTCTAGGAACAATTGCCAAGTGGTATCAATAAACACTGATATGAGGTGCTTATGGCTGTATAACCTTCATATGCAAGACTGCCTGTGCTGCCTTTTGTTAGGGTAATGGCGAGTTTTCAAACCTGATAACACAGAATCTAAATAATACAATTAGAATTTATATTACCATCCCTGGTTTTAATTAATCCAACACACCAATTTAGGGCTCTTCCACACAAGTGTTCTTGGCTGCGCTCCCCTGTGTTCCGTTTCAACCATTCAACCACAGCAGAGCGCAGGCCTAAATGCAATCAATTCTACTGTATGGTCCCGCCCTCATGATGATGCAAGTAAGCACCAAGTGCAGGTGGAATGCAGTTTGTTGCGTTCATCATGAGGATGGACCCTGAAAGAAGAAATGAGTGCGTCTGGGCCATGTGCTCCCCTGCGGTTGAAGGATTGAAATAGAAGGCAGGGGAGTGCAGCCCCAAGCTCTTGTGTGGAAGAGCCCTTAAAGAAAATAACATTTTTTTATTTCCATCATAACATTATGAATGCTATTTATAATTTTGACATAAAAGTATTTGCCTGATGCTTTTACATTACCTTTCTTACCCCCATGTTCCTCTATGAGGGGGCTGCCATATTTGTGCAGCAGGAGTCCATTAGCATTAGAAACTCTATCAAGAGTCGAAGTGAAAAAGTCGAAGTAAAAAATTTGAATTTCAAGCTATTTTTGCATACTTCGACTGGGGAATAGTCCAAATTCGATTCAAATTTGAAAAGAATTCGAAAATTACAATATCAAAATGTATCATGTACTTTCTCTTTAAGACTTCGACTTCAACCATTCACCATCTAAAACCTGTCAAATTAGTCTATGGGGGACCTCCAGAACCTATATGGAGTCAATTGGTGGACTTTTTTAAATACTTTGATTCGAATTCAATAAAATGTGATCTTATTTCGATTCCAACAATCTAATACAGCCTATTCACCCGCAAAAAAAAATTCGATTTTTTAAATAAATTTAATTTGGTCTTTTTTTATTCGAATTTCAACATTATGGGAGCTAAAAAAAAACTCCCATTACTTTGAAAATCGACCCTTGATAAATCTGCCCCTAACTGACAAGACTGAGATGGGACAGTCAGGTTGGCAAAACAGACAGGTTTAGGAACTTCCAGTAATAATTACTTACAAAAGCAGAACTATTAGCAAAAAACAATCAGCGTGACCTATAGGTAACTTTTAATGCAGATTAATATTTAGTGTGAGTATCACTTTAAGCATTTATTCTCTATCAACTAATTAACTGTCAAAAGTACACAGTAGCTGAATAGTTAATAACTCATATGTCACTCACACCATGCACAGTATAACACCAAATACCTTTTGAGTGGGACTGTCCTTTCTTGTAAGACAGGAAAGTATTTGTTTTAGTGTAAACCAGTTCACTCATTAATAATTGCTATATAAAATCATATCCATATTAAAGGTAGCTGCCAGCCAACAACCCTTCCAAAGGATTTAAAAGGCTAGAGCAAATAACATAAGCTAGAATTATATATAGAGGAAAGAGAGTTCTAGCTAACAAGAAAAATCATTTTCTCCACTGTTAATCTGAGTTGAAAAAAAGATTAATTTTTTTAAGACACTTGAACCCCAGTGGGCAGCTTTAATCTTGCTGATGCAAGACACTGCAAGGTGCAGAACAAATGAAAGGACAACCTGAAAATGTAGAATCTACAGTACTGGCAGTGAGTAGTGATGGGCGAATTTATTCGCCAGGCGCAAATTTGCGGCGAATTTGCATGATTCGCCGCCGGTGAATAAATTTGAGAAGCGGCCGTGAAAATTCGCTGACGAAAGTTCGCCGGCGTCAACGTAAAAAAAACCGACGCCGGCACAGTTTCGTGAATTTTTCGCCGGCACAGTTTCGCAAATTCGCCCATCACTAGCAGTGAGGCATTGGACTGTCGTGAAAAAAACACCCATAGACTCCAATGCATTTCTCTCAGTAAAAAAGAGTCCTTTGGAAAAAGTCGCTGTAAAAGAACACTCATTGACTTAAAAGTGTTTTGAGAATTTTCGTTGTTTCATTAATTTTTCAGCACTGAATTGTGTTTAATAGATGGTTAACCATTCTAGTGCTTGAGTTGAATGGAACAAATAAGGAAGCATTAACACTGCCAACACATAAATATGCTACATGACAATTTTATGCCACAGATTGTTGAGGACCCAACCAGCAATTATTAAGGATGTGGAAACTTTTTCACCTGGTACAGATTTGTGGAAAATTGGCAGTTTTGCCAGCAGCATTTTTTTCCTGAATGTGTGCTACAATTCTCCTATGCAGTCTGTTTCACTGGAAAAAATGCAGTCGGTTTGCAATAGTAAAACATTCAAAAACCATGATTATGTGCCCCTTGCTTCCACATCAGATAACTGAAATGGAGCTCTCCCCAGCCCAACCCCTCTCTATCTAAGGAGGTATCTGGGTTCCTTGTTTGGGAGAAATAGGCAACATGGGAACTTTTATTTTATATGAAAAACAGTTGTAGCATAGTGGAAAGGAACAAAGTAGAGCTGACAGTGGCTTATACAGGAAATGGTACTTGGTATGTTTAAGGAAAGTTACTTGTGAAAGTTACTTTGGAAAAGCAGCTGAAATGGCCTTCAATGTACACTATTGACCTCTATTATAAATGCATTGTTTACCTTTACAAAGCATTTGTAAGACCCCATCTAAAATATAGAGTGCCATTCTGAACGTTCATTAGGACCCCTTAGAGGGCACAAGTACAAGAGCATGCTTCTTAGTGCTGATTCAATCACTTGTACCTCTGCAGTAGGGCAGGCGGTAAGGACAGGCCACCAATGTGGGTTACGGTCGGGTGGGGGGGGGGGCTGGAGGAGACAATGTCTATGGGTCTCCTCCTACCTGCCCCTTTTGAACCTAGTAGAGGCTAATGCATGCCACAATTCAAAAAGGATTAGGTGGCACTCCAGGTAAAATTAATTAAAAGAGCATTTATTGCAACAGTTGGTAGATCCACATCGCCTGACGCGTTTCGGAAAAGACTCATGCATGCCACTACAGATTCATAGCGCAGTGCACAATGCGACATCTGCACTCCAAAATGGAGCACAGAGATCTGGCTTTTTGTCCCTTAACTATGGCAACAAGACATTCTCCATTAACATATATTCAGTCCCAAAGGGCCCCCTATAGTTCTTGGGCTACAAACAAATGCAGGATCTGTTTCCTCTAAAGTTACACCACCTGATTTTCAGTAAAATGATTGGTGAGTCTGTAGCTGTGGTGGGAAAAAAAGACCACATTTTAATAAAGGCTTTTAACAAAAAATGTTGCTTGCTGGTGCTGTCTCTTAGCAGTATAATGGATTGACAGATGGATGTGACCATCATGTGACTTGTACCTAATCAAGTATTTTAGTTGAGAGTGTGCTGAGGGGTGTTTACTAGTTCAAAAAACCATAAGACAGTTTTTATTCAAATATTTATTTGCAGTGGATCTATTGCTAGTGAGACAAAATAACACATTCCACCTATATTTTCCCTAGCAGTAATTGTCCTGGTCCCTCATTAGATTGCAATACATACTGCGTCCCTAGTGGTCAGGAAGACAGTGCTATTCTTTTTCACAACAGGAAAATACCAATAAAGTGCAAAATAATTTCATTAATTTCTAGTAAACAATAATACTCTACATACAATAACATCATGATTTTGACTAATTTTGAAGAATACTAAATATAATAAACACTTATTTAAGAACATATGTAAACATTAGGCAGCAGCACTAGAGGCTGTACAGTATATCCTACACTATAGCTACCCTGTTGTAGCATTTCTTTAAAGAGTAAAAAAATCACAGCTCTGATTACAGGCACTTAAGTGAGTAGCACTGTATAACGTCTTCCTTGCTTAATAAATGCAGAAAAACAAACCACAGCTTTAAATTGGCTCAAACAAACATGCTTTTCAGCAAAAAAAAGATTGAGGCACACCACAAATCCACACTAGCTAATTTTTTAGAGAGACACAGACATATCTTTCTATAGCTCTATGCATCTTTCTTTCTCTCACTGTTTATCTATATTTCAAGTTGTCTTTGCCTATAGCTTGCATTCTTTCTTTCTTTTACCATAGTTGACAGTGTTATTCTCTGTACTAGATACTGTTTCTGGAAGACATGCAATCCTGGCTCTGAACAGTTATTGTGAGATGACTTCATTTTCTGCTTATGCAGCTCTTTAGTAATATACCAAGAACACAATAGTGCTGATTTTCAAATGTAGTGAAGTGCAGAATAGGAGAGTAACAGAAACGTAACCAGATGTGAAAACCAAATGACTGGGGATCGTATATCTGTTCATATAAACTCTAGAATTCCATAGCTGTGAAAGCCCATGCAGGCAGAAACAAATATACAGTTATACATATTGAAGACTACATTTATATACTATTCTATAAATCTGCATAGAAAATCGAAATATATAACAATGCAGAATTTTCCATGAATGCACATTTGATGCAACAGAATGTTTTCAATTAAATAACGTGTGTTTTGATTATCATGTATGGTTGAACCTTTTGCATTTTTATTAACATACATATTCTATATATAAAAAAAACAAAGAGTTGGTCTGTATGTCAGGTATGGCCCTTCAAGACATTTTATGGTTCCCGGCATGCCCAAGATCTCTATAGGCATGATGGTTATATATATTAATACGACCTCCAAATAATTGAACATAATAGTGAACATTTGGCCAGTGGCATGGGACAGTGGCATGGACAGCATTAGCTAAGAGCTTCCAGTATTTTTGTATATCATATCTAAAAAGAGTTTCACTTTATTTAAAACAATACACAGTATTTACCATTTTTATGCATGGAGAGTTATATAATGTATTTGTCATTAGCATAATAGAATTCTCTTCTTCTTTTCTCAACTTCAACCCAAAGGTGAGAAATTAAAAAAAGTCAAAGTCCCAACAATACATTCATACTACTCACCAGAGAGGTGTCTGTGCAATGTAGGAAGCCCAGCCAACTGTTGTTATTAATTAAAAAAAGCAATTACCTTTCCTTGATCAACAATAGGATTTTCGTCATAGTCATAAAGACTATCCAGTACATCCTCATATGTATCCGTGTCATAGTTTATGGTCTCAATTGTGGGAGCAGCTAAGGCTGTTTGAAGTATAAAAAGTCCCAGAAACAGATTTACAAAAGTCTTCATTCTTCAAATCCTGGGAAGTAAGCAAAACAATATACCTGATATAAGCGTATTCTTCTTACTAATGTTATTAAAAAAAAAAAAAAAGATTCCTCTTCACTCCTGGATGGCTATTAGATTCCACTTGATTACTTTGTAAGAAACCTGGAATGGCACTACATACATCAGCAGCATCCAGAATTCATGTCAGATTGCTCACTGACTTTGGAAAAGTGCCAGAGTGTATACTATTATACTTCTCATTGACTGAAGCAATGATATCTGAGTGGGTATAATACTCTTGTAGACTTCCTGCATACCGATGTTAACAAGCCTTTAACCATAATTGCTGTGTACGAAAACACACTTGAGACACAAACCATTAAATGCACTTGGGTAAATGTCAACAGTATGATTAAAAACCTTAAATGGTACAATTTGTTATTCTTGCTAAAGAGCCAGTTCCATTTCAATACATTCATGTATATGTCTCCATTAAATAAAGAACATCAGAAGACCTATTTCCTTAATTCTGTTCAAATGTAAAGTGGAAAGTTACCTTTCTAAAAAACTTGCTGTTCTATCTCATTATATGTTAGAAATACTTCTGAACCTTTTAAGGGAATAAGGAAGTGAAAGGTGAAACCTGTTAGAATAGCAGTTCTCTAGTAGAATCTGGTGTTTGGATGATATTATACACTTGTCCTATTCATGTGCAGCTCATACCAACTTCAGTGCAGCAATATTATGAATTCATGTTCCCAAACGTACTGACACACAAACTAAATGTCAGTTGGTTGAAAGAAAGTCTTTATGGAGAAGGGTTTTAGGCATGAGGATATGAAATTCCTCTGGGAATAGAGAACAGCACAAAGCCTTCATTTATTTTGGCTGTCCTACAGATATTTTGTGAAATCCACACAACCAAGACCTTTCAGTCCCAGTAAGGTATTCAATCGGCAAAACAAGTAGTTCTTGAATTGAATTTCATATATTAAATCACATTAAGCACAAAAAGGTTTCACTATTAAACTTTAAAAATGCATAGTGTGAGAGAAACATCCTACAACAGAATACTAAGATCTTATAGAAACAATTTTCCTTAAAAAAAACATTATTTATGATTGTTTTGTTTGAGCAATTTCTTTACTAACCAATACTTACCGGAAATCTTTAAAAGATCAATCATTTGTTGTTTATTTCCAAAAATATTTTTTTAAAGGGATAATAAAATTGTATAAAATGTCAAATTACATTGACATTATTTTTCTAGTAAGTAAATATGCACATCCTTATGCAGACATTGGAATATTGTCGTATTTCTGTTTTAACTCCTTTTTAAATTTAAAAGACAATCTCCAGGATCTGAGCAAAATGTTTAATGAAATTTTTTAGCTAACTTTATAAATAAATATAATATTATTACATTTTTAGGAAGATAGTTTGCTGTGTTTACAGAAGTCTGAAAGACAAAATCATAGCCAGTAGTATCTAAAAATATATTAAGGGGATTAAAAGAATGAATCTTACCTTGGCTTCTACCTCCTCAAATGGTTTCAGGTTAGATTAACTGCAGTGCTTGTGTTATGGAACCTTGACCAATAGCATGGCAAATCTCATTCTGGGGGAGGGTGGTACTTTTCTTTCTAAAACCAGCTCTCTACTGGATGCCTTTTGGTTTCAAGTATGGAACTGCTAATCTGAATGGCAGTATATCATATGTATTCTGCAAACATCACTTTTGTAGACATCTATAAAATCTGTTTTGATGCAGTTAGGAACCTTTGTGAGCATTCTTTCTGTGGAAGGTAGGTAGAAGAAGGTAATGATTGTAATTATGCCATTGAACACCCAACAGTAATTAGATATTTAGCTTCAGTTTATATATGTATTGTTTTATTTATTAACTGGCAGCAGTGAAAACAATATACACAATAAACAAACAGTGAGCAGTAACGAAAAATAGTTCATACTAAAGGGAAACCATGTACTAAGGACTTTAACTCCAGAGGTTTTTATTATATTTATCTGTTATTTTCAACCAGCTATTTACAGCGATTATACATCATTTACATCAATCCCTTAGGTCTGTTCTAGGCTTTTTTGGTTTTTTTTTTATGTATTGTATTTTTCCAACACATACATACATACATACAGTGTATCTTTGAACGTTTCTCATATGATCAAAATTAAACATTATCTGTTTAAATATTTAACTATTTATTTTGGCAACCAGCATCTGTGTAAATAGTCTGCTATGTGATTGATGGATTGGTTTGTTGGTTCACAGTAAGAACTTTCAATTTTAGAACATTAAAATGTTTATTTTTCATTGCAAAATAAGATTAATGAATGTACATTTTGTCAGATCATGTTAAAACGTATTGCTAGGGCTTGGTTCTCTTTACATATGATGGGAAAAACACACACACACACACACACACACACAAAATCATAAAGGTGACACTAATGAACAAATAGTTTTTTTGTTTTTAATTTTTCCATATTTTTTACTGTTTAGCTTCTGAGAGACAACATATTGAGTACAATTTTCAATTGTACAATTTTATTTTTTTTCCTTTTAAAGACTACTTGCAGTCCATCACAGTGCTGCTGAGCAACTCCTCATTTATATAGAATGTCACTGTGTCATTGGTCAGATAGGTAGACAGGCGTCAAAAGAACAAAAACCTAGTAAGAGAGGTGAGTTAATATATTCTTATTAATATATTATAATCTTACACCTGTACCCTGCATTGCCTGGGAAACTAGATTTGCTGATGGAAAGCATAACCAAGCTCAGCAAACCGTGTGTGTGTGTGTGTGTGTGTGTGTGTGTGTGTTTTAGCAGGGCTGTGTAATTTTTTGACCCAATGGAATGGTGCATCTCATTGCTTCCATGGCCAGGCCTATGATTTTGGTGTAAACAGATGGCTACTTACAACTCTTGGTCCTAATACTGTAGAATTATGAGACTTTTCCTATTATTAGGCACCTTTTCCACAGTTACATTGTTTACATTAAGATGTTGGGTGCATCTAGACATTTTCCTCTTCTTCTGTATGTGTTCTGCGGTTCTAATAAATTCCTACACTTAGGGGGATATTTAATATGCTGTGTAAAACTAAATTCACCGCCAAAATGGTGTAAAAAGTTGTGGCTGTAATTTTCCGCCATACGTACGCCAGATTTGCCACCATTATTTTACATTGCTTCAGGTGGAAGTCAGAAGTCAGCTATGTGTGGTGTATTATCCTGCTGTTTTACAGGACACTTGACTTAAAGCTCATTGAAATTTACAGGCCTCCCTTTTTTTGACCTCAGCTCCATCTTTGTATTTTTTCAGAATCAAGGAAACTATTGCGGCTGCTTCCCAAGTGTCCCAATGAACTTCAGGACAAAAAAGTACTCAAACCTTTGCTTCTGTGCATTTCCCATTCAACAACAGTGCATGAAGAAAAACATCCACATTTGATTATTGATAGAGAATTTGAGAACATAAAGAAGAGAAACAGTTGAAATTCCACAAAATATGCAAAACAAGGGGGGAGGGTGGGTGGGAGATTTCTACCTCCTCAGAAGATAAGGAAGTGAACTGCTTCTCCCCCTGACATCACATCCTTCTATTTCTCCACCCCAGCCCAACTTTCCTCATTAACTCATTCTTTCTCATCCAATCACAGCTACATCTGATTTTTCCAATCTTTAAACATAAACCAATGTAATTTGGCTGCTGGTCACTCAGATCCCTTGTCATGCAGCCCATGTGTTTATAATTCCAGGGCTCTCCTTTCCATCTACTGTAGACACATTCTGTTTTGCTTGTATATGTGATCAGTTTAATCTGCCTCTTTCCAAAGTTATAGAATCAGTAGTGTACGGTGCAAAACCAGAGGAATTTGACTTGTTTTTTTTTATATCTACAGAGCAACATTCTTTCCAAGAAGCACATTATACTAGCAATTAGCACAAAAATATGTGTCAGTCAGTGAATGGCATCCGATCATCTACCTGTATATAAGGGATTGAACCTGATGCCACAGCCACAGCTTTATAAGAGAAACATAAACATCAATATAAATAACAAATACCAAATACATAACAGTATTCTCACAATAAATGTTTACATAACATAACATAAACACAACAGTAAAATTAACACCTGCAAGGTCCCCGGCAATGGACCAACGTTATCTGCATGTCACGTTGGATTGCATGCCTCAACCAACACCTCCCAACAGTCATCACAACATCACCCAGCAGGGCATTGCACATCCTCACTGTCCTCACTGTGAAGAACCACCTATGTTGCTTCAAATGACAGTTCTTTTCCTTTAGTCTGAAAGGTGATACTCTTTATGTGTAAAATGTTCCCTGCTATTTGTCTATAAAATCCTCTAATTTACTAGTAAAGTGAAATCATGTCTCATCACAAGTGCAGAAAAAACAACCCCAATTTTGACAGTGTACCATCATAATTTAAATCTTCCACCCCTCTAACCAGTTTGGTTGCACATCTCTGCAATCTCTCCAGCTCATGTATATCCCTCTTAAGGACTGGAGTCCAAAACTGCACTGCATACTCCAGATGAGGCCTTACCAGGGACCTATAAAGAGGCATAATTATGTTTTCATCCCTTTAGTCTATGCCCTTTTTTATGCAAGACAGTATTATATTTGCTTTAGTGGCCACAGAATGACACTGCCCAAAATTAACTTGTTATCTACAAAACAGAATTATTCCTAGTAGGTTCTTGAACGAGTTGGGAATTAAAAGCTATCATTTAGCATATTTACAAACCTACTAGCTATATTGTTCAGGGTTATAGATTTCCTTTACATTTTCAGCCCCAGCGGCAGGAACAAAGAACATTGTTCAGATTTACAGATTTAAATGTATCTATTAGTCTTGAGGAAAGGTTTTGTCATACCATATTGCTTTAAGCATACAACTCTGATGTTGTTGGACTAAAAGTTTCAGAATGATGAAACCATTGATAAAATATTGGTGTACCGTGCTTTGTAATCGACCAACATTTGGGTACAATCTGGTTTAACAAACAGTTTTAAATCCCTTTTAATCCCTACTGCAGACTGGGATTAAAAATGCTCACAATTGTTATAATAAACGGTTACCAAACAATAGCCATTGTTAATACTCCATATAAAATATCAAATATGAATAAATTATACCAATGGTATATGAAGTGTGAAAGCATGCTAAGCAAATCAGTCTGTGTTAGTTATCTGACAAAGAGAACAGTGTGTTTTGAGTAATATGTGAGTGGTCTCAAAACAGAAGGGCTGCATGGAAGGTACACCTCATTGTTCTTTCGTTGAACACCAGTAAAGCACTTATGCTTAAAACGATTTTTGTTGGAAAATCTGTCTGCACTTGTAATTAATTTAGGGAAGGTTTATGTACCTACATTATGGTGGCCATTTTAGGATATCATTTAGCAATTTGCAATTCCTAAATATGAATTCCACTATGCTAGTTTCTGAACAAATGTGAAATGTATGTACACATTGAAGTCTTTTCCCTCCCAGTTATCTGCCTCAGTGTTTAGGGCTAAGGTGCCCCTCCTACACAATTAGAGTCCCGTCTTCCTCCATATGCAGCATGGACTGGGGAGTTTATAGAGTTTGGAGGGGAGGATGGTGTTTTATAGAGACAACGGAGGGGCTGAGGGAGCATTGTAAATTAGCCACAGAATGTCCTAAAATGGCTACCATAATAGTTTATTTGTTACCATAATAGCACTTTCAAGATGGCTGCTGGTTACTATCTTTCAAAGTGGCATGATCATTACTCATCTATCAATATTGGCTGTGTCAAAAGACTCCTCCTTGGAATAAAGAGATGAGAAGGTGATGAGGAGTGAGCTCTGGTATGTGAGAGCAATGGATTGGAAAGAGAGAAGTTGGCATTAACCCAGAGAGAGCTCTGCTTACTTTTATTCCAACTGTGAATCTTTATCTTGTAAGGAAGTGTTCCATATCTGTACTAATTATTCTGTTAATACATTGAAGGTTAAACTTAATCTTTTGTGAACTATTATGTCTCAATAAGGAAAACTGAGATTCACAATCCAGTATTGCAAGGGGGGTACCAGTACTATATTTACCGAGCATTCTGTTCTCCCAAAATAATGTAAAACTTCTGTCTACTGTTGCCAGTATATGCGCCATGTCACAATACTGTGTATATACATTTATAATCAGTGTTACAGACATTTTAATCTTTTGTTGCTGGATACATCTTAAATTATACTGTAACATAAATTGTATAATGAAGGGGTAAATTATGCTGGAAGGCTAGAAGCTGTAATCTAACACCAGGACAGAATGATTGATTTTTGACTTTTTTTGCCAACACAGCAGGATCTGAAGCCCAGTTAATGCACGAGGGTTCTCCACTTCAATCCTTTGTGCTTGAGTATGTTGACTCCTTGTTTATGCTATGATTGCTGGAGGCATTTCAAATATAACTTTATTTTACTATCTGTACCTCTAAACAGCACCGTATCAACAGTGACTTCTGCAGCAGTAAAGTAAAAACATGTTTTTTTTCAAAACTACAATGCTTTACAAAGTCCTGAGTATAGCCTTATATAATCTTGCGGCGCTTTATATTATAAAATCTGTTGCTATTTAGTTTTGCAAGAACCTTCTTGCGTCCTCCGTTTCATTTTACCTTTATTTTACATAACAGCCCAAGAGAGGTGTAGTTGCACAACAGGTTCCCTTTGCCCTTCCATGCCCATCCCGTGGAATGTCCAATGTAACGGAGAAGCTGAGAAGACAGAATCAGCTTTATATTAACACTTTTGGATTTTATTGAGATGAGACAGGCAAGGGATCACATACTTTTGGCCATAGTATAGTATCCACTGGTCTCCCGCTGTACCAGGCCTGTCTCCTAATGTCAGTAATTTACTCCTGAAACCTGCCTCATTGAACAACACCTTACAATCTTAGATATTGTAGTAACCTACTTGTGAAGACATTCTGGTTAAGGGCATTCTGCTGTTTTTCCATTGCTTGATGATCATATTCCTGTTCCTGTTTTTGTGCTTCCTGTTAAGCTGAGAGCAAGCATGGAGCAGGCCAGATCCACCTCCCATGTTCTAATAAATATACCAAAAGTTCCAGGGTGTATCTGACTACTTACCTGAACTAACACAGTAGAATCATTAACCCACTGCTAGCCAGCAGTTTATTACAGATATGATCCAAAGTACTGTAGCAGGGAGCACAGCAGGGCTGCAGAATAGGGGTCAGAATGGGGTTTAACAAGTGTAGCGGATACAGAAAAAGAGTGCATACTGATCAAGAAAATGATTTTGTCTTGGTTTTAACTGTAGTATTGAGAAGGATTTAGTACGACTCTCACTCATTTGTTACATTTTATACACTAACTATGAAAAAAAATAATTCTTACGCATGCACTTCATACGCAACCAGGATAATTATAAATAACATTTCTACCGTCAACAATCCTTTTTATGTTTTTCAATTTTTTAAAATCAGATTTTATTGTTTTCGGTTCCAAAATTGACATCTGTACATACTATACTATATAAACCAAATATTACATGGATACATGAGCATTAGTCAGTGGTTAATTGAATTAATGTAGTGTGTTATAACCTTGTTCTCCGGCTCATAACACGTAGTTCCTGCATGTTGTTCAATCTTTCTTGTACAGTATTAAAATACAAATATCTATACGAAGTGAATGATTCTCATACTGTTTTACTTCTAGATTTAAAAATGATGCAGTGCGAATCTGTGGATACAAAAAGGCATTGCACTGGTCTTAATATGGACACACATACATAAGATGCCGGGAATTAGGCAATAAATGAGACACCATGGATTTAAGATTATACGGGTCATTTACAAAGACCCTGGGCAGAAGTGCAAGGGCAGTAACAAGGTTGATCTTGCATAAAGCACTTCTGTACGGGGTTTGGCTGCCCTCTGCTCTTCATGTGGGATATATAAATCCAGTACAAGGTGCAGAGTACAGTGTTGGTGGCACAGGCCTGTCTTGTCTTTGCCTACTGCTATAGGGCAGGCAATAAGTACAAAGCATTAATGCAGCCTGCATCTGCTGCCGTTCTCTTACTTGTGTGTCTGTACAGCATGCAAGTTAAGGGCAAGGGGCAATGACATGCCTTCCACCAACCGCCCCTCACAAATACAGCTCTGCCCAATGCATTCAATATAACTGAAGTGGAAGACAGGATGCAAAATGGAATAGAAAATCAGATTGTGCCCAAGTTTTGCACTTTGCACTCTGCCTTCCACTTCTACTACATATGTAACTATAAAACCACATTTGTAACCAATCAAACCACAGCTTAAATTCCCCTGTTAAAACAAAAAGTCATGATGATAATCTAGTAGGCGTTTGCAAGTTTCATTCCAGCAAAACCTGCAGCACCAGAGATTTCTAAATGACAACAGTTTGAAGGAGCCTAAAACATATCATTAGATCTAGTGGGATAGGTGGCTGAATATCATTCCCATCCAGGCGCAGATAACGGAGACGGGGTGCCTGAGGAAAGTGTGGGTCAAATTCTTCTTTGACAGCTTCAGGACAAGAAATAGTTTCATTTATATCTGTAAAACACAAAACTGAATGTATTAAAGTTATTTTTCACAAAATGTACACCTTATAAATGGGAAAGGGTTAGACAATGAAAACAGGGCATGATTAATATTTTATGATCATGTTTTTCTATAAGAAAATGGTAGGAAGCACACCTATTTACATTTGCTGTTGAGTCTAATTTGAACATTTGATACAACCGAAAACATTTGTAAAAGTTTGATTTTATTTTTTTCCTGTGCAAATTCTAGTAAAAATGTTCCTCCCCTCCAAAAGCAAATCCAATTTTTCTTATGTATACAAAAACATTTTTACAAGAAAAGCACTAAATATTTTTTCTGGGATATCCCTCATGGGGTTCAGTCAGTGATCTAGAAAAAAAAGTTGTAACATTTTATTTCTATGACTCACAGCAAAATTACAGATCAGATTGTTACAAGCACTAAATACTTGCTGAAATGATGCCCATTGCCCAGCTAAATCCCTATAATTCCTTTATTTTTCCTAATGACCTGCAAATACCACAATGTAATAAAAACATGATATTTCTAGCCATACATACAAACAATGAACCACAACTGTGCCAAATACTGGAGGTGCAAAGACTGGTGCCTCGTAGCGAATTAGGTGCATCTGAGTTCAAGCTGATCCTGTTAGATCAGGTGTTATATCACAGTAATGCAGTTAGACTGCAGGTCACCTTCTTTATTTCTCATACACAGAGACCTCAGGCTTCCACATCTTCACCCACTATTTGCAAGGCTGCAACATTCTGACATCCTTCAAAGGCAACTAACTTTATATAATACCACACAGTTTATACAGATACATAACAGGTAGGGCATAGGTATTTGCATGGCCTTAAGTTGCTTGTCATCCAAGTGGAACAACATTGAACAGGATCCTTTAGGTACAGCAATCATAAGAATCCCTGTCCTTAACATCCCAAGGTAGATGTTATTGTGCCTTAACCTTCCTAATTGTGCAAAATTTCAACCCTAGAAATGTATACTCCCTGCTGAAGTGACCCAAGTTTACTGCATAAAAAACTCCGCAATGGTCAATGTCTTGTGCTGGAGCAATTCAGAATATTAACCTGCAAGAGATTTTTATTTGTAACATAAGTATATTGGTCTGTTAATGTATTTGAAGTACAGGTATGGGGCCTGTTATCCAGAATGCTCATGCTGGGGTTTTCCAGTTAATGCTAATTTGCATCACCATGCCAAATCTACTAAAAACATTTAAACATTACATAAACCTAGCAATATTATTTTGCTCTCAATAAGAACTGATTATATCTTAGCTGGGATCAAGTACAATAGAAACATTATATACATTTTAAACATTTGAATTATTTGAACAAAATGAAGTCTATGGGAAAAGCTCCTGTGATTCTCAGCTTTCTGGCTTCTCAATAACAGATCCTATACCTGTAATTAAAGTATTGTTTTATTTTTTTTCTGCTTTTAAAGGGTTGCATGTGCAGCACACATTTTCTGCAAGGTGATTTTTGTCATGCTATCCATAGTCCTCACATATACAGTAGAACATGCCTATTCAAATCAGTGCATTGGTAGGTGTTTATTATGAAACTGAATTGGAGTAGCACATTGAAAATGCAGGCCCACTAATCAATATCTTATAACTGCAGTGCCTTATGGTTATGAAGCAATGGAGGGTTTGCAGCTGCTCAATACAATAACTCTACTATCAGCTGTAGAAAGGATTTTTTTTAAAGAAACAGAGTTTTAAGAAATAATTTACTACCCTTTTGCTTCAGACATAATATATTGCTTACAAAGTGAATACGCAACCCCTCCATATGTTACATTTCTAGTATCTGTCAAAAACTAGGCCTGATTATCTAATATTTCTGTTTCCCTGAGGGATGCAGATGGACTTGTTATAGACCTGCCCAAGGATGTAAATACTTTTTAAAATGTATCCTTATTAAAAAAAATGCCTGCAGTAATGGTTTGAAAACATAATTCTTTTTGAAATGTAACTCGTTTATGCTATCCTGATAGCTTACAAAAAAATAGTTTAGCCAAAAAGAAGAGTTGTACAATGCAGAAGAATACATTGCTGATGTTGAAAAGAACTTGCAGTTCTTCATTTATATTTTGCTATTCACAGACACAAGTTAAAAATATGGATACAAATGTAAAGGGTCATTTAGGAAGATTTCCTCAAAGGTACACCATGTTGAGGTGCTAGGAGCCCACAAGCCAAATAGTTACGTAAGTGATCAACATCTCATGATGAAGCACCCACAGAGGAATGTAACATCAATATTTATGATGAATAAACTTCAATTCCTAAAGATTTGTAATTTCCCCTAAGTTTAGCTCCTCAACAGCTGCCCGAATACACTGGGATGTGCAGTGTCATAGACACAATATGTCCTAACACAAACCAAGATGACAAGCTCCATTACACAACCTTGAGGGCTTGGGTGATTGCAGGGATGTTGAATAGCGATGGGCGAATTTATTCGCCAGGCGCAAATTCATGACGAATAAATTCGTGAAATTGCTGTGAAAATTCGCCTGCCGAACATTCGCTGGCGTAAAAAGACAATTCTGACACCGACAACAATTTAGACGCCGGCTACAATTCTAGGCGCCCATTGACTTTAATGGGCGTCAGAATTGTCGCCAGCATCGGAATTGTCGCTGGTGTCAAAAATATTTTGATGCCAGCGTAAAAATTTGCGTTTCGCCGATTTTTCGCCATTTCGCAAATTTTTCTGTGAAGCGAAACGGGAACGATTCGCCCATCACTAATGTTGAACATTACGCCATTTTTAGAGATATAGGGGTTAATTCTCATTTAAAGGTGAATGCTGGTGATGAGCGAATTTATCCGCCAGCTATGGATTTGTGTCAAAATTCCGAATTTCGCCATGTGCACATTTTTTTCACATAACTGCGGTGAAAATTTGCTGCTAAAAATCTGTAATAAAAAACACGCATTGACTTAAATGCATTATGAGAAAAATGTCACCACAAGAAATTATATACATTGACTCACCACTGTTGACATCACTGTGTAGAATTTGTCTTCTGCTTCACTTAGCACAATAATTTTGTGATGAACACTGCTTTCTTTACAGCCAGTCCAATCTTTACCTTCTCCTTTTTCTGTTCTACTCTAAGGGGCAGATTTATCAAAGGTCGAGGTGAATTTTTGAATTCAGAAAATTCGAATTTCAAGCTTTTTTTGCGTACTTCGACTACGGAATAGTCCAAATTCGATTAGAATTTGAAAAAATATTGAAAATTCAAATATAGAAATTTATCATGTACTGTCTTTTTAAAAATTCGACTTCGACCATTCGCCATTCAACCATTCGGGCGAATACGGACCTATTTGATCGAAAACGGACCTATTCAACCAAAAAAAAAACTTCAACTTAATTTCGGTTGGTCTTTTTGAATTCGAATTTTCGAAATTTTTCAAATTCGAAATTCGACCCTTGATAAATATGTCCCTTCCCAAACTGTCTATCTGGAATTTGAAATTCAATGCCTTTAAGGGAATATAAAATGTGTCAGGGGTTCAACTTCTGCTGCAGTCATTCATAAAAGGTAATTGCATTTAAATCCACTCGTTGAACCAGGGAACTTTGGTTCTGCACTAGTCTTTATGGATCAATCATTAACAGTGAGTGGCTAATAACGCAGGTGAATTCAGGAGCTACTGCCACTTTGAAGTGTTGGCACAGTTACCTGCGTCAACTGATACATTGTACTTGCACCTTAAGGGGTAAATTTACTAAGCAGCGAAAACTCGCCAGTGAGGGCTTCGCAGCCATCGCAACACAGACAATGCTAATTTACTAGAGTGCAAAGTTGTGTCCGGGGTGCTGAACGATGGCAAATTCTCACTAGCGAAGATGGGCTAGCGTTAAATTCTGCCTAGCACAACTTCGTTAGAGGTCTTCCTTCAGGCTAATTTGCATACGACGGGAAATTATAAAGTTGAATGGACGTATTTGTTGCAGCAAAAGGTATGGGGGACCAGGTTACTCCAAAAAAATGTTAAGGACTTTTGCAGGCTATCACTCTGAAAAAATTAAAAGACGCCAGCATTTTAATTCATTTTATTGGCAATTACTATTTATAAGATGCCGTACCACCTTGTGGCAGTGGAGTAAACTAGCCACCATCAGGCCAGCATCAGATGTGCACCCAGGCCCCCCTCCAAGCTCCTCCTTCTCCTCCTACAGAATTGTGTGGCATCTGCTCCCAGCATGCATGCTGAAAAATTCCCCACTACCCCTCCTGGGACCCTTGAGAACTAAGGACTGTGATAAATTGAGCTACAAAGAAGAAAAAAATCACTTCTCATTGCAGGGATAGGATACCCCATCTGTACAATGGTGGGTGAGGATTCATTGAAACAGATAAAGCATCTTTTATGGAGCAATAGACAGATTCTCAGTATTCTGTGCTAAAAAAATGCCGCCATATACATTTGGTAGTCACAAGAATGCTTCATGTACCACTCTTTTCAGCCCTGAACACTAAAATATAGATTAACAGACTGTAAACTCTTTGGGGCAGGGACCTCATCACAACTATGTTTTGAAACTTCTAGTATTTACTAGAAACTTCTAGTCTAATTTGTAAATAATATACCCCCAGTTTGTGTTTACAACTTATATAGCACTGATTGTGTACATTTCTGGGGCTTTATAAATAAATAAATACAAATATTGCTTTAATCATGTTAATTGTGGAATGACAGCAAGTTAACTGATTATGAATTGTAAAATAAAACTGAAATTAAGGTGATTTTGAGTATATATCTTATAATGGTACAGAATAAATTCAATGAGAAAAACATCTCATTGTTTTTCTTATGGAAACAAAAAAATTCTATAGGGCATTCTGTATTTTTTGGCTGCCAGAGAATCCATTTGAATGTTGGGAAGGAGGAAATCGATGACCAACTGAATAATATGCCCTTCATGAACCATGCATCAAAGCACCATATACTGTATAGTTTTATAGTTCTTCAACTGCATAAACAATATCGCTACAATATTCCTCTCGGTATGTATTAAGTACAGTTGATACATTTCAAAATATATGTCTTCAATGAATAGAGACACTTACTTTTTATCTTGTTGTGATCAAGGTGAAGACGCTCCAAATGGCCATTGACAATGGGCACAGATGTCAGCTCATTGTAAGACAATTGCAAATCTAATATAGATGATACGTTAAATACATTGTCTGGAACACCTGTATCTGATAACTTGTTGTAGTTTAACTGAATAAAAGTTATTCTTGGTATTCCACTGAAGTAGTTCTTTGGAATTTCTTCAATGTTATTATTATCTAAATACAGTTGAACGGTGTTAAGAGGAAGACCTGGTGGCATTTTCTTGAGAGAGTTCTTAGCCAAGTTGAGTTGCATAAGACTATTTAGGCCATTAAAAACATCTGCTTGAAAGGAACTATCTGTGAGCTGATTGTGATGCAAGTCTAATAAAGTCAAATTCCCTAATTTAATGAAGACACCTTCTGGAACCTTTGAGATTTTATTCCTTGACAATCGAATTTGTTCTATGCTTTCTGGCAGTGGTGCTGGTACTTCTTCTAGGTCATTGTCATCTAAATATAAATAAAGTAAGCTTTTTAAATTTTTCAGCAAGTTTTTACTGATGTTTTTGTTGGTTAACTTGTTCCTATTCAAGTTAATCCACTTTAGTTCAGTAGCATTAGCAAAGGATTCTTCATTGAGGGATTCTATGAGGTTATTTTGTAAATATAAATACCAAGTTCTTGCTGGGATGAGTGGTACTTGTTTCAGGCCTTTGTTGTCACAATATATAGCATGTGGAAAACTAGAGGGACATACACATTCTTTGGGACACTCAACGGAAAGTAAGGGGTAGGCCTCAAGGTCCGTGTAATCATAGGCTTGCGTCACAGAGCGAGTAAAGGAAAAAATGATCACTAGGAGAAACAGGGTTCTGCAATACTGTGCATCCATTTGGAACCTTAAAGAAAGATAATATTCTTTCAATGAAATATAAAGTCATTAAATATATAGCTCACAGAAACTTAAGCATAAATTAAAGTGTTTGCAGCACCACCACATTTTTACTAGAATGTAGAATATAAGTGATGTCATCAAGGAAACTGAGAGAAGTGGAATGGGATGTTCTAAATTTTCTTCACTGAACTCTATGGGGGTTATTTACTAAGCTCCGAATACCCGAAATTCCCCGAAATCCGAAAAATGTGTGATTTTTTTTCTATAAAATCGGAATTTATTAAACCCCGAGGGCTAAAAAGTCAGAATATAAAAACACAGCATCTCAAACCTGTTGAGGTTGCATAAAAGTCAGTGGGAACAGTCTCATTGATTTTTGGTTGTGTCGGAGGTTTCGGGCAATTTCATAATGTTTTTGGAGTTTTCAGGTGAAAACTACGAAAAATTCAGAGATTTCGGGAAAATTCACGGAAAAATCGTGAAAATCTGAGCTTTTCCCACAAAGCAATTTTTCAGGAAAATGTAATATTAAATAAACATTAAAAACCCGAACGGGTTAGATCGGAGTTTGTAGCAGCCAATATTAAGATAAATTCGGACCTTGATAAATAACCCCCTATGTGTGGGTAGTTACAAGTCCAAAGGGAGTACAGAAAATAGAGATATCTTTGTTCAAATCAGGTAACAGTTGTCAAATGTGTTTCTGCATTACAGCTTCTAATTCTCTAAAGTAGGTGTGGCGGGAAGTCATCTGGATAAAATTTCCTATTAATATTGTGTACTCATACATAAGGGATCAAAGAACATTTATACAGCTGTTCCCTGAGCATGGTCCACAAACGAAGAGAATTTTCTTTGAGTAATCCATTCCCCCCAGCTATTGCAGTGTTTTTAGTATAACAATATTTTTAACCATTTATTTGAATGTGTTCTCGCAGCTGAAACCTGACAGCTACTAAAGGAGACTTTATGGATAAAAACTGATTGTTTTTATTTTTTTTCTATTATTTAATGAAGATATCCTTGCAGTAAACTGTTAATAAAATAGATTGATATTCCTGCTAGAAGATATTATATTATATTATATTAATTGAATAGTTTCAGTGCATTAAAATACATTTAATATTGCCATTATTTTTGTATTCATCCTTGCAATGTTTGTATATAGGTGGATGTTTATGTAGTGTATATGTGTGTTTAATGTGTGTGGTGTGTAGCCAGAAACATACATCTAGTATACTTAACTGAAAACAGGAGATTACAGTTTCATTATTTGAATTGTTGTCAACAAGCAAATTGATATACCGTTAACGTTAAGTTCAAGCTCAACAGTGCAACAATTACTTTACTTGCAATTATATTTAATTGACAAGTTAAAACCGTACTAAGGATACGCCTTCTACTACACTGTATAATGAGGAATAACAGTCTTACTTTACTTCAAACATTTGGACTCCAGCCAAAAAAAAGAAGCACATTCTGAGATGTAATAAATACACAGCAAATATACAAAATGTATCTATGATAAAGAAAGTCCATTCAAAAACAAAAGCAGTAGAAAAGAAGCAGGAAACCCAAAGAATTCATTTACCTTGCAACTGTAGGATGCAGAACTGCTATACAGGCATATAGTATCTGATGCCTGTATGAATTCACCTTAAAGTGGAAACTCTTGGCTGCCAGCAGATTGTTTTGATCCTATCCCTTTGAGGTTTAACTGCCTATTACAGCAAATGTTCTCTCGGAAACCCCACAACCTATTCTAGTGTTACTGTGTTTAATAATAATAATAATAATAATAACCACTAGCCTTTGTTTCTATTGAACTGATACTTTAAATGAAATCTTACCTCTGTTTCATTGGATCTTCTGCTCTTTTGTGTTGGTCACTGGTCAGGCTAGAGTTTGACTGAAGCAGAATGCCTTACATAACAAATGCTGCCTGTCTGATATATATGCACCAGTGACTTCAACTTTTAACCCATAAAACAACTTAAGACACCTCAGTAACTAAGCCACAAAAAAGACAAGCATTTTTCTAGTGTTCTTATAAGTTTGCTCCAGGGCAACCTGCATTCAAATTTCAGAAAATTACACTTTAAACAACTAAGTATTGTATGAAACAAACCCAAAATTAAAACGCTCAGTGAATAAAAAAAACTTGCCTTTTGTGATAATATTACATTGGAAAAAGTTATGAATAAGATTTTTTTTTTTAAATAAAAAAAGATCATGCATGGAAGTGCTTTTCTTTATAGAAAGGTGGTAGTCTTTGGGGTTTCCATTTCAGTTGTTTGTATGACACCTACACATATAAACAAGGCATATATTATATGGGGCATCTGTAGCAAAAGCATTTATTTATTAAGGAAACGGTTGTGGTCACTGGTGCCATGTTCCAGGATAAAATGAAAATGTAACTGAAATACAAAATTATTTTTAGTGGCAAATAATATTTTATAATGGGAAACAAAAACTACTGAAAATTGAAGGAGAACATGTCAATTCAACCAGCATCTGCCCCATGAATGAAGTACTATAATCGACTGCAATCTGCCTGTCACTGCACATGGGCACATTTTAGCCTGAAACAAATAACGTTCTTTCCAAACTGAGCAGTGACATGGGCAGCACCAATGATAAGACCCTTTTCCATGACAAAACCTCCCATCACAATCTACCCATTACCAACTAGGGACAGACTGTTGATTTTAAATTTATTTAACTCTTGAATCCTTCATACAGATAAATTCGAACCTTCTCCATGGGTGGAAATTGCTGAAGGCAGGGATAAATATTTTCATTTTGTAGGGTTCAGCTTCAGTTCAGCCTGCACTTAACTAAATCCTGGATTTTGTGCATTCCTATTACTAACACATTCAAACAAACACAATGTTGGGTTGAAAAGGCTGCAACCGATTTATTCGCTAGTTTATCAATATCAAAACTTTGGAAAAACTGGCTCCTCAACTAGCCACTGAAGCTGCTCTTGTGGGCATAAATGTAACAACCCTGTCAAAGCCCTCCCTTCAACAGCAGCTTATAGTCACAACAACTACAGTAGCTTTTGGCTAACCTTACGCCTTCTGCCTTTTATGCAGAGAATTCAACTCTGGACAGCAGCATTGATTCCCATACCCATGATGACTGTATCTCCACTCCTGATAATAGAGGGCTTGCAGGGCCTGCTAAGGTAAAATGGTATCTGCTATGTTCCTCCTCTGACCAGAAAGACCTACTAGCTCAGCCTCCAATAAATCACTGCTTGGACTTTGTCTCGTATAACCCCTTAAATTTAAATGTTAAAGAAGTTCTAAGGTAAGGTGTACCCTACTCTATTGCCTTCTGCAATTAAGCTTAATGTAATATAAATATTATATGGCTCCTCAACAACTTCCTCATCAGGTTATGCAATACAAATGTATAAATGTCTTAATTTAATAACATCACATGAACAAGAAATAGTTATCACAGTTCTTAGGGATGGAGAGCAAAGGCTATATTGTGTCTTTACAAAAATGTGAACAGTTGCTTCAATTGCTTCAAGTTTTCCAACAAATGCAGTTCTGTTGGCTTACTCAAAAATTTAGAAAAAGTCTAGATCCAGGTTCAAAATTCAACTAGACATAGAGGAAGCACAGATGCATTAGTACATGGTGTAATAGTTCCTATAATAAAATGTGTGTATATGTTGTAAATCCTTAAATTTTTTAAAGATCAATTGCTGTAAACAGAAATGGTTGTCATTTTTCACCAAGTTACTATTTATAATTTTAAAAAAACCTAGTGAATTACTTAATTCATTAGTGATTACAGTATCTTTAAACATACAGCACTTCTATGAATTATATTTTAGAATAATCTAAATATGGACTTCAACACAGATCAGTGTAACTGTTAATTTAACATTGAAAGTATCATGACACATGATCTGTTGGAGGATGGAAAGGCTTCCTATCATGCAGCCATCAGATGTTACTGGACCAGAACTTAATTGAACTCACCGTTTGCCAAACTGGGTCACTTGCCTCCACAGTCTAGCTACAGGGTAAACTCAGGCCACTTCATCACATGGCTCCAAAAGGATGGCATGCACAACTATTTGGAGGGCTGCCACCTCCATTCTTCAGGTGAATATACTCACAGCAACCTCCAACATATTTTAAAAGGATGCTGGAGAATGAACTTCATAACTATCCTGGGCCAGACGGGAAATGCAAGGGGATTTTCCAATGAAAATCCTAGCTGTTAGTTCCCAATTCTCTTACAATAGGAGTGGAAACATTTTTCTAGAGCAAAAAAACAAAACTTCCACTGTCTGAGTTCAGTGTAGTATCAATGAACCAAAATGGCAAAGTAATCTCCCTGTGTTTGATAACAATGTGATGGATGTAGCACTGAAGAATGATCTAACATGTGTAATTATATATAGGATACCTTCTTAGGAGAGGTAGGTGGAGCCAATTAGGAAGGTTATGTAGTTAGGAAAAGTTTATGTTCACTTTCAAAAGACATATTCCCATTGGAGCAAATACACCAATATATCACATTTTCTTATATGTGAAGTGGTTTCGATGCTGTCAGCTTCCTCTGTATGTGGTGATAGAATCAGTGGAAAACACAGACAGACAGAAGAGTCAGACAAGAAATAGGAGTGTTAAATATTGTGTTCACTGATTTAATCATCACCTTTCCAAATAAGTTAGAGCAGTGACAGAAAATTAATTTCACTGATCTATTCAAGGATCCCATTTCATACCCTTGAAGGAAAGGTATGGAATGTTTGAAGAGATGCCTTTTTACTTTTTATATATGTGTTAAATTTCACAACAAAAGCAGACATGAATTCTGAACACATTAGAAACATTTCTTTATTACTCTTAGGGGCACATTTACTAAGCTCGAGTGAAGGATTCGAATGAAAAAAACTTTCCATCAACTACGACTTAGACTAAAAATCGTTCGACTATTCGACCATTCGATAGTTGAAGTACTGTCTCTTTATAAAAACCTTCGACTACCTACTTCGCCACCTAAAACCTACCGATCAATGTTAGCCTATGGGGACCTTCCCCATAAGCTTTCCTAGCAATTTCTGATCGAAGGAAAATCATTTGATCGATGGATTAAAATCCTTTGAATCGTTCGATTTTTCCTTTGATCGTTCGAACTAAATGCGGTAAATCCTTCGACTTCGATATTCGAAGTCGAAGGATTTTACTTCGATGGTCGAATATCGAGGGTTAATTAAACCTCGATATTCAACCAATAGTAAATGTGCCCCTTACAGTGCAACTTTACTTTTTAAAGTTGGCTTAAATTCGTTCTATTCTGTCTTTCCAGGTGCATTAATAAATAGTTTACTATCATAGATATCAAAGATAAATGTTTTTTTTTATTAAAGTACTTAGCCATAGGCTCTTTACACTCACTATACACTAACACTGTCTAGGAAATGAGTCTGAAGAATAACTTGATTATTTCAGAAATGGTACAGAATGTATACTTGATTTAATTTATTATTCATTTATTATCATATATATATATTGTGTTTTAATATATTTAACATCTGTCTAATATTTTTGTCACCATATGGCAGTTCTTAGCTGTTATATAACTTTATAGAAAATTCCCTGCTGGTTTTTGTGACTTCCACTAAACTGGCAAAGGTTTTCAACAGAAAAATTCTATAAAAATTCAGCATAACTTGTAAAGACCAAAGAATATCTAGAAACACATTTGTGCTAAAACCAGATAACTCGACACTCGTACCTTTTTTCCAGCAGTTTACTGCATATTTGGATGGTTATGTGAATACTCTGCGGGCCTATATAGTATATAGGATTCTGGTTTAGGGATGAGTAGCAGGTACAGTTTTGAAGCGAAATTTGTAGTTTTGCCATGTGCAAAAATATTTGTCATTCTGCATGTGAATTTCGTTATGCCGTTTCTCTGGGACAAAATGTGTCCTGATTTTTATCATTCTTTATGAAACAAAATACATTTTTTGTAAGTATACATTTTTACTATATTTTGTATCCTGCAGAATTGGTATGGAGAAAAAAAGCCCACACATATGTATTTATAAGCGTATACAGTAATATATAAAACAATTGCATCAAAACACAGGACACATATTCCATGAAAGTGTTATCACTTAGCTATTTATTCATTTGTATACAGTACCTCATCCAAAGAAAGTGATGGTTATTATTTTTCAAATAAAACACGAAAAAGTAGTATGATGGTTTAATGGCTTAATATATTTATATTCAAGTGTATGTAGTGTAAAATATCTCATGAGATGATGTCAGAACAAATTGTCCATAACTACAGCTACAGTTCAGCCAGTCTGGAATTATTCATTAAATGCCGGTAATTATCATTGACTTTCTCGGTTCTCTGCATTAATAAAATATCAGGACTGAAAAAAAATAGCAATTTCATTTTACAATTTATTATAATTTGTTCATGAATACTGTCTTGAAGTAATTTAATACATTCTCTAAATAGTAATTTGCCCATGGTCACAAATTGTTGGCACAGAAATCATACCCAAGTTTCCTAACCTGCAATTTCTTGTACCTTTAATGCTTGCTGCAACGGAAATTCAACTTTGTCAAAAGTAGCAATTAATAACTTAATATAATTAGTGTATTTTCAATGTTTAGTGTTTGGATTAGCTCCTGAAGAAAATGAGATGATAAGGACTTACAGTATATTAGCAGCGGTATGTATTTCAAATATAAACACTACCATGATCTCTTATTTGTTTTGTCTGAATATATATCCATGTGTCATCCGTATGTGTTGTGAAGACGTATCATTTCATCTGTTACTCATTATCCAACAATCAGAATCTATTTAATAAAAAAAAGGATAAGATCAAGATGAGTGTTTCCATGAGGAAATTGAGTATGATGCAAAAGTTAAACAGTCACATGAATACTTTATATTTTCTTGGTATTCAAATGTTCTGCTTTTTCGAACTACTATACAGGTATATGATCTGTTATCCAGAAAGCTCCAAATTATAGAAAGGCTGTCTCCAATAGACTCCATTTTATCCAAATAATCCAAATATTTAAAAACAATTTCCTGTTTTCTCTATAATAATAAAACGGTACAAGTACCTTGTACTTGATCCAGGCTAAGATACAATTAATCCTTACTGGAAGCAGTAACCCTATTGGGTTTATTCAATGCTTAAAGGATTTTCTAGTAGACTGAAGATATGAAGATCCAAATTATGGAAAGATCCATTATCCAGAAACCCCCGGGATCCAAGAATTCGGGATAAAAATGTCCCATCCCTATACTTAGTCATAGAAAATAGCAATGACAATTACATACTTATATATAGATATTTCAGGAGTCAATAATTAAAGAATGGTGATCTGTCAAAGACAAATAAGCAACAACTGTGAGTTCAGTTTCAATGTTTTCACTCTGTTTCCGCTGTGCCAGTCTGCTATGTGTTCTGGGGTATTTATACATGGAATTGCCACTGTTTCCATGATTTTTTATCAATGCGGTCTGCACCTGATTATTTTCACTATACTGTTACAGAATTATAAAAATGTCATTTTAGTTGTATAGTACTTTGCCCTAAAAAAAGTGTGCCAGTTTCAGTAATTAAAAAGAACTTTTTAAATTCAGTCCAGTAATTGTTGTTACTCACCCACAACATGGGTACGGGGGACCAATTGTAAATTTTCACACCAGGACCCCTAGTGTCTATTTACGCCACTGGGCCTAATCAAATGTACACAGGCAAGTAACATACGGTTTGTGTAAGCAAGGCGATCTTAAAAGCATTCCAACACTTTATTGTACTGGTCACTGAATTGGTCAAAGTAAAACAGTTTGTTTTTTGTTAATTTATTTGGAGATTTTTAAATACTGTATTTTCATTTATATATAAATGTAAGTATACAGAAAGGGTATGCCTACCCCAAAAGTCAGTGTAAAGCAAGTGTTTTGTAGAATAGTAATTCTCCAAAGTAACATTTATAGCTTCTGTCAAAGTATTTAAATTATTGCAGAAACACATGTATCAGTTAGAAGTGCTTTATGGTATTTCACCGTATATTCAAGTAATTTTGAGCTGTTCAGTGTAAGTGAACTCATGTTTAGATTTACTGTATGCAGATTTTGAACTAGCAAGGGAATTGTTCACATTAAACATCCTATAAAATGACAAACTCCTGGAGACATTGTAAAGGGAAATTAATTGCTGCACTCATCCAGGTGCAAAATAGAACGTGGCCTACAGGAACATAATGAAGTGTCTTTTAACAGCATGTTCCAACATGAGCCTTTTGTGGGCAACTGGAACTGTTTTACATTAAATGTAATCTGGACTACAACTCCCAGCATTCTCCAGCATGTTATTAAGGTGTAAAGCAAGGTAAGAACTTTTGTTCAGTAACAATAGAGATCTTTAAAGACAATATAAAGCCTCTTTAAAAGTCTCATATTTCCATCTCTTAGTATGCTGAACATGCAACCAAAATGTCATTATAATTGGAAAAACAGCATAAAATACACTGGAATTTTTAGTAGAGCAATAATGGAGTAAATTGGTAAAGCAACAGAATATATATTCCATTTGATGCCATATTGTTCTATTGTTCCATAGCAAAATATCACCAGCTCTATGTGGTCAGTGGACCATTAAAGCAAATATTTGCCTTCAATGTATTTCCAGGTTTTCAGTAGAAAATTGCTTGAGACTGAGATACTGTTGACCCACAGTACCCATTGTAATACCACATATTGTATATGCTTTTTTGAAAATTCACCAGTTTTTTGTTCTTATAGTCCTTGAGATGTTTACTGACTAATATCATTTCATCATTTCAGTTGGGGGGGGAGATAGTATAAAAAACGAATTCAGCACGTAGTTAACAGGTATAAAAATTGCATTACTTTTGTATGTTAGTTTTTCAGAGTCAGGCTCTGGTTTGTGTATTTTTTAATTAAATTATTAAATTATTTCTTTATTTATTTTGGTAGTAAAATATTTTGCCATGTTGTAGTAGAGATTAACCAACAAATGTAAGGATTTTTTGTTATTTACATAACATGCTAAATATTTTTAATTGATTGCATAATAATGCTATTATTTCAAACCTGAATCCTTGAGAAAAAGTAAATTCCACAAAGTTTGAGGCCACAATATCTGGATCGACATTTTCCTAACATAAGCACAGGGCAGAGAATATGTGTAGGAGTGTGCTTATTGCTCAAAGTGTCCATATATACTATATGGTAGGAGGCTTGACATTTTGCCCACTTTTCAAGGATGCAGATCTATGTGCATACACACAACTAATTGATTTCATTTTGAGAATACAGGTTGTAGTGGAGTACCATCAGGTACTACTCCTACACTGTTCATTATCTTTATTTCCAATAACATAGTTCTAAAGCTAAAAACTGTCAAATTAAAAGCCATATTTTTTTACAAAACAAGAAAAGCATTCTTAAATACTCAGTACGATTATGGGGCAAATTTACTAAAGGGCGAAGTGACTAACGCGGGCGAAAATTCACCAGCATGATGTCATTTCGGGTATCTTTGCCGATTTACTAACGGTCGCTGGCATAACTTCGCTAGCAAAGGAGATAGAATCTAGTGGTGCTTCGCTCCCTAACACCTGGCGAATTTGCGCTCTTGCGAATGGACTTAACTACGCAAATTCACTAAGATGCGGATTTTACTGAATGTTACCTCTTGCACCAGACTTGCCTTGCCACCTCAGACCAGGCGAATTGCAATAGAGTAGATAGGATCTTTTCCTTTTTCAGGGTGATAGGCTGAAAAATAGCGTAATTTTTTTTTAGGGTAACCGGCCTCCCCCCTACATTTCCTAACATATGGGACATAAACTATATACTGGGCTCATATGTAGGGCAATATAACAACTTTATTTTATTTTATTAAGGTTTCCCGGGCTTGTGTAGTGTAATGTATTTGCTGCAACATATACGTCCATTCAACTTTAACCTCCCACCGTATGCAAATTAACCAATGCTATCGCAACTTAGTTTCGTTTGGCGCAGTAACGCTAGTGCAACTTCGCCAGCGTTCGCCACCCTGGACGCGACTTTAGATTTTAGTGAATTAGCGTTGTCCTGGTGAATCTACTCCTGGCGAATTTTCGGAGGTTAGTGAATTTTCCCCTGTGTATCTTCTTCCTTTTTCAACTTGCATATGTTTATATTATTTAAAGAGGCACCTAAAACACTATGATTAAGTGTTTATGACACGAAACGCATAAGACTGTGGACAAAATAAACTTTCTTCACTTTGAACTTATGCCTGGTGGAAGTTTGCCTTTATTGAGTGCCTGCTCCTAATTGGTTTTTCTGTTTGTCTGCTCCCCCTGCTGAGGGCTCTGGGCGGTGCACCTGGGCCACTTCCTCCATGTGGTGAGTAATCATTTTACTGTTTGGAGACCCAGTTATCACAGTTTTCGGCACCTAAAAACAGTTTCCCCAACTAGAGGTGAGGGCTAACAGAACCTACATTGCATATGAGTAATGCAATGTAGGACAATCCCCAATGAAGCTTTTCAGCCACCATACTGTGAGGGAGCTCCCAGTTCAGGTGGCCATGCTTTCACATACACATATGCACACAATGAATGAGTGCCCCAGCATGCCCCTTTTGGGCAAGTATGCTTTACAAAGTGCTACTTCGCTTCCCCAGTGGAAAATGCTGCAGACCGTAGAATCTACATTCTGTGGCAGTTCAATCTCTTTATCCACAGAACGTAGATTCTATGTTTTGTGGCATTTAAAGGGTTTCATTCATGACTACCCAAAAAATATTCGTAATATACATACATGGATAAAAACAGAAATTGAGTGTTTATTTTATGATTTTCATATTTTATTAAAAATATTTTTGTAGTTGCTGATCTTGATTCTATCATACATTTATTATTATTATGTATTATAAGCAGATCCGGACTGAGAATTAAAATAGGCCCTGGCATTTCAGGTACACAGAGGCCCAATCAGCCCACATAGAGGCCCAAACAGCCACCACCAGCCCACTAAATAGTGACTTTCTATGGAACCTTATAGCAGCCCCTCTGGCATTTGCCAGATCCCATAGATTGCCAGTCCGGGCCTGATTATAAGTTATTTTACTGGGGATAATTCACTTACATATTACATAGGTGTAAAAGGACCATAACCTACCAGAATTTCAACCTTATCCTACAAACATTCGAAGGATTCGAAGGATTTAAACCCAACGATCGAAGGAATATCCTTTGATCAAAAAAACTTAGGCAAGCCTATGGGGACCTTCCCCATAGGCTAACATTGACTTCGTTAGCTTTTAGCTGCCGAGGTAGGGGGTCAAAGTTTTTTTTAAAGAGACAGTACTTCGACTATCGAATGGTCGAATAGTCGAACGATTTTTAGTTCGAATCCTTCGATTCGTAGTCGTAGTCGTAGTCGAAGGTCGAAGTAGCCCATTCGATGGTCGAAGTAGCCCAAAAAATACTTCGAAATTCGAAGTTTTTTTACTTCGAATCCTTCACTCGAATTTAGTGAATCGGCCCCTCAATGTGTCACAGCAATATTCAAAGCAGAATGTACACTGTACTTGGAGAAGTGTTAGACAAATGGTGTGCTTAAGAAAAACAAAATGAAGGGACCCATAGGGTTAATGTGCCCCTATGGCTTTAAATGTCTACACTTCCTGATCTCCCTAGTTTCTGGGCAGAGGCCCATGTAGCTAGTTGTAATTTACATATCCCAGTTATTGGCCAAGAGGTGTTGTGACCACTTCCTGTCACACTTCACACTGTCACACTTTAGTGAGTGAGAAGGGGTGGATCTTCCTCTTTGGCTTCTGGTGTCTGACCCATCCGGAAGTCTCCATTGAGCCTGGGTATAGCAAGGCCCAGTAAAGCCAGTTTGCCCTAGAGGGACCTAAACCTCTAGTGTTTAATTTGGGGAGCAGAGTCTACGTGAATGAGGCTAGTGAGTGGCAGGAATATAATTGTTATAGTACTTTCTAGGAGAGTAAGACAGTGAGGGAAGAGTGAAAGAGCAGCTGTGTGCTCCATCAAGGCTTGTAGCAGGGAGTAGCTTCCCAGGCAAGATTGCCTTCAGTGAAGAGACCACAGTAGATAGGATGTAAGGCTTTATGTACTCCTCCCTGATCACTCCACTGGGTGAGATGCAGACCACATGTGAGGTATTTCTGCCTGGAGGGAAGTTGTACTGCCTTGACTACATCCTCAGGGAATGAACCTGCATCTACTGTACCTCTGATATACTGTCTGAGCTTTGTGCCTATATATTCTGCAAAAGCCTCTGTTTGAACTTACCTCTAGGTTGAATTTATCACAGTTGCCTAAAAATATTAAGGCGGAAGGGGTTTTTTGAGAAGCTGAATGCATTGTGTAAAGTGCAAAAAAGACTGCCTCTGCAGTGCATTCTGCTGTGTTCAAATTACAGCTGGTGTCTGTGCTCCGTTTTGGCTACCCCAATGAATACAGCTAATTGAGCTGCTGCACCCCTTATCACTATAGCAATTAGACCCCAGGGTAAGATATATAATATATATACAGTAACTGATTTTAATTTTATTCAGTGACATGTTGTAAAAGTGGAGGAACTGCAAATTTTGTATAGTTGTATAAGGGGGAATGTAATTAAAAATTTAAAGTGTTTTTGCAAATGTTTAGTGTTGCTCACAATGTAAAATTGCTATGGTCTCTGTGAATGTTTTTTGGTTAACTAAACATGCTACATTCCCCCAATACGACTGATTTCTTAACTAAGGGCTTTTGGGCTTAATGAAGTTGTTTGCACAAGGATAGGAAACTGGCTACAGGATGGGGTACAGAGGGTGGCTGTTAATGGTACATTCTCTACTTGGAGTAAGGTTCTTAGTGGGGTCCCTCAGGGATCTGTATTGGGTCCACTTTTATTTAACTTGTTCATTACTGACATAGGGGAGGTTATTGTAAGTAATGTATCAGTGTTTGCAGATGACACAAAACTATCCAGCCCAATTAATTCCATCCAGGATGTGGCATCCTTGCAATAGGATTTTGACAAACTGGCAATATGGGCAGCTACTCTAAGTGGCAGATGAGATTCAATGTTGATAAATGTAAAGTCATGCACCTGGGAGGTAAGAATATCCAAGACACTTATACCCTAAATGGGACTGCACTAGGCAAATCCATTATGGAAAAGGACCTTGGAATTCTTGTAGATGATAAACATGGCTGTAGCAAGCAGCAGCATCAAGGGCAAATAAGGTCTTGAGCTGTATTAAAAGGGACATAGATTCACAGAAGGAGGGGGTTATTCTTTCACTGTACAGAGCACTGGTAAGGCCCCATCTAGAATATGCCATTCAGTTTTGGTCTCCATCACTCAAACAGGACATAATTGAATTAGAGAAAGTCAATTGGAGTGGCTTCAAACAGAGTTTTATTTGCCTTCCTCTGGATCAACTAGCAGTTAGGCCGGTTATATACAGACTTAAGGCTGAGCTTGATGGATATCTGTCTTTTTTCAACCTAATTTACTATGTTATCATATTACATACACATATATATATTTGAATATTTTAAAAGTTCAATAGCTTTGTTATTTTAAGCTCAGCAGGATGAAGTAAATGTACATGATCCTTTCAGAAAAATTATAATTGATCTTGGTTTTTGTCCTTAGAGTCAAGTGCTCTGATCCTAAGAGTATGCCTTTAATCCCTGTCATAAAGCAACAGTGACAAGTTCCTGGAAGTGTACTTCTCAGTGTATCCACAGAAAATGTCTGTACTTTCAGAATTAAAAGAGAAGGAACCCCCCTAGGCGCAAAACTCCCTCCCCCCTCCCCTGTGTTGCCCACCCTCCCTAATACCCCCTGGCCTACCTGTCCCCCCCGGGCAAATGCCCCTAACTTGTTACTTACCACCTCTTTTTGGTGCATGTGCAGTAGGAGCATTTACCAGTATGGATCTACTGCGCATGCGCCGAAAGTCACAAAGTTTGCCTTTCGGCGCATGCGCAGTAGATCCGTACCGGTAAATGCTCCTACTGCGCATGCGCCAAAAAACGCCGGTCAAAGCAGGAAGAAGATCGCTCGGGAAAAGATTGGGCCTGTGAACTCCATGGACAGGACCTGCGCAGAGGGGTGAGTAACAAGTTAGGGGCATTTGCCCGGGGGGACAGGTAGGCCATGGGGGAGGGAGTTTTGCACCTAGGGGGTTTGCTTCTCCTTTAAGTAGAAGTAATTACATTTCTTTTTACATGGTGCTAAATACAGTATTCTAAATATTGCATTCTCACATTGTACACTTTTTTAACTTAACAACAGCATTCTTCAGCAAATGCATCCATCCATATGACTTTTATCAAAGAAATACTCTATGAAAAAATGTAATTATGCTAATAAAAGGAACTCTCAAATATAATGGATATTTATTTTTTTTCTGCTTTCTATGGCATGCAATATACTAAAGAGAAATACATGCAATGAACAAAAATAATAAAAATGTTCAAGAACAGTGTTTTTGCAACAGTACCAGAAATATTTAAATGAAATCAATTTTAATTTTTTTTTATTACTTTCCCAACTTCTTTATTTAAATAGATGGATTATTATACATAATCTGAAAATATAACATTTTTTTAACAAACCTGTCTTACTAAGTATATAAATGTGTAAAGAGGCTACTAGTGAAATCAAGAGCTGATGTGACTGAATTTTATTTCTGTAAACGTTATGGTTCAAGATTGCAAAATTATAACTTCTACAATTGTCAAAGTACAAAACTAATATTCAAATATTGCTGAAATTGCTGAAAATGTGTAGCTCAATTCACTGTACAAATCATGACCTGCATTTTATTGCAAAGCAAACAGACCATGTGATCATTAAATCCATGTTCTGTTAGTAACAACATCTGTTAGTTTACAAATATTCCTTTGCCTTACCAAGGCTGCTTCTTTCAGGATTTTAGTACAGGCGATGTTTGCTTATGTTTGGCAGTTCTTAGTAATCAATCAGATGTTTGCTTTCATTATTTAAACAACAGTGGACCACAAATATAAATGTCCAACTGGTTTTAAATCAAAAGTAATAACAATAGAATGGATTTGTCCATTGGATAACTGCAAAATGCCCTGAGAAGAACCAAATCATGAAAAAGAAGATGTGTGCCTATGTTATACTCTCTCGGTGTGATTTTACATTTTACATTAATCTACTAAGAAATAATTACTCTTGTAGGAGTCTAAAGGTAGCTGTTATTCTACTTAGGTCATTTGTACTAAAGTAGCCATATAAAACTATTAATTTGCACAGAAATATTTTGGGTTCACAGCATACTGTTAAGAGGCTGAATCTTTCCTTTTTCATTTCTTGCAGCTACTCTTGTAAATATTTGCAGCGCTCATAAAATATTTAACGGGATATTGTCTTTCAAATATCATACTCTTGTAATCCCCAGGTGGATTATTGATGGTGCAGACCCCTGAACCTCAAAGTTTTACTTGAGTAGGACATTTGGGAAAACAGGACAATACCAGGTGATGCAACAACTTTTTCCTAACCCTCCAGAGTAAGTTAGGCATGGAAATCCAACATATCCAACATTTCCAACATGGCATCCCAAGGATATTGAGCTCTGGGGATGCTGTAAGTATGATTTTTGAAATACTTTCATTCTCCCCTTAATATTTAGCAACTACTAAGTAAGTTATATCAGAATAATCTGTGAGTAGTTGATTTGTATGCATAGATCAGGATGCATCAAAAAGCATGTATGTTTTGTAGGACTGTATCACGATCTAAAATTAATGATGTAATTTGCTTGTATGTACAATTTTTTATTTGAACGTGTTTCTGGAAACCGAAAGAAAGATTAAAGAAGTAACTTGGATAACCAACTTGGATTATCAAGCATTTTAACCTAGGTCTATTTCACTGGCCACGCGGAGACAGCTGTACATGTCCTGTGGTAGGTCAATTCTGCTGATATTGTTTCCATCTAAACGAAGGTGTCTGATTTTGGAGTATTCCAATGGTCCAATAACTTTACAAAAGCTGTTCAGGGTGAATTCTGAAAAATGAAACAATATATAACATTATTTTAAAAAGTGCTATTATAACATTCTTTGTAAAATTAAATTGCTCCAATTTTCTGCTTCTTCTTTTTCTTAGCAAATATTTAAAATGATGTTAACTGACAGTTATATTTGAAAATTTAAAACCAGTTGCTAAATCACACTATACTAATTTGTTACTAAACTAAAGCCCTCCTGTGAGTGAAAAAGTGCCCCCAAATACCATTATTGTAGGACACGTAGAACACAGTACTCTTTCTATCAGAACCTATCCATTCACATAATTAAGCAAAGTTCAGGAGGAAGAATTATCATACTATTACAGGATTGGAGAGACTTGGGGTATATTTATCAAAAAGTTAGAGATCGCCACAATCCACTAGAGTGAAATTCCGCCACTCTCCATTCATTTCCATGGGATTTTGAAAGGCGTATTTGTCAAAGGATAAACTTTCACTTTCACCCATTGATAAATATTTTTTTAAAAATCTCATAGAAATGAATGGAGAGTGGCGGAATTTCACTGTGGTGATCTCTACCTACATTTTTTGATAAATATACCCCTTAGACTACTTGTGTTGCTCCATAAATATATAGACATGTGCCTTGTAAGACACAAATATTTTAGAGACGGTAGTGATGACTGTGTTAATGTTAATGAAAAATGTAACCTGGTATGGAGGATGATCAGGCTTGTGTTCTTAATTCCTGCAGCCTGAGCTGTAATCTGTTCTTGTAGAAAACTGACTACTTTATAAAGGTGATGTACTAGAGAGGCTACTATTCTCTAGTAATACAGCTAAACCCAATTACATGATTATGCCCTGTACCTTATGTTAAGCATTTTCCTGCCAGGACTTTGTTTAGTTTATGCTCTAGGAACTTACTCAGAATTGGAGCAAAGTTTACCATAATTTTCCCTTAGTTCTAAACAAATTCTCACGATCCATCTAATTGAAATTAATCTACAATATGTATCCACAATCATACAGATTAATATATGATTCTGTGTTCAGCTAAAAGTTGCTGCTGTTTCTAACAAATAATGTCTGTGCTCCATTACTCACTGTGTGTGTGGTTTGTTGAAGAATCGGAAAAATAATTAAACTTGGATTTCAGTTTGTTTAGTGATAAAAAAGAGAAATTCGAAAAGTATTGGCAACTACAAATAGAAGATTAGCAGACATTTTCATCAGAATAGGAACAGTGTTTATCAAGAACAAATGCAATCACACAAATGCTGGTCTGCATACATAGTTACGCAACTTTGTATATATATTTAAGTATAGTAACCTTATACTTGTTCAAACCGCAAATCAGTAGTTTGGTCAAGATTTATGATAAAACTTCCTTTATGCTCCCTTACAAGCCATCAGTGATGCTGAGTTGAAAAGACTGGAACGTTATGAAGCATGCAAACAGTAATTGAACTAGAAGTAGAGAGAGATAGTAGCTGCAGTTGGTGCATATGGATTGCCAGTTTTTGGTGGTCAGTATCAGTGACGACTTACCGTTTGCCATACCCTGGTTTTTTCCTTACAGGTTGTCTTCCCCCTGAACAATCTAGCCTTAGATAGGGAGCACACTGATTTATTAGGAGATTACACTTTGCATTAAAGCTATATAGACAATAGGAGAGTGATCCCCAACTAGTACCTAGTGAGCAACATGCTGCTCTTCAACCCCTTGGATATTGCTCTCTGTGACCTTAAAGCAATAACTAAATTTTGAATTGCCGTCTCATGGGCAAGTTTTGGTTGCATAAAAAAGGTGTATTGCCAAACAGAGTTTCCTTGAGACCACTAGTCCACATAGGGGCTACCAAATAGCCAATAACAGCCATTATACTTCTTGTGTTGCTCCATAAATATATAGACATGTGCCTTGTAAGACACAAATATTTTAGAGAAGGTAGTGATGACTGTGTTAATGCATTCCAAAAATGTGCTTTACAGACTGCCTACACTCTCATCTAGTGATGGCAAATCTGACCCATTTCGATTCACCTAAAATCTGCGAAACAGCGAAAATTCATCGAAATGCATTGTCTATGGATGACAAAATTTTTTTGAAGTGCAACATATTCTATGGGTGTCATATTCGCTTGCTCAACCCCACTGATCTAATTTCTGCACTGATTAAGTAATGCTCTGGTTAATTTAAAAACAAAAAAGTAATTCACTGCTTATTAATGAGAGTTTGGGACATTTATAGGTATTGTATATGAAAATTCAACTCACTTTGAATTTTATTTACTTGCATGTAGAGGTTTTCCAGACCTTCATTCACAGCTGGAATGCTCCCAAGTTCATTGAATGAAAGATCCAACTCAACAAGACTTGAGATATTGAAAGCATTACCAGGTACACCTGCATCTTTCAATTTGTTGTGGGACAGGCGAAGATACTGCAGAGATTTGAAACCTTGGAAATACTCATCTGGGATATTAGCAATTTTATTGTTGTCAAAATATAAAGTAGTTATGCTTGGAGGAAGTCCCTTGGGTAGCTTTGTCAGTTCATTAAAACTAAGGTCAAGATATGAAAGCTGTTTCACTCCTTTGAATGCCCCTGAAATAGAATCTTCTTTTAGAGCATTGTGCTGCAGATGTATGTGAGTTAAATTCTCTAGACCTTCCAAAATGTTAGGAGTAATCTTTGAGATTTTATTGTTGGTTACATGAAGATCATCCATAGTTTTTGGCAGTGGCCCTACCAGTTCAGTTAGGTTGTTAAAGCTGATATATAATTTTACTAGATGTTTTAGACTGGAAAAAGCATTTTTCTTTATTTTTGCATTGGTCAACTGGTTGTGGTCTAGAATAAGCCATTTCAATTCAGTAACATTCTTAAAAGCATCCTCTTCTATAGCCTCAATCAAGTTGCTTTGCAGGTATAAGTATTGTATTCCAGCAGGAATCATTGGGATTGTCTTTAATTTGCGGTTGTCACAATACATTGCAGAGGGATAGTTAAAAGGACAGGTGCATTCTGGAGCACAGTTTGCAGTAGATGGTCCCAAAGATAAACTTGAGACATAGTAATCTCCCTCTGGGGCAGCATATCCTCCATCATAACCATAGTCATAAAATGTGCATAAAATGCCACTAATTAGCACTGCAAAGAATGGAATAAAATGAAGATGCATCTCTGTGGTTACTACTGTGCCTGGATAACAGAAAACAAACAAAAGACTCACATGAAATATAATAATAGATAAATACTGTAGGTATGCAATTCTTTAGAAAGTTAGGATAAAACCAACAGGCATTTGTATTGCATTTCACTTTTTTATTTAAGTTATATTTATATATGTGTCATTTTAAAGCTTCTGCAGTTTACCCTTTACATAGTTCTGTTGTATAGTTAAAGGGATTGTTCACCTTTGACTTATCATTTAGTAGGATGTAGAGAATGATATTCTGAGACAATTTGCATTCGGTTTTCATTTTTTATTATTTGTGGTTTTTGAGTTATTTAGCTTTTTATTCAGTCGTTTACAGTTTGCAGTTTAAGCAATCTAGTGGTTAGGGTCCAATCTAACCTAGCAACCATCCATTTCTTTAAATAAGAGACTAAAATATAAACAGGACACAACCTGAACAGAAAGATAAGTAATAAAAAGTAGCAATAAAAATAAATGTGTAGCCTTACAGAGAATGTGTTTTTAGATGGGGTTAGTGACCACCATTTGAAAGCTGGAAAGAGTCAGAAGAAAAAGGCAAATAATGGAAAAAAAACTATAAAAAAATACAGACCATTTGAAAAGCTGCTTTGAAATAGCCGTTCTATAACATACTAAGTTAATTTAAAGGTGAACAGCACCTTTAATATGAGTTGAAAAAATAGAAAAGGTACATCAACTTTAACCCCTCAAAATGACCCCCAGTGCATTTATATGAACATATAGGCATGTCAATTTACATATACTACTTAAGATCACAATATTAGATATTATGCTTGTCCAAGAGGTCATCTAAGCCACTCTTGAAAGCATTAATAGAATCAGCCATCACATCAACACCAGACAGGGCATTCCACAACCTTGCTTCCCTCACTGTAAAGAACCACCTATGCTGCATCAAATTAAGGTTTTGTTTCTCAGTTGTTTCATCCCTCAAGTTCATGCTTTTTGTTCTTTATAGTTTAGGTTGTACTGTAGACCCCCTTACAAACCATATCCTCAATAAAGCATCTACTGTATATACCATGGTGGTGTTGAGTGGTAGGCAGTAGGATCATTATACAAGGGCATCTGCAGTGGAGCAATCTATTAAGACAAACATTACTGTATATTTTAGACCCCCTTTTCTACATCTAGACAAGTTTTATATTTCAAAAACAAGAATAGAGGAGGTTAGCAAGTGTAAAAAATGTATGCAATCTGCATTTACTGCACTTTACGATTTGCCCTGACAAATTGCTGCAGGTCTCTGCACTCCAATCAGAACAAAAAAGACCTCCATGAATATAGCACTGCCTGCATTATGCATTGCTTTATTCATTAGGGGAAGAGAGAGAATACATCAATTACAATTATCATACATGAGTTAATCTTCTAGTGCAGTGTTGTGGTAAATAATAATTGCCATTTGTGCAGGTGAAAATATTCCTCTTGCCCACTTTAAGGCAAAAGGGAGATTTAACCATTTCAAGATACAGATCATATAATGTAAGATATACATCTCCTTCCAGACTCATCAGTGACAAATAGACACAGCCACAAGTTCAACAATGGGTATTTTAAACTGAACATTCTGGTTGTTTCAGTGTTTTTCAATAATTTTATATATTTTGCATATTAAGTAGCAATTTGCTAACATTATAAACTGTTAACTGTTAACTTGCATGACAACATTATAATATTTTTTAAGCACAGTTTATAATAGATGTTCTATTATTCATGTTAAATACATGTAAATGTGTATTCTTTAACATCTGTAGATACTATAATGATTCTTCATAAGAAATAAATATAAATTAGTCTGTGAGTCATTTCATCTCTTCTCTCAAGATTTATTTTGTATGCAAACTGTAGCATCTATTACACATGCATGTTTAAAGATTTTAACATTAAGGGGCACATTTACAAAGCTCGAGTGAAGGATTCGAATTAAAAAAACTTCGAATTTCGAAGTGTTTTTTTGGCTACTTCGACCATCGAATGGGCTACTTCGACCTTTGACTATTACTTTGACTTCGAATCGAACGATTCGAACTAAAAATCGTTCGACTATTCGACCATTCGATAATCGAAGTACTGTCTCTTTAAGAAAAACTTCGACCCCCTACTTCGGCAGCTAAAAGCTACCGAAGTCAATGTTAGCCTATGGGGAAGGTCCCCATAGGCTTGCCAGCGTTTTTTTGATCGAAGGATATTCCTTCGATCGTTGGATTAAAATCCTTCGAATCGTTCGATTCGAAGGATTTAATCGTTCAATCGAACGAATAATCCTTCGATTGTTCGATCATAGGATTAGCGCTAAATCGTTCGACTTCGAAGTCGAACGATTTTAGTTCCTAGCCGAATATCGAGGGTTAATTAACCCTCGATATTCGACCCTTAGTAAATCTGCCCCTTAATTTATTTCTTGAAATATGGCCAATATACTATAGAATATTGGTTGATTCTATAACCAGGACAACAGCTATAGGAAATATGTTGAGTGAATTCATTATATGATTTGTCTTTAGTATATTATTATAATGATTTGATTTGCTTTCCTACATGCAAGTGTGCACTCAATTACTAATTTGCATCTGTACGTAAATATGCAACATCGGTATTATTAGCAGGACTGACTTTGGTTTTACATATAGTTAAGGTTTGTGCAACCTAATATGCGGTGATGAAAATTGTTCCTGAACAGGTAAAACTGTAAATGTACAAACAGTGCTGAGCCAGGTAAGGTCTGGAAGGTGCCATCTTTTGTGGGTGGGGAGTAAGTAAAAATTGGTGACATGCAGTAATGCATTGCCATTCTACAGTTGTTAACTAAACAACACCCTGTGAGGACCATAGCTGAACAACATTTCTTACTCACAGGGGCGTTAACTGTGGAAAATGTAAACCCATTGTTCACCAAATCCCTAAACTATGCCTAACGTTTTACACCAAACATTGCACAGAGTTAATAATGCTGAACCTCTTTTAACAGCTTGTGATTTGAAATTTCACTTCAGTAGAAAGAAAAAATTTATTCTATACAATTCATATATGGTACATATATTTATTTTTATATATATATATATATATATATATATATATATATATATATATATATATATATATTTTTTTTTTTTTTTCACATTCACAACAGAAAGTTAATAGCCTTTGTTGTACAGACTACAATCCTCCTCAAATGGCAGACAGCATATTATATATTTATTTCAAATATTTTGATTGTTACATATTTAGATTGTTGTTAACAATTAGATGATTTTAAGCAGAATGTGTGTAACTTTATTTTTATATAATATCAGCAACATTTTTTGGTGTGTGTGTGCATGTGTTGGGGTCGAGGTTCAACGTGCAAAACAATTACATTTATGCCTTGGCTGACAGAAATATCTTTATTTTCCCCTAACGGTGCACTAACATTGTTCAATTCATTTTTATTAGGGACATTGCATGTAAGTATCACAGCCTGTCTGAATAGTTTCTGTATTAAAATATATTAGAAGTTGCTGAATTTTTACAACCCATCCACGTACTTATTTTACTGAAAATATTCTGCAGTAAAAGAAATTTAAGCCATAGCAGTTAAGTTTGGATTGCAGCCATTCATTCATCTTTAAAGAAAAGCTCTGCTCCTCAGCGACAACCAAAACAAAGATTTCTGTTCAGTTAAAATACACTTTAGAATCGCAAAACAACAGTAATAAACTGTCCAAATATCGTGAGTGCATGTTTATATAAAGAACATTATTATAGGTTTTGGGAAATAAATTGAAGACACATTTGGGAAACAGTGATGAAACATAGGACCACTAAAACATTATCACATTTCATTTTGAAATTGTTAAAACCATAATAATAAAATAGCAGAAAAGCAATTATTCTGTTAATTGGTGATACTTTCAAAGCTGGTACAAAGTACTTACATATATACTCAACCCAAACTCAATAATATAATGAAACACAAATCTGTAATATTACTTACCTTTGATGCTGTCCTGTTTAATTCCCTCCTCAGATTAAGAGACTGATTCAAGTGCTGTAAACAGTGTCAGGAAGGAACTGCCTGCCAGAATCACTGTAATACAGAACAGAAAAAAGAAAGGAGCAGGAAAAAAACCTAGTCCCACTGCTCTTATGTCATCATAGTGAGTTTGTGGTGTGGCCTGCGAAGCTCTGAGTAAATGCAGGTGGAAGAATGGGGAAGCACAGCCCATCTGCTATTACTTTGCAGGAAAGAAATCTGCATAGTAAGAGAGAACGTTAAAGTATATTAAAGTATCTGCTTACACTATTTTAGAATAAAAACTAGGAATTTTATAGAGGATTTAAGAAAAGGATTTCTTCCAAAGATTTTGTAGGGAAAATATATACAAAAAGGCAGATATATTCAGTGGGTCTTTAGTATCCACATACACATATATATTAAACCATATAGAGAGAGACAAAAAGAGAACACAAGAGGGAGAGAGAGAGAAAAAAAAATTGACACAACACACATATAGTATATATATGTATACTGTGTGTATATTATATATATCCTAATGCTGACTCACTGCATGTGGTGCACATTGTAATGCATCAGATACACCAAGTCGGTAAATATAAAAGGCAGGTTGTTGTCAGAACAGAAGTATCCCACAGTGCTTGGATCTTGCCAAAAAAAAAAAGGCATTCTGTGCATAGTGCTACTGCCAGAAATAAGCCCAAATCATCAACAAAAGGGACAAACCTTATACAGAATGGGTATGGCTCTTGCTGTTCCTTCCTCTGAGTTTCACATTATCTCCACTCTAACTCTGTTTTGGCATACATTAAATGGAAAGTATGTTAGCTCGGTTTTATGCTCTGTTGATGAGCATCTTGGTTTTATAATACTTGCCATAGTGGTTGATTCTACATGCAAAATGACATTCTTTAGAGTGTTAATGGAAATTCCTTATTTTTGTGGCATGAGTACCAAAATATTAAATACTTTCCTCTCTACATTTTTGTGGAATTTTATGTTGCGAGCTATATTAATAACAGAATCCCGATGGAGACATATTGTTATATACATGTGGGTTTCAGCTTTAAAAAGCTACTTCCAAAAATCTGAATTGAATCAGTGGTGTGCTGACTTCAGTTATTTTCATGGAAAGTGGTCAAGAATTTATGACTACCCTTTGATGTTTAACTGAGATATACTGCTGCAATGTTCTGACCCTTAAGATCCTTTATTTTTGGCACAGGTAATTGCCTTCAGTAGCTGAAGAATTAGCTTTCAAGTCTATTTATTTAGTAGCTGGAGGCACTGTGCCCTCCGGGTATGTTCTCAACAATCAGATAATGACAGTAAGTTGTTGACCTCTGAGCTAGCTAAAATGGGAAGGCAAATTACAAGTTTCCCCCTGGCTAGACTATTAAAGAACAATGTAAGAATTATATGAAAATATCAGAAGGTGTTGTTTTTTGATTTGTTATAGGCTAAAAGGCATCAACGTATACAAAATGTTACTGAGGAATAACTCAATATACAGTATATGAAGTACAGAATAATTTTCATACATTCCATTTCTTTTTCTTATTGCACAAGTTGGTACATGCTAGATAGAGATGTGTTACAGCTTCACTAATAGTATCAAAATGTTATTTCTGGCATGCTGATACCTGTGTTGTACAGCATTCCAAATAAATTCTTTTACTTTTTGATTTGATTAGCAAACACATGGACTAAACACAGCTAGACATCTCAGTAAATTGCACAGCTTTGTTAAACCCCTCAAAACAGCTTATCAGTATTGTCTTATTTTTAATACTGTTTCCCCTTCAGGAACAATGCTGCTGTTCCAGCACAGACCTATATTGTTAGTGATAAAAACCCCTGTAAAGTGCATCATACAATGTGGGAGATGTAAAGCAAGGGAGCAAGCCATACTCCTTAGTACAATGACATCATGAAACTAGTAGTAGCTATATGGTGGTTGTATTAATAATTTCGACATATATTATATTAAATTGTTATCTACAGTACATGAACAAGAATTACCAATCATTTCAAAATAAAATATTGATTGATTGTAAAGATTTAATAATGAGGAGCCAGGCACAGTAAAAAAAGAAAGGGGATTGGTCAGGGTTTTACAATACTGGTAATATATAACAATAATGTATGTTCTGTGTCAAATAATCTCCCTAGTTTCTCTTACTCTCAGTTCAATAATCCTGCATACTATATGTGTGCCTGTATATTATTGTCACAGAATTTGTTGTATGCTTCCAATTTTTCACAGAAGGCATGCAATATTTAATTTTTTATTAAATCAATAAGCAAAATTTGAGCTAGTCGAGGGCTAATACAATTATTATTAACATAATCCCCAAAAGTATATTTCTCGGCATAAATATTATTACTGCTAATACAGTATCATGATATAATTAGTGGTGGTAGTAGCACTGGTTAACACTGCTGCCTTGCACAGCTGAGATCCAGCAAGGACTCTTACTGCAAGTCGTTTGTGACTTCTGCTTTTTTTTTGCAGAGGAAAAAACTATCCAACTGTAGTATGTGTGAATGTAATAAAGAACTTAGACTGTGATCTCCATTGAGAAAGAGAATATGAATAATGAAAAATCTTTATAAATATGCCAATACAATGTAAATAGAAGATAACAAATATCTGAGCCCTTTGATCAGAGTCTTTATTTAGGAACAAGGATGAAAAGATTTTAGGTCTTACCATAAAGTCATCCAAATACTTTTTTTAGTTGAAATGCAGATGTTATACTGATAAGTATAGCTGATATTAAATCATCACCATGGTTCAAACTTCTCCAAGTTAAATGCTGTTGCAACTGAATACCATGTAAATGCTACAAATTTCATGGTTATACTACATTCAGCATTTATATCACTTGCTCAAATAAATTGCCAGGAAGATAGAGACAATTATGGCACATGTTGCCTCCTATACCTTTTTTGGACTTTATTTATGTCTATTTAGCTAAAAAGTGGAAGTCACAAAAAATTGTGACACCTTTTGGTGAAATGTGTATACCTAATAACATAAAGCATCTATTCTCTTGTGGCACTAGTTCCCTAGGAGTTTTCACTAAGGTGCTATGGAAAGAGACTAAAGGTGGCTGTACACTATAAGATCAACTTATTTGACTTGCAGGTCCGTATTTGTGGAAAGGCCTGGGCCTAGGGTGGCAGGATTTTAGCATGCTGCCCAACCACACCCACATTGGTTCAAAAACACCGGGATGCGATGGATATACAATCATTTTTTAAATTTCCTGTTCACAATCCCCATTGCCCCAGTCCAGATGATGAAAATTTGTACGAATAAAGGGGAGGGGACAAGGGCAACGAACGGCAGTGGGCCTAGGGGCGCCCACTATGTAAATACTATGCAAAACAAGCAGACCTTTCCCCCGATATGCCCACCAAAGGCAGGGGGATATCTAGCTAATCCGATCATTCAGCCAGTAGCTAATTCCAGTCCCTCTTTTCTGAACAATAAATAATGTTTTACTCATACCTGCAAGTGTTGCTCCACCCAAATTTTACAAAGGAATATCTTCCAAGTTTCTACAGTAAACTATACAGGATTAAAGTATTTAGTCCAGCAGCTTTAAAGATGGATGCAACTGCATGGAGTGTCCACCAGTAATTCCAATATGCTATATATTATATAATATATAATAAATATAATAAATAACATAATATTGTGGGGCAGAGTTATCAAGGGTCAAAGTGAATTCGAGGGAATTTTTAAAAAAATTCGAAATTCAAAGTAATTTTTTGGATACTTCGACGATCGAATAGGATACTACAACTTCGAATTCGTTTCAAAGTAAAATCATTCCAATATTCGACCATTCGATAATCAAAGTACTGTCTCTTTAAAAAAACTTTGACTTCAATACTTCGCCAAATTAAACCTTTCCGAAGTGCTATGTTAGCCTATGGGGACCTTCTACAGCATTTTTCTAAGTTTTTTGAAGTTGAAGAAAAATCATTTGATCGATGGATGAAATCCTTCAAATCGTTCGATTCGAAGGATTTCATCGTTCGATCAAATTATTTTACTTCGACCGCAAATGGCCAAATTCAATGTAAAAAAACTTCGACTTCGATATTCGAAGTCGAAGTATTCCAATTCGATGGTCAAAGTTCGAAGCTTTTTCTACTTTGAAATTCGGCCCTTGATAAATCTGCCCCTATATATTGTGAAATATGTTATGTCCAATATGTGATAAGGGGGCATATTTATCAAAGTTTGAATTTTGAATTGAAAAAACTTTGAAATTCGAATTCAAAAAGACCAACCGAAATTAAGTTTAAGTTTTTTTTTTGGTTGAATAGGTCAGTTTTTGATCGAATAGGTCCGTATTCAGCCTACTTTGAATCGTATGAATCGAAGGAATATTGCATTAGATCGAATTCAATTCAAAGTTTTTCCCAAAAAGCTTCGATGTTCTTCGATGTTTCCGAGTCCACCAATTGAATCCAAATAGGTTCTAGGAGGTACCCCATAGGCTAAAACAGCAATTCGGCAGGTTTTAGATGGTGATTGGTCGAACTCCAATTTTTAAAGAGACAATACATGATAAATTTCGATATTCGAATTTACAATCTTTTTCAAATTCAAATCGAAAATTCACCTAGAACTTTGATAAATCTGCCCCATAATGTTGTGCTCTTAAGGATGATTCTAAGGGGAGAATACTCCTGCAACCTTTAAAGGGGAACTATCGCAAAAATTTAAATTTAATATAAGCTTCCTCATAGTGAAGTAAGCAACTTTCTAAATACAATCAATTAAAAAGTCTGCATTGCTTCTGAAATAATCGAGTTAATATTCACTATTCCTCTCTCAGCATCTTTTTCTCTTCATTCTGGCTTCATGCAGCAGTTGGGTGTCAGATGAATGATCCAATATATTTTATAGGATGGGGGCTCACTTTCTTATCAGATGTATTAGAGCTCACTCAAATAACTGATTCCAGTACAAAACAAAATGTAACAAAATAACTGCCTTTTGCACAAATCCTGCATGTAGAGAGACATGATGTCTGGTGATTTTAATAGAGTGAGCTCTAATACATCTTCTAGGCAAAAGGAGCCTCGCTATAAGATATATTGGTTCATTCAACTGATACCCAACTCCCGAATGAAAACAGAATAAGGAGAAACAGATTATGAAAAGGAATAATGAAGATAAACTTGATTATTTACAAAGTTTCTTATTTCAGTATGCTAAAGCTAATATTAAATTTTAATTTTTGAAAGTTGCCATTTAATTAGATTTAGGATACCTGCTTCATAAAAGTGTCCCACTGTCTACCTTACTACTCTGAACAAGCTGGCCAAATACCAAAAGATGCGAGAGAAGTGACCAATGAGAATGCAGTTTACCATGACCCAGAGGACATGCAGTTATGTTTCACACATAGATTATTAGGCAATGCATGGCTTCATGATATTACACTGTAGTCAAGCATCATGATGAGGGAAGATATACAGGTGTTCTGTGATAGAAAAACTAGTGTTTAAATAATCCAATTGAAACAGTAAAGAACATAGAGCCAGATTTTCAGTAGATCACTCTGGATATCTACTGGAAGATTCATTTGCATTTTATGGTACCTCCGATCTTGGATAACTGGGATAAACAACCCTACTGGTGCTGGACTACAGCCCCCATGCATGTTTTAAAGTCTGATAGTGTGTTAAATTGTGCCAGGCTTTGTAGTTAAGCAATTTCTGAAACTCTCAATGTTTGGTTGAGCTACAATGTTTAGATACTCTTTAAGTCTGAATATAAACATACTGAACCATATGGGGGTTATTTCTCAAAGTCCGAATTTATCGCAATATTTTCTGCTACAAACTCTGATCAAATCTGCTCGGGTTTTTTAAGCTTATTTATTATTACATTTTCCCGATTTACTTTGCGGTAAAAAAATGGATTATCACGATTTTTCTGGAAATTTTCATTCAATTTTCACGAATTTCATGATTTTTTCAGAATTTTCACCCGAGAACTCTGAAAATGTTGGCGTATTGCACAAAACCCAGTGCACATCTAAAAATCATTGGGACTTCCCCATTGACTTATATGCAACCTCAACAGGTCTGAGATGCCTGATTTTCAGATTCGGACTTTTCCATTCTCAGGGTTTAATAAATTCTGAAAAATTCACGATTTTTTAAAAGTCTGATTTTACATAAAAAAAATCACACATTTTTCGTGATTTTTGCATTTGGAGTTTAGTAAATAACCCCCTATGTGTGACGCCGGTTCTGAAGTGATTAAATTGCATACCTAATGTTTCTTCCTTATACCTAAATTAAGGCATACATATTTCTGAACACAGATCACAGTAGTAAGAAAAAGATGGAGACACAATATGGAGACATACACATGATTGCATCTAGTATCTGTCTGTAAATTTCTTACACAGAACACAGATAAATATTGCTTCTCAAACTATGGGCAACTTGAAAATACATTTAACGTGAGTGTGAACTGGATAAAAAAGATCTGTGCTTAACTTTTTTTTTAATAAGTTGACACAGTGGAGCATTTGTGTATTGCAGTTTATTAGTTATTAATACTTGCATGATACCTTAACACTAAGGGGGTTATTTATTAAAATCTAAAATGGTCTCACTATCTTCTAAAAACTACTCCAACCAAATCTGCATGGACTTTCACCCATATTTATCAAAACACATTTCTTGTTCGGGAAAAATCTTGATAAAATTGTGAAGAAACTTTTTCAGATTTGATGCCCAAAACCTCAGAGTTTTTCGGATTTGATGCAGACACCACAAAATCTTCAAATTATTGAATGAAACCCAGTGCAGTTCAGGATATTAATGGGACATCTGCCAATGAGATCCACATGAACTTGGCAGGTCTGTGTTGGAGTATTCAAACTTTTAATACAATTGGAGTGGAATAAATCTCGATGGACTTTAATAAAAAGGATTGGACATATTTATATTTGTTTGCAGTCCATATCTCAGTTACACTCTGCCTTCTTAAGACTGTGAACGCGCAGCAACAGTAATGTTTCTCAGGAAGGTAACTAACCAAGGGTCTGTAAGTATTGTAGTGAATATGAGGATATTGTAGTCACACAATAGGACTTTGTACTCATTATAGCCATGGCAGCATTCTTGATAAAGGAAATTATTTGTTTTTTGCCAGACCAAGAAGAATGTCCATTAAATACATTTTAAGACTAGGAAAATATTTATATGAAATACACAGTATTCTGCATTTGGGCTAGATATTCAGTTAAACACAAATACCATGTGATGACAGTAGCAGTAAAGAGTGGTTTCTTAAGATGAAAGTAAGAATGTCTCTTCCTTTAGTTGATAATTCTCACACTAGCATCATGTGAATGTGGTTCAGAGGCATGGCAAAATGCATTACTATTAGTAATAAAAGCTTTCATGTAAGGAACATGGGATGTCATAAAAACAAAGAAAACTTGGCCGTTGTCTTGTATACTTGTGTACAAGACAAGACATTAAATTGTCTCATTCAACATTTAATAAGTCAGAATAATTCTAATTAAAATGCTAAGCAAGAAGATAGAATTGTCACAACCCATATTTCAAGATTTCTTTTATTACATATATGTATGTATATATGGAGTAATGTAATAGATGCTCTTATATATTTGCTACTTCTTCAGTAGTCCATAACAACCAATCAGCTTGTAACATTTACTTGTCAGCCAAAAAACAATATCCAAATGGCTGCTAAGAGTTGATAGATGTGGGCAAACTTTACACATTTTATTTCATTACCCAGTATTAGCCCAGATTCAATTCAGTGAGAAAAAGATTTATCAGGTGAAAAGTCATGGATGAGATTCAATTTGATGTGCTAGTCAATTAAAAAACATATCTCACAGTTTATCACTTATAAACTTTATTGATGTTTATGGGTAAAAAACTGGAACTGAATTATGAGAGTTTTTCTCCTCAAAGTGAATCTCATCCATGATCGTTTACATGATAAACCACGAGATAACTTTGATATTATATGAACCTATATTAGTAAATAAGTTACAAAATGTTTAATCCTATGTGTGCTTAAAGACTGTTAAATCAGATTAAGGTGGACGGTTTCCATCATTCCTAAAGTATGAGTTGCTGTCTCGAAGCAATAATAAAAGTGAATCTAACTGTAATTTTGCTGGGAATGTTTCAAATTGCCATTATCTATAAACTGTGGTTAATATATTTATTTTTACAATTTCTTACAATTTTATTCAAAATAACTGATTGCTCAGATATTACAGATTTATCACTTGAATATGAATTCTGGATTAAATATTGATCAAAAACGGCAAAAAGAACTGACATTTCTTGTGCTGTGTAATTCAATCACTTTATTTTTGATCAACAAAATAATTGTTTTCTATTTTAATAAAACAATTCATAAACAGTTTGACATCTACAAACTCCATCTTTAACACATTAATATTTTTATCAAAAGAAAGTCTATTGGACACTCTTTAAAGGTACAATGTTTTCCAAGTGCCCTTCTAAGAATATACATTCCTATTGTATATATATCATTTAAATATTCTAACTATCAGTTCTACCACCTGTGCCTTTAGAAGTGGTAACCACATAAATCTGAACTGATAGATGCTTACTTGCCAAAAATATAATTTATAATGATTATAGATATAAATGCATAATTAAAAGAATGTTCTGCAAATTATTCTAAAAGTACAGCAGGACACATCACCAATTTTCCACCTTGTTTATTAGTAAATATTTAACTTAAGCACTTGAAAACATGTCCCCCTCTCAAAATCACTTAGGAATCAACAACTTTAATATAATGAAATAGTTGTGGTTCTGTTTACAAAAACTTTAATGGTGAAATTGTTGAGTGTTAGGTAGGTAGACCTATGTTGATTTTGAATATTTTGAATATTATATGGGCAATCATATTTTAATTTAATCTTGTATTAGCATATTTTAAAATCATCTCTATTTTCATGGATGATTGAATTTAAGAAATTACAAGATTGGTGTCCAGGATACGTATATATTCACATTTTGAATTTGTTAAGACTTGCTGGAAATTTTTCATTTTTGATCACTTAATCTAATATTTCCCATGAACTAAACTTAAAATCAGCAGGGCTCAATTACTTATACTAGGCAATATTATCCTTGTGCAATAGAACCCATAGGAGTCAATCTTATCTTTGCTTTCAGTCTCCTACTTCAAGCAGATTGGTCAAAGGCAATCGTTGATTGGTCAAAGGCAATCGTTGATTGGTCAAAGGCAATCGTTGATTGGTCAAAGGCAATCGTTGATTGGTCAAAGGCAATTGTTGATTGGTGGCGATAGATTACTGTATAGGGACAGTTTTTCAAAGAGTTATAAATAAGGTCTTCTTCTTCTTCTTTAAATAAACGCCTTTATATGAGACTGCCAATTACTGTGATGTTTTAATACAACTTGCAAGACGATCATACACATTTACAGTATGCTGGACTGGAATCTGTTTCAATATAGCAATTGAGTCTAAAACTTAATTTTTGTTTAGCTCTTTTCCTTGAATTTTGGTGAGAAGTATGCACTAAGGTAAATATAAATTCAATATGTTGTTTTAAACTTTCTGAGTTTTCTCATTAGGTAAATCAGCTTGACATTTTAGATTAGGTAATGCAACTGAATCTAAAACATACTTGAAACATTTGCGCTGAAAAAAAAAATAGTTGGTTCAAGATGGAGATACATATTTATATTTTTGCATTGTCTTACTTTCCACAATATTACAAAATATAATGTCAAATAATCTTTATTGCCATTGTAGATTTATGCAAATAATTTTTGCTCTAAAACTGTTTGCTTATTAATTACAAGGATTTCTAAAATAGTGTTTTCCAAATACACACAGACATAATCAGCACAGATAACAGATTTGCCCTAAATTTGCTGCATCCTCACAAGAATGTGAAGATGCAGCAAATTCCTATAGACAAGGAAAGTGTTTTCTCTTTTTCTGATATTTACAGGCTAATAGATATGACAAAAGACAACATTCAAAGTGAGTGTCAGTAACATTAATACACACTAAGCTATTAGTATAACCTATACTTTAAATTGTGTGTGTGTAACAATTTATCCAAACTACCATTTAATACAAATGGATTTGTATCAGAGATGTATAACATGTTACGGAGCTTTGGATGAACGTTGTTGGGTCTAATGATCATCCACGTCTATAGTTTATTAAAGAAAACCTACACATTATTTTGATCAAATCAACTTCTTCTCAGGTTTAAGTAGCTATATCCATACTGTGTGTATTGTGCACTTAACACTGCTTTAATAAGGGGACAGAAGAGCACAGCTAAAGTTATTTATTTTTCATCATTATGCAACTCAAAACAAAATAATGCAAGTAAGCTGACTATTCTGTTTTGGGATACTTTTCAGTATTTGACATTTTTGTTTATTAAGAATTTATTTAAACAAACAAACAAACAAAAGAAAGAAATACAAATAAAAATGACTTTATTTGCAACACATCCAGGATTTACTTGTAGTTTCCAATTTGTATAGCAGATCGTTCATATACACATCTGAATGTGGCCGGCTGAATTTCCCAGTATTGCACTGGATTGCTAAAAAGGCTGATGCCTGAGTATGAGGCCTTCTTTGTGTTATATCCGAGTGGGCAGAAATCATTTGTGGAAACAGCAGCAATTTTATTACTATGAAGGTACACAACCTGTAAAATTTAATTTTACATTAATCACAAAGTAAATATAATGACAAGCCATAATCTAAAGAATGATGTACACTACTGTACTTATGATAATGATGAATGATGATAGTCAATATTATTGATTATTATTTATATGTTAATGTTAAAGTCTTTTAGATACAATCTCAGCTTTACTAGCATTCAAGAAAAGGGTATTTTTTAATGTAATTATGGTCAATTACAATTAAACTGATACATGTTCAGAACAGAAACTACCGAGCATGGGTCATGTGACAATATCTGCAAATTCTAAAATACTATCTAACATGCAAAATGATATCAGGACTGGAATTTTATAAACTGTATTTTATATTAACTGAATTTATAGTTTATCTCTTTCAGCTTCATAAACAACCACTGTCTCAGACTAGTTGGCCTTCTTAGGTCACACAAACCACCTAATGTCAGGTCCATAGAAGAAACGAGCAGGGCCAATTTGGTTTCATGGCCTAGTTCATAGTTCATGAAAATCCACCTCAGATTAAAAATTGCTTATATATATATTTGAAAGCATATGTTACCTGAATGTACTTGTGTTCTCCAAGCCCGGCAGGCACCTGTGTCAGGGCATTATGGTCTAAGTGAAGTTCTCTTAAATGAGGAACACCTGTTATCGTTCCATTTTCAAAAGTAATGATGTTGTTATAGCTTAGACCTAACCTGTAAAAATAGTATATTTAGAGATCAGTGATGGTGCTAAGTATATGTATAAATATATTTTCTGTAGTAGCTATAACTATTGCAATGTAAATTACAATACTTGCATATTTCCAGCAGGCATACAGTATACTGTATATTATTGTACTTATACTTGGTCTCATACTGTAATCTGGAAATAAACTTGAGAATGAAGCACACTTTTATTCACAGGCACATTAAAAGATCAATAAATAAAAAAACAATAATGTATCATGGTTTTTGGAGTAAGTCAAGACTAAGCTGTTTTCTAAGAAGAGCACTAGTGGCAAGTTTTCTGCTATTTTTTTTCTAAAGAGATGGTGGAATCCATTAAAAGTAAAACTATACCCCCTGAACAATGTAGGTCTCTATAAAAATATATTGCATAAAACATCTAATTTGTAAAAAAAAACTTTCATTTTTAATAGTATGTGCCAATTAGTAATCCTAAATACAAAATTTTTGGGAGTATTGTTCTCCTTTAAACACATACAGAACGTACACAATCAAATGTAACTAGTAAGCAGTATTTTGTACGATAAAAATAAACACTAGGCGGGTTATTTACTAAGCTCCAAATACCCGAAATTCCCAGAAATCTGAAAAAATCCAGATTTTTTTGTGTTATAACAGGCTTAAAAAAAATCTAAATTTTTTTGGAATTTATCAAACCCCGAGGGCTAAAAAGCCTGAATATAAAAATACGGCATTTCAAACCTGTCGAGGTTGCATAAAAGTCAACGGGAACAGTCCCATTGATTTTTGGTTGTGTCTGGGGTTTTCGGGCAATTTCACAATGTTTTCGGAGCTTTCTGGTGAGAACTCCTGAGTTTTTTGGGGAAAATTAATGAAAAAATCATTAAAATCTGAAAATGTAATAATAAATAAGCGTTAAAAACCCAAGCGGGTTAGAACGGAGTTTGTAGCAGCCAATACTGAGATAAATTCGGACCTTGATAAATAACCCCCTAGGTTTTTATTATGTGCATTACCTGAGTTGGATTTACTTTGATTTAGTAACATATATGTTATTTCTCTACTGACTTTACAAACAAGCAGGCCTAAACTCAAAAAGGAGAAATTGGGTCCTATTGTCTCCTGACAAAGCTGACTGGAGACATTGAAGTAGGTAATTATTTCACATCATCAACTGGGAGGTCTGTCAAAACTGTCCTGAATTGGCCAAACTGTCAGATCATATTGTTGTATTTATGGGTAACGTAAGAAAAGGTACTCTGCAAAGAATATTGCTGAAGCAAAACAAATCACCAAATTTACATTAAACTAGGGATGCACCGAATCCACTTTTTTGGATTCGGCCGAACCCCCGAATCCTTTGTGAAAGATTCGGCCGAATACCGAACCGAATCCGAACCCTAATTTGCATATGCAAATTAGGGGTGGGGAGGGGAAAACATTTTTTACTTCCTTGTTTTCTGACAAAAAGTCATGCAATTTCCCTCCCGCCCCTAATTTGCATATGCAAATTAGGATTCGGATTCGGTTCGGCTGGGCAGAAGGATTCGGCCGAATCCGAATCCTGCTGAAAAAGGCCGAATCCTGGCCGAATCCCGAACCGAATCCTGGATTCGGTGCATTTTCGGTTCATATTTGTGAAACTGCCAGAGACCCTATTTAGCATTACTAAAAGTACATTAGCTGATGCATAAAAAATGATGGAATGATGATGAGGTGTGTGTGCCATTTGTAGTTTAGTGGAATGGAAAATAACACATATTTGAACAAGTCTAGTATGTGTTTTCTGAGAAGATATTTTAACTGTCTGTGCTTATCAGTTTATTTCAGCCTCTAGGGATGGCACATGTTTCAACAGCGTATAAGGACTAATCAAAATGCTAAAAACAGGTCAGCGCTCAACATTGTGTTTATAGTACATGTATGGGATCTGTTATCCAGAACCCCATTATCCAGAAAGCTCTGAATTATGGAAAGGCTATCTCCCATAGACTATTTTTTTCCAAATAATCCAATTTTTTAAAATGATTTCATTTTTCTCTGTAATGATAAAACAGGACCTTGTACTTGATATAAATTAAGATATAATTAATCCTTAATGGAAGCAAAAACCCCCTATAAAGTTTATTTAATGTTTACATGCTTTTCCTGTAAGCCTATTTATTAAAGCAACAGTTCAGTGTAAAAATAATAAGTGGGTAAATAGATAGGCTGTGCAAAATAAAAAATGTTTCTAATATACCTGAGGTTAGTTAGCCAAAAATGTAATCTATAAAGGCTGGAGTGTGCGGATGTCTATCATAATAGCCACTTCCTGCTTTTCAGCTCTCTAACTCTGGGTTAGTCAGCGACTTGAAGGGGGGCCACATGGGACATAACTGTTCAGTGAATTTGCAATTGATCCTTAGCATTCAGCTCAGATTCAAAAGCAACAGATATTGACCCATGTGCCCCCCCCCCTCAAGTCACTGATTGGTTACTGTCTGGTAACCAATCAGTGGAAACCATGAGAGCTGCAAAGCAGGAAGTAGTGTTCTGGCTATTATATTACACATCCAGTCACTCCAGCCTTTATACATTACATTTTTGGTAAGAAATATTTTTTTATTTTGCACAGCCTATCTATTTACCCAGTTTTTATCACTCAAATATGGGAATGTCTTCTGATTTCAAACATACAGTGGCAAGTGGAACTAAAGCCTCAAAGTAAGTTTGCTTGTTTGAAATAGAGTAGATTCCTCACTTCTGATTGACAATAGCATATGTATCAGATGAGTTACAGCCCCCAAACAGCTTTCCTTACTCTCTAAATTTTAGCTATTTGCCATCCATCTCCTGTGGTTCTGGATTATCACAATAAAAATCATATCCAAAGGCTTTAGGAAAGATTCAGCATCTACTGTATCATTTAACCATTTTAAACTATGACACATAATTCAATTGTTTATTATGTGGATACAAACACAAAAAAACCTACACACTATATTTTCAAGTTTCATGTGGAAGAAATATTTTAAAACTGCAAATAAGGAAAATGAACTGTCTGTGAGTAGTGATGGGCGAATTTATTCGCCAGGCGCGAATTCGCGGCGAATTTGCGCGATTCGCGCCGAGCGAATAAATTCGCAAAACGCCCGCGAAAATTCGCGGCAAAAATTCGCCGGCGTCCAAATTTTTTTTTCAAAAACCGGACGCCGGCGTCAAAAACGGCGCCATTTCGCGAATTTTTCGCCGTTTCGCGAATTTTGCGCGAAATTCGCGATTTTTTCGGCGAAGCGAAACGGCACAAATTCGCCCATCACTATCTGTGAGACATATTAATATTTTGTATTTTTTTTTAAACTCATTGCTGTATATGAGACAGTTGCTTTAGTTTGTTGGTTTTTGGTTAATATTCAAAATCCTGCCCTTAAGTTGATTATACAGTGGTTATTATTGGAACTTCTTGCCAGGTTAGAAACAAAATGAGTAACTAACTAAAATAAGTGGTACTTACTTGGCAAGGTTGTTTAGCCCAGTTAGACTGTCAGAATCAACTTTAGTGATTTTGTTTCCATCAAGGTGAAGCTCAGTTAACGAACTTGGAAGCCCTTTATTGGAACAAAAAGAAATATTTTATAATATAATATTCTTTTTTTTATTTCAGTGTACAATGTACTTTGTGTTGGAAAAGAGATTGCTGGAAAATCTTTTCAGTCAATTAACAACATGGCCAGATTCTGTATAACCACTGCCCTATGCAAACTCTACAACTGATTTTCCATAGGAATGAATTAACAGGCATTATAGACAGATAGCTCTTTAATTTGGACATGCATCCCATATTATATTTCTGTTCTTCAGTTGTTTTCAAACTGGATTGGCATCTCCTGGCACGTGTCTAATTTGACAGTTTTCTAACTAGTGTTCTTGCAGTTAGAAATTATTTCTGAAAGATAATATAAACTTCTTCCAATACATTTCTAGGTTACCAGAGCTACTGTTGAATGACCTAAAATGCTTTCCATCTTCAAAGCTGGAACTGATGTGCTATTATAATCATTTTTATTGATCAAAAAATGCCATTTTCATCTCCATAATATGTTAGCATCTGTGGGCTAGAAGATGTAGGTAATTTATCCTGGTTTATTGCAGGGCAATAATTGCTCTACAGACAAGTTTAGTGGCTACAAGATTATCTGATGGCAGCAGGCTGTAGATTAATTTAGGCTGTCAGCAGGTTGCTGAAGAGGGAATAAAACTTAAAGCAAGAAGACTCTTACTTTGAAGGTTCTATAAACCAAGCATATTCTCACAAAAGATCTATTAAGGTGGCCATAGATGCAAAGATCCGATCGTACAAATCGAGGATTCGTATGATTTTCGGACCATGTGTGGAGAGTCCCGACATTTTTCGTCGGACGGAGATTGGTGGTTTGGTCGATCGGACAGGTTTGATTTTGTCCCGACCGATCCCGCCAGAGCCCATTGCGCTCTCATCGTAATCTGATTTTTGGGCCATAGGGCCGAACGTTCAGATTACCCTCGATATAGCCATGCCCGTTAGTGGCATATCGGGGAAAGATCGGCTCGTTTGGCGATGTCGCCAAACGAGCGGATCTTTTCGTCTATGGCCACCTTTAGGTGTCTAAGGAACCTGATTCACTAGACAAATAAGATGACTGTTACTATTTTCTATAGTATAAAATAAGAATATATCCATCTTTATTAATAAAACATTTTTACACAAGAAAGAAATTTGTGCACAACCTCAGAGAAACAGATATCTAATTTACCATGCATCAGCAAATTTTGCAAACCTGTAATTATGTTGTGCAGCTGTATGTAGGGGCAGCACCATAAACATTTAACTGATTTCTCATGCACTATAAATCTAACTGTTAATCTTCATAACTGTGAACACCTAAGAGAGCAGGATGCCCATAACCAGTGAACTACACCTTCAAAACATCTAAGTATAAAGGTTTGCTTGAATATCATTTAAAAGAATAAGCAATTCCACTGGTACCATAAACAAACCTGCTCTTCAGGAAATAGAGTCAGATGTTTGTTGTGATAAAGTGCATGTGTGCCCTACTATCATTCTGCTGATCTGAACTACACTCTGCTTGGTGTCATTCATTTTGTTGCCTACAGCCAGGAGCAGAATGATAGATAGAGACAAGTGCAAATCTGCAAACTGTCCTGCTTTTCAGTGTATTCTTACACTGCTGTAATTAGGAAACAATGGTGTTTTTCATCTACTTTATCTAGATTGTGCTAGATTGTGTGGTTTATTAAATGGCAGCATTATACAAATAAAATATACTAATTATAATCCAAATGAAAATAAAGAAACTAGCAAGGATAACTTGAGGTAGGATAACACTATTCAAAAAAGTAGTCATCTACTGGATATTAAACTATCTCACTCGCATGCCTTGCTGCAAAGGTTACTTGAGGTTTTCATTAGTGGTTAACTGTAGCAAGAACTATTGCATTCAGACAAATTGTTGTTCCAAAGGTAGATCTGAATGTCAGCAAATTGGTGACAAATTTGTCCCTTGTAAAACCACAAGGTTTTGCTACCATAGTCTTCAGCTGGTCATTACTCATCATTTTCCTACTTTTATCCAACAAATCAATGACTAATTCATTATAATAGGGTCAGAGATAAATGATGGAGTTTGGCACAGAAGAAAGTGAGTCATGATTAACCTCAAATGGCATTGTAAAGGCTGCTTTACATTAACTATTAATACATCAAATTATAGTTTATTAAAAGATTTTCAAGATGTGCTTTAAAGGGGAAGCTGGAAACTTCCTAGGATGGAATGGTGGAACTTGAAGACCAAATAATATCAGGGGAAGTTTCTTACATATGAACATACCTCATTTTTCAATCTTAAAGGGGTGGTTCACCTTTAAGTTAACTTTTAGTAATGTTATAGAATGGCCAATTCTAAGCAACTTTTCAATCGGTCTTATTATTTTTTATAGTTTTATAATTATTTGCCTTTTTCTTCTGACTCTTTCCAGCTTTCAAATCGGCGCTGCTGACCCCATGTAAAAAAACAAATGCTCTGTAAGGCTACAAATGTATTGTTACTGCTACTTTTTATTATTCATCTTTCTAGTAAGGTCCTCTCCTATTCATATTCCAGCAACCAGATTGCTTAAAATGTAAATTGAAGAGCTGCTGAATAAAAAGCTAAATAACTCAAAAACCTTAAATAATAAAATATTGCAAATTGCATCAGGATATCACTCTCTACATCAACTATAATTTAACTCAAAGGTGAACGATCCCTTTAACCTAATCTCCCCAACCAACTCCTGTATAAATATGAGGTACTTATACGGTATATATTTTGATAGCAACATTAACCAAACCCCATTTTCAAGTAGGCACAACTAGAATCCTGAAATCTAGTTTAATTTAGGCCAACTCTACACCTCTTATGGTCTTTCACTGTTTCATTCCTTCTCACTCTTTACGTTTTTGTGGAGACACGGGGAATAAAGTTGTTCTGGGTGGAATTCATTCCTTTTTATATAATTTATCAGTGGGACGTCTCCCTCCTTTGTAACCATCAAAAAACATGAAAATTGAAATCTAAGCCTAAACATATGATAGATAGATTGATAGATAGATATATGATTGAATAGAGAGGTGATTTATAGATGATATAGATAGATGATTGACTAGAGAGGTGAAAGAAAGATCAAAAACCATATTGTGAAGTGGTAAAACTAAATTTTTGCAGTACTTTGTTGTTCTTACCTTTAGGGATATTGGTTATATTGGTATCGGCAATTCGAAGGTAAGACAGCTTTTTCATTCCTTGAAAAGCTCCCTTTTCAACTCCTGAACTTTCTATTGGATTTGTACCTAATTCTGTGTAGCAACATCAACAATTAATCACTTGCAGATACAAACAAATGAATGTCTTTATAACAGTAAATCACAGTAGTTTTTGTACCCCTTTAAATGTTTGCTAAACAAATAATTTTCTCTATTACCATGAAAGGTTACTAGCTACATCTTATTTTTCAACATTATCTTGAAAGCCTGCATATCCTTCATACTTTAGTACCTTCAAAAACATATGAAATGGAATGTTTTGCTTCAATATTAAAGACGACACCTAAGCTGTGTAAATTTAAGGAATGAAGAAAAAAAAGTAAAAAATAGTCATCCCATGGAACACCTACCAGCATGTACCTGGTGTTACTAATAGGCTTATACTGTATAATGTAACATGATTTGTGAGTGGTGCAGATTGTGGTAGCACTATGGAACACTTGCTTAAATCAACATGATAGGACGACCATAGCTACCTGTGCAGGAATATATTTATTATTTTTCTGTACTATGTTTAGTAAGACCCATTATTTTAATGCAACCAAACCACAGTAAACCTATATGGGTTAACATTCATTTAGTACATTGATATTTTTTAATACACATATTGGATCTGTTATCCGGAAACCCATTATCCAGAATGCTCCAATTTACAAAAAGGCCATCTCCCATAGACTATATATTATATATTATAATTAAATAATCCAAATTTATTTTTAAATGACAACTTATTTCTCTGTAATAATAAACAGTACCTTGTACTTGATCCAAACCAAAGATATAATTAATTCTTATCAGAAGCAATACCAGCTTATTTGGTTTATTTCATATTTACATGATATTCTTGTAGATTTAGGGGCAGATTTATAAAGGGTCGAAGGGAAAATTCGAATTTTCGATTTTGAATTTTCAAGGTTTTTTTGTGAAATTTGACTAGGGAATAGTTAAAATTCGATTTGAGTTTTTTAATCAAATTCAAATTTGAAATTTATCATGTACTAGCCTTTTAAGAATTAGAATTGGACTATTTGCTACCTTAAACCTGCCTAATTGCTGTTTTAGTCAATGGGGGACATAATGGGATCAATCTGGAGTTGTTTGCAGCCTTGCTGAAAATATTGTTTTTTTCAAAGAAAATTCGATTCGAATTCAATTTGAATTTGAGTTTGAGTTTGTGGGTTGATCCCATTCACCCGAATTTGAAAAATTCAAATTTTTTATTCAAATTTCGAGTTCATGGGAGTTTATGGCAGTTTTTACAAACTCCCATGAACTCTATATTCGGCCCTTGATAAATCTGCCCCTTAAGGTAGAAGATCCAAATTATCTAAAGACCCATTATCCGGAAAACCCCAGGTCCAGAGCATTCTGGATAACAGATCCCATGCCTGTATATTGATATTTTCAATCAAGTTTTAGAATTGTTCATCTGTAATGTAAAAAATTTTTGACACCCGTTGACTTCAATGCTTTCGCAATTTTTTTTGGGAGTTTCACAAATTTTTTGGCAAAGCAAAACAGGACAGATTCACTCATCCCTATTAACTACATTAATTTAAAAAAATGGATTCATTTGTAATGTTTATGGACACCTATTAAATAATATTTATATGAAATCCAGGGTAGAAGTAAAAGTAGAAGTAAACGTAAAGTGAAATCCAGTTTAATGGTAAAAGTTTGTAATATCTTCTTCTCATGCAATTAATATTTCTTTACTTACCGACCACGATCATGTTATTTAATCCATCAAACACCGATTTTTTCAGTTTTGTGATTGAATTTTCATGAACACGAAGTTCTTGAAGTGATTTCGGCATGTTGGTTGGCAGGTCTTTCAAGTTATTTTTTGATAGGTAAAGCCTTTCCAGTTTTGTAAGAGAAGCAAAAGCAGAGGGACTGATTGACTTGATTTTGTTATTAACAAGAATTAAAGCCTATAACAAAAAAGACACATTATTAAAAACAGGAAACAGCTCTACTGGGCTAAAAGGAACATCAAGCACTGACAGATCCCACAGACAGATATAGTTAAGGAACTTCAGACTTTATTTTAGGCAAACAAATGACATAGCCTGTGTTTAAGTGCCAAGTGCACAAAATGCTTAAGGTTATGCTATGATTTAAGACATTTTCAGTTTCTAGTGTTACTGGCTCTTTTAGCCAATGCTTTGGGAAGGGCTGACTATTAAAGAGATACTGACACCAGAAATTAAACTATTTTTTACATCTATCATAATATTATATAAAGCTACTTATAACTTTGCCATAAAGTATTTGCACAATGATTTTACATTACCTGTCTGGTGTCCCATGTTCCTGTATGAGGGGGCTGCCATATTTGTGCAGCAGGAAAACTCTAACTGACAGGCTGAGATGGGACAGTCATGCTGGCAAAACAGTCAGGTTTAGAAACTTCAACTAACAATTACTTAGATAGTCCATTCGTAGTCCATTCTCCAAAAACGTATTGTAATATGGCAGATCCTTCTTTGGAAATTCTAATATGTCAATGCAGGTGTACCCAGCAGTAATACTGTACCAACATTAGCTTCATTAGTTTTGCTTAGCAAGTTAGTAGTGAACTAGAAGATGACAACTCGGTAGACTGTCCACTTTTGTAGGCCACAAGTAAAATAAAGGAGGCAGTTTATACAGGTCTTACAACTCCACAGTGACTTCTATTATAACTTATAATTTACAGATGGGTGGCATTTTCTTGTATATTATAATATATAGAATATCTAATTTCTGAAAGAAGAACAGAATAAAGACTGCAGGAAAGGTGTAGTAAAAAAAGTACAAAAAGGTTTATATCAAAAACGATATAAGTCCCAAGGCCTCTTCAAATAAAAAATATTAATTTATTGTAATTCACATTAAAACAGTAGCTAGTACATTCAACCCCACATACCCCACCTTACGCGTTTCGCACCCTCCGGCGCTTAGTCATAGGTGTATCTGTAAGTAAGGGGTCAGGCACAGAATTTAAACCCAAGTAATCCCGCCCCTTTTTTGTTTAAAACCAATCAAGGGTCACAGGCAGTTATCCCTGCTTCGTATTTGTTAACCCATAAAGCTTTATACAGGGTGTATGTACCATTTCAGTTACATAATAGTTTAAAGTTATACATTGTATTCAAATTATTCACTAGCCACACAATCTATAAACTTAGTTATTGCACAACATTGTATTTTAGCAGTATATAAACGTTTACACATCAATTCGTTAATTTCTAACCTTGCACAAACTCCATTATTACCAGATAATAATTGGTAATAATGGAGTTTGTGCAAGGTTAGAAATTAACGAATTGATGTGTAAACGTTTATATACTGCTAAAATACAATGTTGTGCAATAACTAAGTTTATAGATTGTGTGGCTAGTGAATAATTTGAATACAATGTATAACTTTAAACTATTATGTAACTGAAATGGTACATACACCCTGTATAAAGCTTTATGGGTTAACAAATACGAAGCAGGGATAACTGCCTGTGACCCTTGATTGGTTTTAAACAAAAAAGGGGCGGGATTACTTGGGTTTAAATTCTGTGCCTGACCCCTTACTTACAGATACACCTATGACTAAGCGCCGGAGGGTGCGAAACGCGTAAGGTGGGGTATGTGGGGTTGAATGTACTAGCTACTGTTTTAATGTGAATTACAATAAATTAATATTTTTTATTTGAAGAGGCCTTGGGACTTATATCGTTTTTGATATAAACCTTTTTGTAGTTGAATGCCTTTCTGAACTGGGGCGAGTCCCTTGGGCCTGGCTGATTAACGATATGGACTCCCGATCTTGAATTGAAATAGTAAAAAAAGTAACCTATATGTTGCTTGCTGCAAAAATAACCTTTTGACAGATAGGCCAAATCAAATCTGGTGTTTGTATGGCATAAAATTACACATCACAATAACAAAAAGTTCAAGGAATCCCGGGGTCTCCCTTTCTTAGCCGGCTCCAAAGAAACCCGTTCTCCTCCGAGTGCAGTAAACCCAACCTTCCATCAGATAGCACGGAGTGCACAGATAACAGCTCAGGGAGACAAGCAGTATAGCACAGGTAATGGAATATAGTGTAGTATATTTGCAAATCCTTCCGGGGTTTATTTAGCCCACTTTACCAAAAAAAAATTTTCACATACACACAGCACTCTTGTGGCTTGCAAACACATTAACTTCAGGACACCCTGTGTGGTTCTGGTGGATACTCACTAGTGTTCAATATTTATCTATGACCATCAATATGTCATATCAGGTCAGCATAACTGATCCCACGATGTAGCTTAAAGAAGTGGAGCAGCATATAGTGTAAAATCCTTTTAATTACGTGATAAAATTTTTTTTAAATACACACAATTGTAGCAAGGTTATTCGCATTGCACATTTCCCCAGTCCATATTCACCCGCACTTGCAGCAGTTAGCTCCGACCAGCGTTGCTTCTCAGCCGCATGTATCCCCTCCGGGATGCCTGGTGATGACGTCTAGTGCTTGTTCCTTGCTTTGCCTTACGCGTTTTGTCGGTGACCTGACATCCTTAGAGGCTTCTATGACAATACTGCGCATGTCATGCTTCTTATAAAGGGGGGCGTTGTCATGGTTAACGCATCTATAGTTCTGTGTCTCGTTGATACGCTCCTTATCCATGGCAACTTTCTCACTATTTATAATTGTTGGCCTCATGCTCCACATTACGTCGTGCTACATTCAGCTATAGGTACAACTATATAACAGTATCACCATACATTACATTCTTTGGTGCAATAGAATGATAAATCGAATGAATTCATTAATTAAATTAAAAATCAAATTTACTTATGAACTTAATAGTTATGAAAATCGAATTTATTTATAGTTATGAATTCATTAAATTCCCTTTTGTTGATGTGCACATTTTTAGAATTATAAATTCACTCGGTTATCATTCCATTATTAGGGTTACACATATTAAACTATATCGAACAGCATACCAATAAAAATATCTACTAAAAAAAATATCTGTTTTTTTAAAAAAGAAGAAGAAACCCTCCCTACTTCCCATTTTTTATTTTTTAATTAATTGTTCTATAGAAACGCCCTAAAGGTTAAAGTCTATATTAAGTCCTTTTGGCTCTAATGTTTCCAATAAATGGATCCATTTACTTTCTCTACGTAAAGTGTCTTTGATAATGTCCCCACCTCTCCATTTCTCACCTATTCTTTCTATTCCCCAGTACACCATGCCTTTGGCATTTTTCCCATGGCAAACCTTAAAATGTTTTGAGACGCTGCGTGTTTCCTTTCCCTTTTCTATGTTATTGATATGTTCCCTGATTCGATCACACAGTTACTGTCCCTGCACTATGCTGTCCTGTTTTGCAGGAGTTGTATATTTTTGCACTTGCACTTCATGTCTGTTGTCCGGAACATCTATGTTGTGTTGTGTAGCACCATGGTCCTAGAGGAACGTTGTTTCATCTCACTGTGTACTGTACAAACATATATGGATGAAATGACAATAAACTCACTCTTGACTCTCTCTCTCAGTTTCCTGTTTGTTTTGCCTATGTATTGTAAGCCGCATGGGCACTGGATGCAATAAATTAAATTTTTTGAAGAACATTTTATGCATTTGTTAATTTTATATTCTTTCTTCGTTACAGTGGAAGTAAATTTTTGTTTTTTTGTCCATGTCTGCATGCCTTACATAAGGCGCAGGGATAGAAACCAGGCCATTCGTCTTCTTTCTGGTTTCTTTTTATACTTTCTGTCTCTATTTGATTTCTTGTTAGGATTTGTTTTAAGTTGTTGGCCCTTTTAAATACTACTGTTGGTTGGGGTGGGATCACTTTTCTCAATTCCTTAATATATTCCAGTGTTTTTTGATGATTTTCTCTATTCTTCTTGTTGTGTTTGTATGGCGTAAAATTACACATGCCTTGATAAACTCGCCATTTATTTTACACAGCTTTTTACACCATTTTCCTGCAAATTTCATTTTACACAGCATAATAAATATGCCCCATAGAGTTGAATGAACAGAAGGTTTCACTGAAATTGCTAGTGACATGAGTGATTTCATTGTCAACCTCACAGTGTAGGCATTTATAATTCTTGCAAGACTTATTTATTCACAATCATATAAGGCAAACAGTTCATAAGTTCTAGTGTGAGTCACTCAATTCTTATTGTTATTTGGCACTCGTGTGTAGGTCTCATGGAAAGTGTCCCAAAACTGTTGGCTGTATAATCACTATTGTTGTGCAGGTGGCCAATACTTTTTCAACTTTCCCATATTGCTGTATAATGGCAAGGTGTGTGGCAGTCTGAAGATACAGCAGAGGGTTATAGTAGATATTCAGGACATCAGACAGCATTGTTGTTGTAGTAGAGGGAACAAATTATATTTTATTTCTTTAACCAGTGTGGGGCCACAAAGCTTATTATTATTGTAATATTTCTATGTAGCAAGCATTTAAACAAATAGGAAAACAATTGAACACATGTAATTTATAGAGTTTTATAAACTGTAAAACTTTATATTTTAATTAAAAAAAACAATAATTTGAAGCATCCTACAGTACTGTTCTTTTTTTTCTATAATTGCATTGCTCTGGAGATTATCATTACTGGCCTAACAGATGTTTCCTATAATAAACTACATGTAATAGACCCAATATTTTCCATCCAAGTTGGCCTGTTTCTTAAATGTTAGTTGGGCTGCAAATCTTTGGAGATTATACAGAAATGCTGCTTTTATAAAATACATTTAATTCCTTGATTTGAATTCTTTTTTCAGTTTGTATGGCGTTTAGCCACATTTTCCAAACCTCTTTATGGGAATTAGAATTAACTATGTACAAACCTTACAATTGGTTATATTTCCTGGTAATGTGCATTGTAGTTTCTGCAGTAGTTGCCGTGATATGTTTATATCAAACGAATGAAAGGTTTTATGAACTACAACCCTTAGTAAAGTATATATGCTTTTGCTGCTTTTATAGAGGAATAAATAAATCATAGTTTGTACTGGGCTTGTAGAATATGTCATGACAGCAGTAAATTGTACTAAGATTATAATTTTCCGTATTCAACAGTACAGACCCTTTGATTCACCACACCATATTCAGGATATATTTGCAAAGCAGCCAAACTCTCTCACCGTTGTAAAAATACAGACATTCTTCTATTTATTTGCGGTAGTCATGAGGAAAATTCCTTCTCTATAAAACCAAGCTATTGGAACAGACAAGTAAGAATAGAAAAAGTGACAATATGTCTCAGATTTGGAGACACCTAACTCATTTTAATCCAAAACAGCCAATGAGTAAGCACCATCCTAACCCAAAATACATCATGTATAATTTCAGATGACACACATTACAAAAGATCAAAATACTAAGGTGGTCATTTAAAGACAAGGCAATACAAGAATGCTTTTTTTTATAAAGCTATAACTGACATTGGCAGCTACTGATCCAGTGCCAATGTTCTATTAGTTAACCAGTAAATGTGACCTATAAATACCAAGCTATGCTTACAGAATTTCCACGTCCTGATAAGATATTATTTGGGAAGGCCGCACTTTAGATCTTCCAGTTGATTTTAATTTTTTTCCAACATACTTGTACACTTAACAATGTATAAATGGTTTATTACTGTACTTCTTCGTCCTAACAAGTCTTTTCCTTCTTCAAAAACATTTACATCAGTGCCTTACAAATTTCTAAATCATGCTACAATCATCCAGCTAGAGCAGGGGAAATATGTCTGTAGCCTACAGCATTGGGAGAAACCCACTATTTAACAGTTAAAAATATAACCAAAAAAAATAAAAAATCTATTTATTAAACTTAGCATATTTTTTATAATAGAAACATTTCCCATTCCAGACAATAATCTTTGTCAGTATTCTCTATATTTGTCAACAATCCTTACAAGTAAATTCTTGGTAAAACCATAAAACCCATTCCTTAGAATGTGCACTAAAATGTTGGATCAGATCAAACCAGAAAATAACTGGCCTAAAATGATGGCAGTTATCTGTACAACAAACAGTACATTGTTATTCTGAACAGCAATGTATCTGCCAACTTTTATATTATACTCCTTACACTCATATATTTGAACTGTAAGAATGTTTGGCAAGTCCCTTAGGCTCCATAAGAAACAGCTAGCAATAAATAAGATCTATAGGCAAAAGGAGTCCATGTTGCCACTGTGGCTGGTCTGAAAGTCAGATTTCAGACCATATTTTCAGTTGGTACATAATAGGGTATATGTATAACCTGGTATGAGTAATCAAGGGTAGTGATGGCCGAATTTGCGCCATTTTGCCGGAAAATCTGCGAATTTCGCGCGAAATTTGAGAAACAGAGAAAAATTCGCGAAATGGCTCCGGCGTCTCGTTTTTGACGCCGGCAAATTTTTTCGGGCGAATATCCCATCACTAATCAAGGGGTAAAATACTCACTATACAAGCTACTGGAATATCATCTGCTGCTTTTTTATGTCATTTTCAAATAGCAGAATTCCACTTCAGAATTTGGTGCCACATGGAAGATCTTGCAGTACCTCAAACAGTAACTTGTAGGCGCATGTTAAAGCTGTACCAACTATGCAGACAGATGAGTGAGTGTCAGCCAAGTCTGGAGTGATATTCCCCACATGCCTGTATAACAGTCTACAGATTTGCAATGTTGTATAACCCACGTTGAACCCATGAATAATTGCCTTTAGGGCAAGAAACACGTAGAGCCCACGGAGATGAGTACGTTTTAGATTCTACAAATAAATATTGTTTTTACTTTATTTTTTGGCCCTGTGTATTCCTTTGAGTGCCGGATACCCCCTTTTATTCCATTTGATTTAACCCCTTGTTTTAACCAATTTAAAGTTCTAAGTATAAACACTCACACTCATACTAACATAATCACATTTTTTTTTTCAAATGCATGTTTACTTATCTCTTATCTCTAAGCAGGTATTCAAATATAAAGCCCATATTCAAGGTAAGATCTAGTTAGCCTTATATTATTAAGCAGGAGATCTTATTTTCTGAATCTGATCTCATTGTAGGTAAGAAAGAAAATGTTGGCGCAGGTGCTATTTAAGGCCAAGCTGTGTTGAATGGCATGTCCTCTTATAATCACCCATAGTACTGTACTGTCATCATGTTTTAATACCCTTCTGAGAAGCCAAAAGGGGCATGAATTTATGATTAAATGAGATTATTACATTTTTCACACAGCCAAACAGTTAGAGATAGCAAACAACTTTTAGTATAAACTACACAGGGAGTAGTTCCCATATACACATCAGAACCATAGTCCTGCAGGATATTTTAAGTGCATTTTAGCTCTTTAAGACCCTTGGATGAATGCTGTTTGGGCAATGTGCCTTATTTATCTTAAGCTTACATATGGAAAGGATTTGTATAAATTGGCATATGAAACTATGAGAGACAGTTTTCTTTGGAACCATTAACACTACTATGTTCCCAGGTGTTAATTGCATTAAGATGGCTAAGGATAAAGTGGATTGTGTTGCCCATCTGTATTTAATTATTCATTCATCCCTTTACAGCCTTAGCCAACAATGAATATCAGGTGCTTTGGACATATTTATATATTGTAGAATCAGAGAATCCTACATGGTGAAACCACATTAATTCACATTTATAAGCTTCTCCCGATCTTCAAAGAGGTTTATAACCATATCGCCATATATTAGGTTGTGAATATATTTAATATTATTGATTAATTTTTGTCTTTAGTTAACACACAGACAGTATTTTCAATCCCAAGTGCCAAGTAATTAAAGGGGAACTATCACGAAGATGAAAATTTAATATGACCTTCATAAAAATGAAATAAGAAATTGAAATCTAACTGCAATCAATTAACATTCTGTACCATTTCTGAAATAATCAAGTTACTCATCGCTATCTCTCTGTCAGCATCCATCTGTCTTCATTCTCTTTTTAGACATGAGTCAGATTTAGGCAGGATATCAAATTCCAATTAACAGATCTAATATTTCTAGCAGGTATATTAGTGCTAACTTAAATAATTGATTTCAGCACAAACATAATATAACAAAATAACCGACTTTAACACAAACCCTGCACGTAGAGAGACAGGATTCTTGGTGATTTTAAAAGTGTGAGATCTGATAAATCTTCTATAAAAAGAAAGTCCTTCCCAAAGGCTTTATTAGCCTTAACTGACTTTCAGAATCAGACTCCTTCATGAAGACAGGATGAGGAGAGACAGATGCTGAGAGGGGGGTAGTGAAACATAGAAAGTTAGAATGTTTCCTATTTCAGTATGGTAAAGCATATATTACATTTTCATTTCCACAATAGTTCCCCTTTAATAAAACAAATTCTTGGATTCACTAGTTTAATTAAGATATTACACATTTCTACAATCTATCCTTCCTTGAGTTGTCTAACCATAAAGTTAGAATGGTAGAACTATGTGATTAATGGAATTTTTAAACTGAACCAGGTAATTAAGACATAAAAGGCAAATATTTATTGATAGGTATATGCATTTCTTTGTTAATTATGATATAAATTATAAGTTGGTTAAATTCATGGAAAGTAAAAGGAAGTGACTGCCCCGCCTCTAAGCCTGAGGCATAGAGGAGGGGCTGGCAATATATGATTGACAGCTGAAAATTTTAAATGAGTTTATAAAAGGTACGGATGTGTTTAATAAAAAAAAATTGAGGTTTCATGTTTAATTTGCAAAGGACTTTCATTATTTAGCTTCTTAAGTGCGGGTGACAAGTACACTTTAAGGACTAACAAAAAATAGTTTTCCTTAAGAACTTTGTAAAAAAAAAAATAGTCAGCAGCAAGGTAAGAAGAAGCCAAAGCCTGATGCAACAGAGTAACTAAAATCACAATAATCAGGACATCTCTTGTCAGGGGGTGAAACAACACGGCTATAGTAGTAGTAGTGTATTTATATATACAAATGTGCAGGGAACACATTTGTACTGCATTTAAATTGTTTTGCATGATAACAAACACAGACTCAAACTTTAAAACAGTATCTGACCTGCACACGTGAAACATAAATGACCTTATGGTTATTGTACAAGTAGTTAAGAAAAAATGTAAATTATTCTTACATGAAGGCTCTTTAGATTCTTGAAATCGCCCTCCTTGATTTCAGTGATTTTGTTGTTCTGTAAGTCAAGTAAAGTGGTATCGGAGGGTATATCCTTTGGTACTTGCTCCAAACCTGTGCAAAAATGTATATATTTTTTCATTTTTTTGTCAAATAAAATATACAATTCACAAGATATTTTATAGGACAGTTATGCCTTTTATATATTTCCTTGCTAATTGTCTGATGTCAAAAAACATATAGCTGTAATTGCAAATCTCAAACAAAGGCACCTCACTATCTTATAGCCTGCATAGAGACTAAAAGCTGAGTTTGGCAGGAAGTATAGTGGTCCTTTAAATTATATTTAAAGTACTTTAAAATAAAGAATTGGCATTTAATACAATGCATTAAAAAATGTTGTGTAGCCCACCCTTGGTGAGACTAATATTTCTGTATTGGTAGGTCTAGCATACCTTTACCAGACTAACTCCAGTAAGGTTATACTGTAGTTGTATAAGATCACTTTTGTTAAGCAAATAAAAAAAATGTAGGGAATTGAATGGAACGAACAAAATAAGGATGCACTGGTATTTGGTAATATCCACTTCTAAGGCCAAATGCCCGAAACCACTTGCTTCCCGCAAGACAACTCAGGGCCTGTTCTATTCGAGAGGTAGTGTACTGGTTGAGTATGGTGTACCAATTCCAATATTCCACACTCATTCTAATAGACCCATTCTTCTTATGCACCAGTACTATTGTGGAAGCATATGGGCTTCATGATGCCCTAATACCTGCTGCCATCTTTTGGATGATTCTTTAAATCTTCAAGGTCTCTTGGGGCAATACACTGGTACCTCTCTCTAAAGGGCCTATCTTCCTCGAGGCAAATCCTAAATTGAGAGCTTTTAGAGCAATCCATAACTTGGTCACTACTGCAGAATACATGGTTTCTATCTAGCTGCAGTCTCCAGACTTCTGGCATAGGCAAGTTGCCAAAGTTGAAATTTTCTGGCTTCAGCTGTCAGAATCCTGGTTTTAGGTTAGTTTTAGGTATAGGCTTAACTAAATATGCTTTACCTAGCAAAGCATGGGAATGAAATTTAGCTAGTTTACTGGTTGTATTCCAACCCTTATATTCCCTTTGCTGCACTTCATTCATCAGGTATAATAGCTGGCATCAGCTTCCAATACCAATTCAAAGAAGTGAGCCTACTTCCTGTGCACTTTGAAGCAAGAGGTCAATGTCAGGGTCCTCTCACTTTATTTGTCCAGGAGGTATTACCTGCTCTCTTGAACTGTATAAATCATATATTTCCCACACACTCTTCTCTCTGTTTCTTTTTCTGTTTAGCAATAGAGATCAGTATGAATTGCAGAATGAAAATCAGGTTTTTGAGTGTACCTAACAGGCCAGCAAGCATTTGTCTTCTAAGATCAGTATTGGTAGCTATCACAATGGAGGGCTTAGCTCCTCATGGTCTATCCCAGAAATTTCCCATAGGAATGAATAGAAAATGAGTAAGTTCTTCTGTAGTAAACTCTAATCATTTTGATAAGTCTACCCTTTGCTGTTCAACCATCTTTCCCAGATCATCCAGCCAACTGTGTATGTCCATTTGCCTAGGGGCTATAGATCCAATTCTTTCCTGAACACTTTGAAAGGCTTCCCTTTCTGATGCTGCGTCTATTGAAATTAGGTTTTTACTAGTAAGTAGTAACTTGGCTTCCATAAGATCCTCCTCCTCGCATACTTGTTTAATTAACTGTGGATATTTAGGGGCTTTACTGCTCCCCCTTTTGCATCCTTATCTTCCATATAATGGGTTCATTTGTTTGATCTCCTTTCAGAATATTCTAAGCTTGTCAGCCATATGGGAATACACCTTTCTTTTGTTTTATGTGGTGAAGTATCTTCGCCACCTGTTGGATAAAGCCTTTTTCCTCATCAGGAGAAAGGTGCAAGGCTTTATCCAACAGGTGGTGAAGATATTTCACCACATAATCAGGAGAAAGGTGTTCAGACTGGTAGATAAGATCAGCCACATCATGTAAAGCATCCAAGTAATCAAAGGCATTATAATCACTTTTGTTCTGCTTTAGGGCATGGATTACATCAGCAGGCTCCTCATAGATCTCTCATCTATTATTTGCTAAATCTACTTTGAGATTATGTTAGTTTCTGACAACTAATATCAGAGCTAGGCAATGTGTGGGGTCTGTCACTACACAATTTTAGCACAGACGGCTCCATCAACAGTCTCAAACAGACTGAAGCTCCATCTACAGTCCTAAATGATCTGTGCACCTCGGTGTCCTTATTTAGTTTCTCCAGGTGAGTGGCTATTGGTTCCCTTTTAGGTTTTAAAGGTTCTAGTCTTAAAGGAGAATTAAAACCAGCCTACAAAAAGCACCCCCTCCAATCTTGCAGGCATTGCCCCCTCTCCCTCCCTACAATGTGCTTTAGTTCGGGTCTCAACGGCGATTTGCACATGAAGCCAATTCCTGACTTGGCCCAACTGCACATGAGCCAGAAGGCTTTATGACCGTGAAGAGACCCGGAGACTACAAGAAGATCAAGAAGATGATGACCAGGAGCTACACTTCTCTGCATTTAAGGGTCAGAATTTTTTAAACGTTGTTTCTAACACTAAAACACATCGCTGGGAGGGGGGGGGGCAGTGCCTGCAAGATTAGGTGGGGGCTTTTGGTGGGGGGCTTATTTCCCCTTTAAGCTGGGATGTCAGGGTCAGTGTTTCTCCAGTCTCTCTTTGCCAGGCCCAGATTTGTGGCAAGGCAACAAAGGCCTGGCTTGGGCAGCAAGATTTCAGGGGAGGCATGCCACTCAGCCACATCCCCAGAGTACTGGGAACGTGCAGCTCCCCAGCGTCTGGTGTATACGCATGAGCAATTGCTGTGGGTGGGGGGCGATGTGTGCATGGGGACTAGGACCATGTGGCCTAGGGGTGCTGCAAAAAGAAATATGGGCCTGTTCTTTGTATCTGTAGCAGTCCTGTCAACTCTTCATTCAAATGCTATAGAAAGAAGTACAGGTTGCCTCTTGTGGTAAGTTGTATACATACATATAGTCCTTCTTACTTAACTTAGGGTTGCTGAATGTACGTGTTCAAATTTCAAGCAAGCAATTTAATAATAAGAATGATAAAGATATTTCATATTTTCTGAATAGCAGCCATGCCATTAATCTTATACTTTATACTTATTCTTGGACTCTATGGTATTTTTGAACACATGGAAATAAATTTGAGGTCTGGATTCTTTCCCAATAGTTTGTGTTTTAACAAAGAAATTTCTTTGCATCTTCTTTCTATACATTCAGTCCCTTAAATAAATAATGGTCTATACTTTGGGAAGGGATTTCAAAAGAAGGACATGACTATTTGATTATTCAAATATCCGATCCCATTCTACCATAGTCAAGCCTAGTCAAGGTAGCCCAAAAGGACTTACTGTATTACTTTGTTCAATATTAGTGAATTTGGGAAACTCATGGAACGGCGAAAAATTTGCGAAACGGCGAAAAATTTGTTAAACGTTTTTTGGACGACGTACGATTTTTTTTTTGACGCCGGCGAATTTTTGCTGTGGTTTTGCGAATCGCAGGAATTCGCAATGAATTTTGCCTGGTCAAATAAATTCACCCATCACTCTTCAATATTGGGCAAATGTATTACATTCAATTTAAACAAAAGGCAATGGTGTCCAAGGCATATGGAATTGTGTGTTTGTCCATAAAAGTTTTATTTTACTTTTGTGTGGTAAAACAATCTAATCATTTGTTTCCATTTGGCCCACTGCAACTCCCAGGTTGGGTAGAGCATGTGCTTCTCTCTTTCTCTCTCTCTAAGAACTTGCCAGAATTGCACTATGCCAAATTTATTCTACATTCTGAATGGTTGGCAACTTTTTGGAAGACAACATAATATATTATTTAGATTTATATATAATATGGATGGTATTGTGTGAAAAGTGCAGTTTTAGACTAATTCAGTGTTGGTACATTCTGAATATTAAGATGTAATGTATTTATGTAGATTTTTATTTGTATAGCGATCTTTGAGGGCAAAGCGCTGTACAGTTGAACAATAAATTAGTAGAACAAACAGGGGGTCATTGCAAAAAGAAGTACAAATAAGTACAAAACTACAATACACATAAGTATGAGTACAATACATATTAAGTGCATATTGTTAAGGAGACAAAAGGGTGGAGGTTCCTGCCCCGTAGAGCTTACAGTCTAAATTATATGTTTATTTCTGCAAATTAAAAAAGAAATAGGTACTACTCTGGAGCAGTTCCTTTTAAACTCTCCTCTTCTTTTTCCTTTCCATTAAATTGTTAATTCCGGCAATCTGGACAGTAAATGAATTGAGTGGGAGTTGGCCGTTTTATGACTGCACAGAAAGTGTTTCCAAATTAAGTTAAAAAAATGGAATTTGTGTCCAATGTTTCTGGAGAACAGCTTTCTTTTTGTACAGCAAAAGCCAAAAGAACACCAGACAGTTTAAATTAAAACCTCTCAGTTGGACGGTTTTATCTGTAGTGCAGATGAAGTAATGGAAATGAAACATGTTACAAATGCAGTTCCTTAACCCTTTGCTATGCAACTCTATGATAAAACAACATGCTAACTTATGTTAATATTAATATTGTGATACTTAGTGAACCCACAATCTTTACACTTTGTGATGTGTTCAGCTCAAAATACTCCGGGGGCAGCATGGTAACATCTAAACGTACAAAGGTTCTTTTTTAAATATACTGTATCTACAACCCTTCTCTAACATCCCTAGACTAGCAATACACTCTAGGAAATGTCTGCAAGGGCTAATTCCTGGAGGTGCTGTATATCTACTAGTCAGTAATGAGGCGGAGGTTTTCCATCTGAGCAGGATGGGGGATTCTTAAACCATTTATTTTGCTTGGCTCACCAATGACATAGGGAAACCCACAGACAGGTGTATTTTTATTTGCTCAGTGCCCCTTCTACTGCCATATAACATATACCCAGTGCAGAGCTTCATGGTCTCGTATGTGAAGAAATAAATAATCTTTAGTATTAGCACTCATATGTAGTGATGGGTGAACAAATTTGCGGTGAATTTCCACATTGAGAATTAATTCAAAACCGTGGCTACAATTCACCAACGAAAAATTCACTGCGTCAAAAAAAAGATTGATGCACGTCAAAATAATTGATTTCAATGTGTTTTGCAAATATTTCACATTTTCACGAATTTCGCGGTAAATTAGCAAATTGGACAGATTCGCCCATCATTACTCATATGTACTCGGAGAGAGCCATTAGCATTCAGCAGAGGGAAATGTGACAGATTATTTGCATTGTGGTCACTGATGTAACAGCAGACCCCGCGGCTGCAGGGGGCCCTTGGGAGCAAGGGGTCTGTTGTATGGAATTTCCTTCTTCTGGCCCTTTCTCCCTCCTAGTTTTTGCTGCCCACTGCCGCAAACAAACAAGCAGCACAAGAGCAGGCAGCTGACAATGAGGTGGGAAGGAGGCACTGAGACAAAAACAGGCCCGGGCCCTCTGAATTTATTTCTTGGTAGTTACTACTGATTGTGGCAACTGTAGGGCCCTCCTGCTGTAACCAACCACCATAAAGGAAATTATACTGAAGTGTTAAATATCTTCTCCAGTGGGTTATTGCTCTTTCCAGATCTGATAACATACGTTGCACTTCCATAGCATATGTGAATAAATATGCACACTCCCCTCACAATCTGCTTTTCAGTAACTTTAAGTTAAACTGCATGATCTTCCCTGATTCTCTCAAGTTCAGATTAAAACATACACTGATATGTGTTAACATTACCATACACATCTCATAAAACGGTATGCTTTAATCATTGTGGTTTGGCACAAATATCAGACACACATATGAGTTGTAGAAGGACTGATTTATTTGTCATCTGAGATAGTGTCCAATTATTCCAAAAAAATCCCAAAAACAAATGATTCATGAAATACCTTATGCCAAGTTTTAAGACATTCTATTTCATGCAACTGAGAGTATCAATCAAATCAGGGGTTTTCTCAAAACAAGAAAAATTAAAATATAGCCATATGTCCACTTTAAACTCGGCTTCTTACTGGCCATAGAATTAAATGCACAAGTTTGTCAATTTAATGTCTGTTTATTCCACAAATGACTTTACCTCTATTTATCATTTGATGCAGTTCCTTTTAAATTAGTTTCTAAATCGTATGTTTGTATGTGTGACATACTCATATCTTATGTGTTCATCCAGCAACATATTCTTGTCATGACAGACAATTGCTGTTATCTGGGGGAATTGTTTTGGCATGTAGTTCATCCAGTTTGTGTGGATCATGCGAATAAGATACATCGTTTGCAGAGAAGAGATATTTTCATTAAATCTCGTCCATGACTTTTCATGTGATAAAACACTTAATTGAATTTAGCCCTTTATATCTAACAACAAACATGCTTTTTCATTTTTACCTTGTAGATAATGCAGATATGTGGTTATTTTATGTACAAAAAAACAATAGGACCTGCAGAGTTTTCTCCATGATTATCAAGGATAGTCCTTTTTCATGCTCTCTTTTAATATCTTCTAACACTCAGAAACTCATTGCACAGGGAATAACTCTAGCTTGTTATTTATAACAGGTTAAAAGATAGCATTGAACAGTTAGGATCAGATTTAATTCCATGAGAAAAACTTATCACATGTTGTATCTCATAAATGTTCAACATAAGTCTATGGAGAAATTAATATTAGGAGTTTCTTTTTTCTCATCAAATTTAATCTGGCCCTTAATGTACAACTAATTTGTGATTTGAATACAGCATGAAAACAATTGTACAATGCTACTGCTTACCTATATCAGAACACTGCACAACTCGCAGATGGCACTGGCAGCGGAATGGGCAAATAGGACCGATAGGCCCAGTTGGTCCATCGGTGGGTAAGGCTGGTTCCGGCCATAGAGATGACCCATCTCCTGATGCATCATCCTCTAGCATGAAGTCAAACAAGCCTCTTTGGTGAAAAGGTTTAGAAATGCAAAGGGGCAAAAGTAACAAAAGGATAATAGTTGCCTTCATCTTCTTAGTTCATCCAGCCCAATAGGTATCCTAGACGTGCAAAGAAAGGTAACGTATAAGAATATCCAATATTGGTTAATTGTTATATACTTCATTTATTTTGTAAATAAATATTTGAATATCATGAGAAATAGCAGTAAATGCGTCCGGCTTGCTGGTTGATGTAATATAAACTTCTGTCTGACTTCTATAGACCTCTATCCAAACAAAATGTTTGCCACATTTTTAAATTAGTGTCTGAACAAATAATCAGGCCCGGATTTGTGGAAAGGCCACCTAGGCCCAGGCCTAGGGTGGCAGGATTTTAGGGGGGCGGGATGCTGCCCAACCACACCCACATTGGTTCAAAAACACTGGGGATGCGCTGGAGATACAATAATTTTTTTAATTTTCCGTGCGCCAATCCCCATTGCTCCAGTCCAGATGATGAAAATTTGCTCGAATAAAGGGGAGGGGGCGATGAACGGCAGTGGGCCTAGGGGAGCCTGCTATGTAAATCCGGCCCTGCAAATAATTCCCAATAAACTGCAACATTGCTGTACGTACTCTTAGAAAAAAATATTTTTGAGCTAAAGAATTGATATGGGAGATGCTTAATGCCAAGGTTCTTGTAGAATGTAATGAGAAATAGAAATAGGCACATGGATAATTAACTGCAGCATTATCTTGTTTCCTCTTTTTAGTCAATGAGAAACTAATATGGGCTGGAGATAATACATCCATTTGAAATGGATAAACCAAATCAAGATTCTTTCACAAATGCCAGAGCCATTTATTTTAACTGGAAAAAGGTCTTAAATGAATCATCATTAAAACTATAAACCATTTATTAAACTATTGTGTATAACAAACCTGTTTCACAAATTTTTATTTGCTTACTTTTGTTTTTTTTAACATTTTTCCAGCTCCAACCTACCCACTGGCAGATTTCTTCTAGTTTATAAAGTTTTCCCCATGAGCTGGCAGTATGTTAAATACAACTGGGGGAACTGTGTGACTGAGTTGAAAAATATGTTAAGTCAAGGAAGCACACAATACAGTATACAGTAACTCGGTAAAATAATGTGCCTTTGAAAGGGGTGCAGAACCAACAATTTTCATCAGTTGTTATTATACTCGTGGTGAGTATGAAATGATGTGACAGTTACTGATACAATGATGATGGAGCGTTGGCACAACTGATATCAAAAGCATGCATCAAAATAAAGAATCATACTGATTTTTAGATGAGATCTTCATTAGCTTTGCGTTCAGTCTATGGTGAACTATGCAGAGGTTTATCTACATTCTTCCCCCAGACACTACAGTGCCATAGAAAAGTCATTCATCTAGCCTTACCCTTGAATGTAACCAAGCTTTCATAGATGATAGTATATCTTAGTGCCAGTGTAACATCAACTCAAAATAGGCAGCGTAGAGACAACAGACTGGGGTAAATGTTGGCATAAACGTAAAGCCACAACAACATTTCAGGATCTGCCTGTTTTGTATGATTTAGACAGTGTTATTTTGGTTTTCTTGTTTTATTTTCTCAAACTTTTGGATTATTCAATGTTTTTGTGTAGCTGTAAGACTGGAAATATTAACTGCTACTTCTTTACTAGCAACCAGACAGCAATTAGGAGGGATGAAGAGTAGAGGGACTGAATATAAATACAGTCTAGCCTCTGTACCTTTTGGCCTCCAATATTAAGGTACAATCAAAAGAATGTTGAAAAACATTATTGGAATGCTAGGAATACATGTAAGAATTAAAAATATAGAAAAGGGTATAACAACACAGTGGGGGTCATTAATAAAGTTTGAGCATCACATATTTTTTTCGCAAATGGTTGTATTGCCCATGTTTTTTTGAGTGCTAAAATATTGCACTGATGTCCCAGTCTTGCTGTTTTTTCAAATTTGCATTGCGCAAATATATTTGCAAATGGCTCGCAATTTAGGTGTTTGCATGAGTGCAGGCACTGTGCAATGTCATTGTGCAGGAAAATAGCGCTGATAGTAAGTCATGGCGTAGCTCAAATGCAGAGTGTTTGCATATATATTTACAATTTGCGATTTTTCCCATATTTGAAAAGCTCCTATCGACATTTGCAGAACAAAAAAATCTCTGTTTTGCACACTTTTATCCAGCTTTATAAATATAACCATGCGCAGGGCAAATATATTCACTGTGCGAACCAATCTGCCCTGAGCAAAGTTGATAAATGAGCCCCAGTGTTTCAAAACACAATAACATAACATAAAGATTCCACCTGATTTATTATCAAAAAGGTTAAGTGGCATTGGAGAGGTGGTAATTGAACTGAAATGTTTTCCACAAAAATAGATCTCAAATTTAGATGTGATGCGATAGAAAGTGATAATTTTGGAAATGAATTATATTTTTTCTTAAAATATAGGCTTTTATGTATTTGGGAGGATATTATGGATGTTATATGTAAGACTGTATAACATTATGAGGCATATTTATCAAAGGTCGAATTTTGAATTCATGTGAGTTTTTAAAAACTCCCCTAAACTCCCATAAATTCGAAATTTGACCAATCTAAATCTATTAATACAATCAAATTTTTTGAACTCGGAACGAATTGAAACGACCTGAAAACTCCAATCGAATTAGAATCGAATTTTAATAACTCAATTTGAGATTTTTGTCAGGAAGGCTGCAAACAACTCCAAATTGACCCCTGGACCTCACTCATTGACCTAAACAGTAATTGGGCAGGTTTTAGATAGCAAATAATCAAATTCGAGTTCTTAAAGGGCAAGAGTATTGTAAATCTCTAAAATCAAATTTGATTATTTTTTTAAAAAGTCGAATCAAATTTAAATAACTCCGTAGTTGAATTTGACAGTTTTGACATAAAAATTTTTTAAAAAATTGGAATTTCGAATTTTCAATTCGACCCTTGATAAATCTGCCCTATGTGTTATATATTTAAATGGATACCTGATTGTTATATATTGATTGTCTTAATATATGTAAGAAGAATAGTTGAAGAACTGGGAGGCACAAAGCGATGGGATTGTAGGACTAACTTTAATTCACATCATTTGGTATTACTAACTTTTATAAAGCACCATTGTCTCCCACATAGCATTAAAGAGTTGTGGACACAAAGACAAGACTCAACAGTTTACACATAGAATTAACTCTTACTGGAAGTCCATACAACTTTGTTGATTTTGAATGAATATCCTGAGGCTAGAAAGTTGAGGTTTAGATGATAAGTTTAGGTCATGTGAAAAAAAGAGGTGAGGCTACAAAAGCAGAGTTGTGTGTATATTTTTACTTTACAGCTTATATGTTGCCTTGTTCTGTCTTGTCTGGGCCACTGTTGTATATTAAGACATTCCACCCAGCCCTCTTCCATAAGGTGCCCTATTAGATAATGATCATAATTTGATTTCATCAGGGGCAAGGTCACAATACATGGTAAACAATAAAGGTATTTGCATCCAAACATGCTTGCACTACCGCCATAGTTGTATTCCTTGCCAGTGCATCTGCAAATTCCTTTTGTTCTCATTTTTAGTGAGTTTACAATTTTACATTTTTTTAAAAAATTTCCTAGACTCAAACTGAATAAAAAGCTTAAATTTTGGCAAAAACAGTTCCCATTGCCTTCTTTATGACTTTGCAAGATTTTAGATGGCAAAGTTTATTGTTATTTTTTATTTCATAGCAAAAAAAAATGGTGCGTGAAAAAAAAAAAAAAGTTTGATATATAACCCCTTTAGTGTTCATTTAATACAATACATAATGGATACATGTCAAAAGCTCTAAGGGGAAGAAAAGTGGTTTATACATCATAGGGCCCATGCAGTTGACCCCCTCCTGAACCACACCACCCACATTATCCAATATGGCAGAATAGCATAGCTAGCACAGCACAGCTGTGGTTACTTCCTATCCATAACTCTCTGCCAATCATCAATTAACAGATGAAGTACGGGTCAGATTTAGTTCAAAATGGGAGTGGTCACATGATCATATACTGCTGTTTTGGGAGGTGTGGGAGACCTGGGCCATATAGGGGATTCTGGGTGTTGTAATTTTGGAAGGCTGGGGATTGGCCTCTTTAAGGGCCCTAAGATGTATAAACCATCTGCTGTCCCCTTTACGGCTTGATATTGACATTTTTAACAGTCTGTTAAACAGAGGCTGCAGCTTTCACCAGAAAATAGAATTTTAATCACCGCAGAAGTTACTACTTACATTTCTCCGTGAACAGGAAGGGATTATATGTGAGGTTATATGGACAATCAGTTTCTTTCCCTAGTGACTTATAGCAAGCAATCATCATTGAGTGTTTCTTGTCTAGTGTAGTGAGAATAATGAAATAAAATATTTACTTGCCTGCTGTTGTTAGGACAGTGGACAAGAAAATGCTTTGTTCTTGTTGCTGCCTCTCCCCTAAGCCAGTGCTGTCCAACTGTGAGGTCTGTGGGTTGCATGGGCCTACCAAAAGATTTGTATGGACTCTATGACCTAAATGTACACTAGACTTCTTTTTATCATTTTATCATCATTTTAACATTGTCATGCTCATTACGATTTAATATGTTGTATTTTATGGTCGCTGCATTAAAAACATCAGACAGCACTGCCCTATGCAGATGAAGGTTTGACATTTTAAATGAATAAAAAAGGTAAGAAGATAACAACTCCTACTCTTATGCAAAAATGCTAAATATTTGGAATTTGTCTTTAAAATTAGTCAAAATGTTTTTAGTTATGAGTATGCTATTAAAAGAAAACTTCTCTTCATTGTCAGGTTTATTCCATTAATGTTACCTTGAAGGGATACTGTCATGGGAAAAAATGTTTTTTTCAAAACGCATCAGTTAATAGTGCTGCTCCAGCAGAATTCTGCACTGAAATCCATTTTTCAAAAGAGCAAACGGATTTTATTATATTCAATTTTGAAATCTGACATGGGGCTAGACATATTGTCAGTTTCCCAGCTGCCCCCAGTCATGTGACTTGTGCTCTGATAAACTTCAGTAACTCTTTACTGCTGTACTGCAAGTTGGAGTGATATCACCCCCTTCTTCCCCCCCCCCCAGCAGCCTAACAACAGAACAATGGGAAGGTAACGAGATAGCAGCTCCCTAACACAAGATAACAGCTCCCTGGAGGATCTCAGAACAACACTCAATAGTAAAAGCCAAGTCCCACTGAGACATTTTTTATTAAGTAGGAGAAATAACAGCCTGCCAGAAAGTAGTTCCATCCTAAAGTGCAGGCACAAGTCACGTGACTGGGGCAGCTGGGAAACTGACAGTATGTCTAGCCCCATGTCAGATTTCAAAACTGAGTATAAAAAAAATCTGTTTTCTCTTTTGAGAAATATATTTCAGTGCAGAATTCTGCTGGAGCAGAACTATTAACTGATGCATTTTTGAAAAAACATGTTTTCCCATGACAGTATCCCTTTAAACTGCCAGTGTCAGCCTTGAGATTGGGATTTGATATGTGCACAAATCATTAAGTTTGTATATTTTCATAAATTATGCATATAAGAAGGAACTGGCATATTTGGAGAGGTAGACTGGACATTCTCTATACTGAAGAGTAGCAATAACTACAGCATGACATTTTTCTTAGAACATTTTATTGTTCTTTTTAATATGGACAATCTACCCCATGTAGCCCATGAAAGCAATATGATGGCTCTATTCCACATGATAGGTGTACATAGATGCAATGGTTGTCGTAAACTAGGTCCCTCCTACCTTCATAACCTTAGGGGAAAAAATAATTATATGCCATATAAATGTGGTAAATGTGTATTTTCTCCATTTTCCTTTAATAATACAATGACCTCCCCACCATTTCCTTTAAAATGATAAAACGTGTAAATATTTGTAAGATGTTTTTAAATCTAGACAGGGAAGCTTTGGCTTGCCATATCTTTGGAACATTGCTAATAGTATTCCCCCAAGCAAGAAATGTCTAACTGTATAAATCATTTTTTATCCCTTTATTTGTCAAAATACTTAGAACTGCATGATGATATATAACCGCTCTGTCTATTGTAAATTATATCTACATTCTCCTGTATATAGAAAACCGCATTACATCTCTAAATTACAACTCCAGTTCTTTCTGTAATATAGTCAAAACTGCATGTATATACAGTATTCTCTTATTATAATGCTAGGCTCCTAAAAGTTGTAGTTTCTTACATTTTTTTTTAAAGGCAAATAGAATAAAAACATTAGCAGTATATAGGAGCTTGCCAACAGCTACAGTACTATATAATTGGGCTTAAAAGCTGACCCCGCCCCCTCCTCGTGTATAGGTACTGTAATACAATAACTGTGGCTATGTGGAATGCAGCTTTAGGAGCTGATATATGATTCCAGTTTTATGTTTGTTTCATCCATCCCAGGGTTTCCATGCTGCTCCGTGCTTACGTACACTATTAATAGGCTATGATAATTTGAAGTTATACATTTTTCTAATTAGAACTTTGGCTACTACATTGCTTTTAACTGTAACTGTAAACATTGGTATAAATGAAAAAATAATGATATGTGCATTAATCAGATGTGAGTGTGTATATAATATATCATCAATATAACTTCAGTGAACATATTGTAATTATATTTATTAAAGAAAAAGTAGACTACAAATCCAATCAGATACAGAAATACTTAAAACATTTCTACACTGTCATTTTTTCCTTTCAGTCCTAGGTACAGATCTATGCTCAAAAATACAGTATTTCCATGATTTGTGTTATAACAACTGCCAAGCAAAATTACTCCATTGGACATTGTGGTTAAGTTTGTTATGTGGCATGTGGATAATGAAATATATAATGTTTTTTTAATCTGCTTTGCAGCGAGTGAAGATCTCCAGCTGTCACAGAAACAAAACAACTGTGTTTGTGTATATCATATACATCAGAACAGAAAAACTTTACATCTATGTCAGACAAAAGTAACACTTACTAGAAATATATTTTTAAAAGTTCTTACAAGAAAACAAGCAATAGCAGCATTATATTAATTTCAACAAGACACCTGAAAAGCAACAACAGAGTAAAAATAGGACACAATAGTCAGCATTAGCAGGCTTCTAAAAAAAATTAAATCTACATAAAAACGTATGTCATAAGACAAAGAGTATTTTATTACCTGGTCTTTCAACAAAATGCATGTGCTGTTCCCATGAATGCTGAGCTAGTTCTAACCTAGCTGCATATTTAATACATTTCCTACCTTGTTATGCTGGGATTTCCAAGAAGAACTCTAGCAGCAGAGATGTAATTTAAATATTCAGTCCAGACAAAATGAGTTTACAGGTGTGCAAAGAAGGAGGGGGTAGAACCAGTACTCAGCAACTGTCACTTAGTGGAAAACCCTCCTGCTCCTATTCCCAAGCACTGTTATAGAAAGCAGCTTCCTTCAATGAACACAATCCAGGCTGACACCCACATTAGATCATATGGTAATGATATGTCTCCAGCTCTTTAGCCAGAAATGTATCAGACTTTTCTTTTTTACTTTCCTTATTTAACCGTGCACACAGCAAAGCTTTCCTTTGATTTATTATTAAACTATGGAAAAGCTGGGTTACTATTTTTTTAAAACAATTTTTTTTTTGCTTTGACTATTAGTAGGATTAGATTTAATTCAGTAGCATAAAGGAAACTTTATTTAATATTTCTCTGCAGTGTTTGAGTAAAAAAAGTTTTTCTCTCAAAATGTCCTTAAATTCATATATTTCTTTTATTTCGCAGGGTAATATAACAGCAGCTTAGTTATGTTAAAACTGTATAAAAAGTAAAATTATTTCTTTTCATTTCTGTTGTTCATTAATTTTATAATATTACACATTCAAAATAACTACAACCAGCAAGAAAACCACGGTATTGAAAGTTGGATATTTACTAGAGAATCACTGTATCTTATTTAGGTGCAGGGTAGTTAAAGATGTAACGTCCATCCCTCATTTAGAAATAACTACAAAGATGACCACAATGGAAGGGTTATGGCAGGCAAATGCTATATTTATGTTCAAAGGCTTTCAGGCCTGACATTTATAAAAACTTGACCAATCCAAAATTGAACACAAGTGTATGTTTAACTGTTTTTATTTTTATTCAAATCACAATGATTTGTATTGAAAACTGAAATACATAGAGATTACAAACTGAAATTTCAGATCTGTCGTAGACTTGTTAAAATTCACTGTATTCATTTTAAATCCAACAAGAATGCATTTTATATTAATATTAACATACTGAAAGCAAGTGAAATATACATATGATTATATATACCTTTTAAGCACAAATAAGCATTTGGCTCTAAAATTTGGACATGTAAGACCATGCCTTCCCTAAGGCTAAGACCAGGTGCAATAACGTACTTATGTCTGTGGAAAGCAATTCACTATCATTTGTGGTGTGCTTAACATAGTAATCTCTATACCGGTAATATTTGTGCCCCTAAATATTGTAGTTTCCATTGATAGCCTCCTTAAAGCTCCTTTAATGCACCCATATAACCCCAGTCCATAGTTTCACTTTCCTGTTAGTTACATTGCACTTGCACATTGCGAATGTAAACTGAGTAAACTCCCCAACTTGTGGCTATTCCACAAGAAAGGACAACACAACATTGACCATAACAGAGAGTAAAAGGTAGAGTTGCCACCTTTGACTGCAGCTAAACCCAAACAAAGGGGATGGGGCAGATAGCATTGGGGGTGGGGCAGTGATGTTGGGATGGGCATGATGACATCAGAGGAAGGCACAATGATGTTGGTGGAGTTATGATGCGGGGTTGGGGTTATTGCATCCCTTAGATGCAAATGGCTTGATTTCTGTTTCGTTTTCTGAATGTTTGAAACCGGAGAGAACGTTTTGAATATATAAGAATTGCAGCACTCCAATTATGCGTTAAAACCGCCTTTATTCCAAATATAGCATATCGATGTTTCGGACACATGAGGTCCTTGAAAAGGGACCTCCTGTGTCCGATACGTCAATATGCTATAGTTGGGATAGAGGCAGTTATTACGCATAATTGGAGTGCTGCAATTCTTATATATTCAAAATTGGAGGTATGTAGAGGTGAACATATTTTATTGCAGGCACCCTGTGAAGAAAAAAACTTTGAATGTACAAAGTGTGCTGGATAATTGATGCAATAGAACGTTTTGAATTGACAGCCCTTTGAAAAACTGAGATGTCCAGTTCAAAATCACAGGGGTGTCAACCCAATCTCTATCTATATTCAACCTGATGAGTAAGCCCAAACCTCTAATTACAGGTGTGGGATCTATTATACAGAAATCAGTTATCCAGAAAGCTCTGAAGTACAGAAATGCTAATTTAGAAAAGCAATTTCTTATTTTTGATTGATTAGACATGGGTATTTTTTCAACCCAACTTAACTATGTAACTATGATTTGCTTTTTCTGTTTTGTTTCTGTAATTATAAGAAATGAACCGTACTTTATAATAACGAAGCCATGTTAAGGTGAGTATCTTAGTATTTAAATATTTTTATTCATTGGCCAGATTATTGTTCGGCTTTCATAAGGTTGAAAACCAAACAGAAAGTTGAGACCCGAACAGGCCTTAGAAAAACCAAATTGTTCGGGTCAGAACAAAACAGGTGGCAACCCCAGTGGAAGGAAGGGTTAATGCAAAGAACAGGTTTTTGCATAGGGGAATGTTGACCCAAAACTTAATAAAGCAGGACTTTCAATTCCAGTCCTTAGAGATAGCAAACTTCCAATTATCATTCTCATATCAGGACTTCTTAAAAATGTTGTTTTGCCAAAATAGCACACAATAGAATTTATTTATTGATAGTGAATCTGCAGTGGAACTGCAAATAGTAAAAAGTAGGGCATGATATGCTGAAAGCTGAACTCTGCAAGCAGCAAGTACTAAGCAAATGCTGTAGTGGCATGGGATAACATGCACTACCCTGAGCTACTATAGTTAATACCAGTGTTTTAATGCAAAAGAAGGTACTGGCCCAGAAAAAAAGGCAAACTAATATTTGATATGCAAAGAGAATAGGCACTTGCAGTATGGGCAGTTTCTAGCGTCATTGGATCAGCTTTCCAAGACTAAACACCATGTCTGCCTTGTACTATATCCAACTTCAATGTCTTTGCCATAAGTGAGGAAAATTGATACTTTTTAGTCGCCTAGATTAAAAGGAACGGAATTTTTTTACCTTTTACTATTCTTTAAAATGAATGCAATAGATCAAGTTTAGTTTTACAATAAAAAAATGTATTATGGTGCAATTTATTTTCCTTCTATAAAAGAAACGCAATGGGACATAATATAAACATAATAATCAAGTAGATGTATCTATTACTGGAAAACAAAAAAACACAAGCCAAATTAGGTCTTGTATAAAAACAAAACAATCCTTCCAGTTTAACGTTGTTGTTATAGTAGGTCAGTGCTATAGACTAGATGCAACCCTCTAAATTATTTTTATGTTATCCCTACAATACCATCATTTTGATGTAACCCAGCAAGCGAGCATATGATATATCAGTTACAGATATAGGATTTGTTATCCAGAAACCCATTATATAAAAAGCTCTGAATTCCAGGAATGCCATCTCCCATAGACTCTATTTTAATTAAATATTTAAATATTATATAAATTATTTTCTTTTCCTCTGTGACGATAAAACATCTCTGTTCCCAACTAAGATATAATGAATCCTTATTGGAGGCAAAACAATCCTGCTGGGTTTAGATTTAACGTTTAAATTATTTTTATCCAATTTAAGGCATGGAGATCCAAATTACCGAAAGACCCCTTATCCAGAAACCCCCAGGTACTGAGCATTCTGGATAACAGGCCCCATACCTGTAATTGTTTCATGACATGAAAAATAAGAACAGCACCATAGCAGTGTCAAGATGATGGAGCTGGCATACAAATGAGGGAAAGTAAATGGAACCCACTTGCATTAATATGAACAAATACTCTAATTTGCCAATGTACCATTCTTTATTAAAACATAATTTCAATGTACATTTTAATGCATTTTTAAGACCCACCTGAAAGTGGTGTATTGTTATGACACAGCTGACTTTCTCAGTAAGAAGTTTCATTGCATATTGATGCAAGTAGTAATCTTTTTTCCATTGGCTGATGACTCACTAAATACTTTAATGTATTCACTAATATATTTTTTATTCAATTTGTGCAAAGGGTAATTTATTCACATAAAGGAAAAATGTTTGCATTGTGCACTGTTCCTACAATGCCCCTTAAGAATGTTAAGCTTTGGAAAGTCAAGCTAAGAGTATACATTAAGGGGGTTATTTATCAAAGTCCGAATTTATCTCAAGATGTTCTGCCAAAAACTCAGATTACATCCGCACAGGTTTTTTCTGTTTAAATATTATTAATACCACAAAAATGTGGTTTGGGGGAAAAAATCTGATTTTCCAAATTTTTTGGATTTTCAACTCAAAAAGTCAGATTTTGTATGCTTTTTTCCCGAAAACTCTTGAAATCTTCGGGGTGTTGCATGAGACCCAGCGAACATCAAAAAATCATTGGGACTTCTCCCATTGACTTATATGCAACCTCAACAGGTCTGAGATGGCAGGTTTTCTGATTCTGACTTTCTCCATCCTCAGGGTTTAATAAATTCCGAAACATTCTTGATTTTTTAAAAGTCCGATTTTATACTAAAAAATCACAAATTTTTCAGATTTTTTCATTCAAAGTTTAGTAAAGGACCCACAGTTGTGGGTGTGGTTTGGTGATGGTTCACTGGTGGGTGAGTCTATAAAACTCTTGCACCTAGAAGTTTTTGTTATCTTGATAAAGGGCCGAATCTTGTGAGGACAGAAACGTCGATCCAAAAAATACGTTTTTTGATTGAGAAATCCTGGTGTGCTTCAGCTTTTTTCTATGGATATATATATCATATATTAACAATATTAATATTAACATTGCTCCTTGAAAAGCATTTGTACATTGCAGAAGAAAGATTCTCTCAAGTTAAAAGCTGGGAAAGTTCTAGATTTTTGACAGGGCTAAAAAGATACCATTTAATTAATCAACAACAGATATTCTTATGGGAAAAGATATGTGAACCCTTCATTTAGTAACTGGCACCAAGTTGAGCAGTAATAAATTCAAGTAAACATTTCCTGTAACTGCTAGTAATCTCACACATTGACTTTGAGGAATTTTGGCCCATTCATTCCCTCTGTTTCAACTCTGTGACATTTGAAGGCTTTGATGCATGAACAACTTTCTTTGACTCTTCCCACAACAGTTCAAAAGGGTTTAGACCTAGTCTTTCACTTGGCTAAGAACATGTGTATCAACTGTAGGGATGTAGCGAACGTCGGAAAAAAAGTTCGCGAACATATTCGCGAACTTGCGCAAAAATGCGAACGGTTCGCGAACGGTTCGCGAACCCCATAGACTTCAATGGGAAGGCGAACTTTAACATCTAAAAAAGACATTTCTGGCCAGAAAAATGATTTTAAAGTTGTTTAAAGGGTGCAACGACCTGGACAGTGGCATGCCAGAGGGGGATCAAGGGCAAAAATGTATCTGAAAAATCTGCCTGTTATTGCAGCAGTCAGCAGATGAGATCAGAAGCAGGACAGCTGCCCACTGCTGCTACATACAGAGCACTGCAGTAGAAGGTAGATTACTAGCCAGCAAAGCTACCTAAGCTAAAATGTCCCTCAAACCCCTGCAGACTTCTGTCCCTCCAATAACAGAGCAGTATCAAAACGATTACTAGCCAGCAAACTTTCAACTGTCCCTGAAATCACTAACAGGCAGCAGCTCTCTCCCTACACTATCTCTTCAGCACACACAGGCAGAGTGAAAAAACGCTGCAGGGCTTAGGTTTTTATAGGGAAGGGGAGTGGTCCAGGGGAGAGCTTCCTGATTGGCTGCCATATACCTGCTGGTCTGGGGTGAGAGGGCAAAAAAAAGCGCCAACAATGGCGAACCCAAAATGGCGAACGTCGCGCGACGTTCGCGAACTTCCGGCGAGCGCGAACACCCGATGTTCGCGCGAACAAGTTCGCCGGCGAACAGTTCGCGCCATCTCTAATCAACTGCTGTTTGTCTAATATCTGCTGTCTTCTTTGATCATGAAATTAACTTTTATGTGAAGATCAAATTTAAAATATCTGAATGTATATACATGATTGGATCATCAAACATAAGGAAATCAGTGAATGTTTTAGGGGGATTTTAAACAGTTATTTAAGCATTGGCTTCTAAATAGCTCTTTTAATATGTAAAGAATCCCTCACTCTTATACTTTTCCATGAAAGATTTAGCCTCAGACATAAAGACAATTAATTGTTGTGGGTGCATAGTCTGCAAACAGCAACAATAGAAGATATGTAGAAGATGTATGTGTATGATGCACAAAGCATATATACATATATATATATATATATATATATATATATATATATATATATATATATATATATATATATATATATAGATATAGATATAGATATATATATATATATATATATACTATATGTGCTGTGATGCATCTGCACTGAGAGTCTTCAGTTATCATGGGTGCTAGGTCAATAGTGAGTATACAACAGTTCAGAAGGAATCGCACTCTGTAACAAGTGTATCATAATACTTTATTGTTCATAAATGTGTATCCAGCATTTCAGCCCACATTAGGGCCTCTGTCAAGGTCATGGAATTGCTGCAAATTAGTTTGAGGTATATATATGTATGCATAATGTGAAAAAGAAAATTTAAATTAGTCACATATTTACAGGATTTAAATGCTTTGTTCCAGCCAAATACTATTGTTGAGACACATCGTACATCGGTCCAAAATAGTGATGGGCGAATTTGCGCCGTTTTGCTTCGCCGAAAAATTCGCGAAATGGCACCGGCGTCTCGTTTTTTATGCCGGCGCCCGTTTTCTTGACGCCGGCGCCCGTTTTTGACGCCGGCGCCCGTTTTTGACGCTGGCGTTCCGTTTTTTTCAGAATTTTTTTTTTTGACGCGGGTGTTTTGCAACTTTATTCGCTGGCGGCGAATCGCGCAAATTCGCCGCAAATTTGCGCCTGGCGAATAAATTCGCACATCACTAGTCCAAAACTGTTCTCAATGATAGCTCCCATGTAGCTTCCTAGGGATCATTGTATCCAAAACATAATCATAGCAGACCATTGTTCATTCAGGATTAAATTCAAACTCCTTCAATCGTAATTAGTGACACATCCAAACCCATCATCGATTGTCTACTTTCCTCAGTTTTACTGTAAGGACACATTGTGTCACATTCAGTTCATTCATACCATCAACAAATGGGCTCTCCTTCTTATAAATTAGTTTAGTGCATATTGGTCCTCAATCCTGCTTTGTATGATCATAGAAAACAAATGAAAAAAAAACATACTACATAAAAGACCAAGACAGGGAAGAGAAAGAATGCCATTTACCCATTATAAAAGCACACAAAGCCCCAAATGTATAAATCTCCAAGGAACTATGTTAAATATGATATGAGTCGCTTCCAAAGTCTTGTTGCCTGCTTTACACATCCATAAGGAGTAGCATTTGCTAGTGTCTTGCCAGTAGATCCCCAATGTTTTAGTGCAAAAAACAGAATCATGGCAAAAGTATATCTAATTATACAAAAAAAGGCTGACAGTTACTAAGCCAGGGAAATGTTTCAGCACAAGCCTGTAGTCAGGTCTACTTAAAAGTACCAATGTGCCCAGGTTAAAGACATCATTTTTGGGGACCCTCAGCCACCCCCTACTCCATCAGGAGCTCAGCAAGGGTATAATCAACACTCTAAACACATTATCTGTGATTTCTACATAATTGCACAACTGTGTGTTTACAAACAATATAAATATCTTCAGATAACTGTAAAAACCATTGAACATTTAAAGAACTGTTCTGCAGAGCAGAGGCAAAAATGACTAAAAGGAAAAATGTTGTCTTGAAGAGTGAAATGGTATGCTGAGCTTGATTGTCATACCTGAAGGCTATTTTTTTCTTCACATAACCTTTTCTCAGTTTTACCTCTTTCACCAACCCAGCACCAGAGCACCTATGACCTCTCCTCTTCCTCCAAATATTTTGCTTCAAGCACCCCTATACCAGTACATCTTTTTTTAACTCTTTTTCAGCCCTGTACTAGTGAACCCCCTGATCGTTCCTTTTCTCTAGTTTTTTTCATTCAGCAACCCTATCATTGCACCATTCTGACCTCTCCACTATTCTCTTTCACTTCAGGTAGCCCTGTCAGCCTATGTTTTGCTTTCTATAACTTTCTAGAACCAGTTGTAATGGTTATTAACACCCAGAGAAAGTTGTGGCCTTGTTTTTATATTTTCATTGGCTCTCAGAACTTGCAAATGTTCTTTGATGTCTGTGTTGAGTTTCTTTAATGTAAGGACCTGTACAACATCATGTCAGCACGCCCCAGGCCCTCAGCTCAAGGGAGCAGAAAAACCGTATATAAGGAAGCAAAATGTTGGAGCAAGGCACTCAAATTGGTCACGCATGGATCAGATTAATGTTAAGTAAAAATAGAAATTTTATTTGTATAAACAACTCAGGCCTGACGCGTTTCGTGTCTAAGACACTTAGTCATAGGCTCCGATCATAAACAAGAAAAATAAGGAAATATATAAAATTCAATTATGAACAGGAATCAATGGAACTGGAAGGAAAATAACTTCCAAAAAACAATATATACCACCTGATATGTGGGATGACCCGGGGGTATATACCCCAGGTCTTTCACAATAGGATATGAAAGTGGAACAATTTGAAGTTAAATGCTTATTGAGCCGAAGTAGCAGTAATACAAAACAAACATATATAAGCATCAAACGTCGAAAGTGGATCAACTCACCAAATTGAATAGGTGGCCCAGGTGCTCCTGCCCCAGGTCCTCAGCTCTAGGGAGCAGACAAACCGTATATAAGGAAGAAAAATGTTGGAGCAAGAAATTTTATTTGTATAAACAACTCATGCCTGACGCGTTTTGTGTCTAAGACACTTAGTTATAGGCTCATGACTAAGTGCCTATGACTAAGGGGCAGATTCATTAAGGGTCGAATTTCGAAGTTAAAAATACTTCGAAATTCGACCCTCGAATTGAAATCCTTCGACTTCGAATATCGAAGTCGAAGGATTTAGCGCTAATCCTGCGATCCTTCGATCAAAAAATCACAGGCAAGCCTATGGGGACCTTCCCCATAGGCTAACATTGACTTCGGTAGGTTTTACCTGCCGAAGTAGAGGGTCGAAGTTTTTTTTAAAGGGGAAGTACTTCGACTATCGAATAGTCGAACGATTTTTCGTTCGATTCGTTCGATTTCGTTCGAATTCGAACGAATTTAACCAATTCGATGGTCGAAGTACCAAAAAAATACTTCGAAATTCGAATTTTTTTCATTCGAATCCTTCACTCGAGCTTCATGAATCGGCCCCAAAGTGTCAGACACGAAATACGTCAGGCATGAGTTGTTTATACAAATAACATTTTTATTTTTACTTAACATTTATCTGATTCATGCGTGACCTATTTGAGTGCCTTGCTCCAACATTTTCTTCCTTACATTAAGAAGAACCCCAAGAGTAAAAAACATTGCCCACCTTTCTTGCAATCTGAACTGAGCCTTTGATTATCAATATCATGATTAATCAAAAATGTATACAAAGAAAAGAATAATTCTGGGAAATGGTTACAAAATTACTCTTTATGACTGGCTGTTACTGGCACTTGTTCAGGATATATCAGAATCAGAATTTTCCCCAAAATGTTATGACAAAGTAGTAAAATAGGTATAGGTAAATCTAAAACAACTGGATTTGCCGAGTAATCATTGAATATGTTTCACTACTCATCCGAGCAGTTTCTTCAGATTAATTGACTGGTGTGGGAAATTCTCGTCATATAAACTCTTCCACTAATCCAAACACAATGGCACATTGTAACTCTTCAAAGAGGTGACATCTGAGATTTACAGAGGTGTTGATTCTGTGTAGTTACTGTGATAGGATAATCCGATGTGTCATGCAACTCCTAAAAACAGGTGTTACTTGTGAGAGTTGCATGAATGGATGTGTGAAGTGTTCTGAAACTGCCGGGGTACAGATGTGAGAACAGCATTGTATGTAGCAGACAGGTGGTGTTGAAGGCCCCCACCTCTGTTTAGGGATGGTTCTCCACCTTAACATGAATTGCCTCTATCACGCCTCGTTCAAACCAGCGGTCTTCTAAGAGGTAGTCACTAGGAAACAAGTACCTATATAATGCCTGAAGACATTCTGAGAATAAACACAGGTCAAGAATATGGCCGGATTTTTATTTCGAAATGCTCAAACTGTGTTCAATATTTTGGCTTTGTTACTAAGCCTTTGTCTAAAAATGTTTTAAATAAATACATTTTTCATTTTGATCATATTAAAAAAAGTCATCATTGTTATTTTTACAAACAATTTTAGAAAATAACTCAGGACTAACTAATAGTAATTAGCAGTGTTCAAAAATTATGAACTTCAATCTGAAATTTGTTTACTCAGAAATCACAGACCTTCCTTACCCACTGATAAGATTTTGTTTTTCCATATTAGCACAGAACTAAGAAGCCATGGATTGTTGCTGGGGGGAAATTATATATTTATTCAGTCTATTTGCCTGCAAACCTGGTCGGAGTAAAGATAAGATCTGTCCACTGAAATCATTGCATCATAGTAGTGCTGTAAAGAATTTCCTAGTTTTAATGTCAGTCTAATAGGGGAATGTAATAAAAATTAGTAACAGAAACACTATTTTTAATGCGAAAATGTATGCCTTTGCACAATCACATTTTCCTTTGTGTGAATATAATATAGTTTTTGTGACCATTTCTGACAGTGGAAGAGAAACTGCAAATGTTATAGTGTGTGCGCCAGCTTGCAGTGTATGTAATAAAACTTCATTCAAGGACTTCTTAAAATTGCAATTAAAATTCACAATGCAATAACAGTCTAATGAAGAATATTACATTGTGAAGTGCGATTTTTTTATTCTTATTTGTGTGAATTCCATTAGTTATCTTTTTAACCCTTTGCATTATATTGCTGATAGAATCAATAGCTCTGACATAGATGTACTATCGTGGCACCCCATAGATTCTGCATTTCTAGGTTATAGGTTAAAGGTTAATTATGTGGGACCTCAAATTATCTAGCGACCTATAGTCTGCTCTTTTGCCAAAAAACTGACAAAATTCTGTTCTGTAACAATTTTTTTAAGCCAAAATGGTATCGTTAGAAGATATATTTTTAAGCTTTTTTTATCCCTGATTATACCCAGCAAAATTATTAATAGACTGTATGTAGAAATTGCCCTTTTGCATACTATAGGCATCCATAATTACAGTTGGCTCATGTGGTGCATCTTTGTTAAAGTCACTGAGTTTTCCTGAAATATTTCCTACTCATACTGAGTGCCACGTTTCAAATACATTTCAAATACAGAAAAAAAGAGAAAGTTTCCATGCCTTATAAAGAGCCGAACGTTTTATTGGAAGGATTGTCTGCAGAAGTTCTTAGGCTAAACGTAAGCAGGTAAACTACTCTGTAATACTGAGCATATTTTGTATCACATTGGAAAGCACAGATATGAAATCATAACACTGTAAACATATCTGAACTTTATGCAGAGAATAATGTATGCCCTGCTGTAATTTCTAGGGCTAAGAGAAGTCGCTGAGGAGTACTGTGACCATATAAAAAAATCAGAAGGCTGCTTTTATAAAGGTTGCTGAAATCTTTATACATTCTAGTGGATGGTATATAATTTTATATAATCAACAGTGAATGTTAATGTCAGTACTGCATTGGTCCACTGCCACAGAGGCCCAAAAGCAATGGTGACGGGTTATAGCTATGACCCCAGGTTTTTATCTGTACCCCTTGGCCAGTTATTTATACATATGTAGTCAATTAACTGTCTGTAGCTCTGCTATAATGTTGAGGCTGTAATATTTAATTAATATTATGGCAGACTAACAGGGTGCAGAGCAATACAGCTAAGTAAGTTATACAGGGCTTGGATAGGGTGGACAGAAAAAAATCTAGAAATAAATTAAAGGAAGTGACAGACTAAAGGAAACATGCTCGGATTTAAAGAATAGACAAGTTGAAGACAGGTTGGGTTATCAACAGTTGATGTCAGGATACATAGCAGGAATTCAGTTAAGGAGAGGAATTTAGCACTACCTACTGTTAAGGTCTAAAGGCTGTGGAGGATGGAAGTACCAGTGCAGAAGATGGGTCTAGAGGTTGAAGCAATAAAGCATCCAAAAACTGTGAGGAGGTGGGTCTACAATAAGCAACCTCAACACTGGAGGAAAGGCAGGAGAAAGGAAGGCAGGATGTTGGCAGGAGAACAGAGAGGTTACAGATATGTCAGAATGTGAAAGGAGCAATGGAGCAGAGACATGAGCAGGTATCCACAGTGAAGGTCTGAGAGTAATGAGGCAGGCAGCAATGGACTCTGAGTGCCTATCATCTTAAGTTAAAACATGTGATCTGACATCAGAATGTGCTATTTATAAGGATATATGTGGTGCATTGATAAATGTCCATGCTTTAGATTATATATTATACATAAGAGTAGTGATGGGCGAATCTGTGCGAAATTAGCAAAACACATTGAAGTCAATGGGCATCAAAATAATTTTGACGTGCGTCAATTTTGTCAATTTTTATACGCGCGACTATTTGGTCCAAATGCATTAAAGTCAATGGCCGTCCGAATAATTTAGACAAGCGACAATTTTTTTTTGACGCAGCAGATTTTTCGCTGGATCGCTGGTGCTAATAGTCAACATCTGAATAGAATATGTCTTGTATTAAATTCAACAAATAGAAAATCCTCTTTGTGTGGAGGCTAATTCTAATTTAAGAGCTCATTTACGGGATTTATTTGTTTAGGCTAGTAAAATAGTTTTTGGGTTTTGGCAAGTGCACTGTCAGCTACAGAAATGCAAAGAATGTATTTTATATATATATATATATATATATATATATATATATATATATATATATATATATATATATATATATATATATTTACATATATTTATATACACATATATATAATATAAATATATATACTATTATTTTTATTATGTAGCTTAGTAAAATAAAAAGGGATTAGTGGTATATGCAATACAAATACAGAAAATACAGCAAAAGATTGTTTCTAATGCTGATTGACATATACTAATGCCTGGAGGGAGATCAATTTTTCCACTAAATTTGTTTTAGATTGGTGGTATTTTTCCACACAAGGCAAGTCAAACCCTAATCGAAACCATTGGTATACTAACCTTGGGGTGCTATAAGTACTAAAGCATTCTGTGCTATGAGGTCTTATTAAATGCCCCTAATGATGGTATTTATCATAGAATGTCAGCCTAGTGGTCTCAGCAATGGGTTTAGCAATGTATCAAGGGAGCATAAGCCTTTGTGTGTGCAAGAGGGCAGACAGATGGGGTGCAAACCACAGAAAGCTTGAAGGACCAGGATAAGTAAGTCACAGATACAGGAAAAATCAAGGAAAACTTCTGAATGTTGTGAATAACCAACAGATAATTTATATTATAATAACTTATTGAAGAATCATACCAAATGTTCATATACAGTACATATCTGTAAATATTGCCCTTTTACATCTTTTCCCTTGAGCCACCATTTTGTGATTGTCTCTCTCAGAAATCAGCTGACTGGAAACAAGGCAACTTATAGAGGCATATAAATGATCCGAAGATGCCTCCACCTGTGCTCCTGTCCTCCCTTCCAAAGTCAGCAGTTCTCTGAAGTGCAGTACGGCCGGGCCCGGTAAAACACTCTCCCCCCCCCTCGTCCCCCCTGGCAAATGCCTGGGTGCACAAAAATTTCACACATAGAAAAAAGGTCAGCACAACATAGGAGTTAGTACAAAGGTTTATTGACATCATTAGTGCATAAAACCAATGATTCAGTCCCACTAGTGAGCCTATATTAGGTTTAACAACATCTGCAAGAAGTTGCATGCTCTTCATATGTCTGCATAGGTTTCCAGGTAGTCCTGTTTCTGCCTACATTCCAAAAACATACAGTCAGGGAACTTGGCTCCTGATTGAAAAAATGAAAAAATTTGAACATTGGGGCAGGGACCGAAGTGAATGATATGAATCTATGTAAAGACATGTGGAATGGGAGGTTTTCGCAGCCCATGGGGGGGCACTAGTTAAGTTACTGGAACTGTATATTGGCTTGCATATACAAAACACAAATGGGGTCATTTATTTGACCCAAAATGGGCATCCTGCATGTCTCTGCACTCCAAAAACTAGCACAGAGGCCAGTGCCAGGACAGGCACCACATAGTGTGCAAAACAAAGTGCAGAACAATGCCTGATTGCAACTGTACACTTTACCCCTTAGATCTTCATTATATTATGACCCCATTTGTGGCTCCATTTAAGCACAGGTATTTTATTTAGCTATTTTATTGTGTCACATTTTCAAAAGTGTAAAATTCTTCTAAAATTTTTAATGCCAAATATTGCCTGTGAGTAATACTATAAAGCATGACTACTGTCTCTTGGAGTTCCTTGAGTGTTAAAACGCCCATGGACATTGGCAGAAGGACACCATAGAAAACACACGTCAAATTCAGTAGTAAGAATTTCAGTCTGCACAATAAAAGTGATTGTAACTTCAATCTTTGATGTACTGGTCCTTAGATGTTTATTTTTCAGATATAATTTATTTTTAAATGCTAAATTTCCAACTTTCACTCTCGTATTTATATAGTATAGGCATTTAAAGCTGCAGTGCTGTAATCTTTTGGAGCAAACATAACAACTTTTTCAGTAAGAAGTTTTATTACATTCACTGCGCACTGTCGCAAACTATAAAATTTGCAAACCTTCTTCCATTGTCGGAAGTGGTTGCTAAACAGTTTCTGGTTTAGTAAAAGCTAAATTCGCACAAAGGCAAATTTGTCCGCGCATAACTTTCTACATTGCGAATATTTTTTTCCGTTACCAACTTTTATTACATTCCCCCATTTGTATTTTATTGAAAGTATACACCACTTGCTACAAGTATAGTATACAACTTTATTTACATTTTAAGGGGCAGTTTCTGTCCGTCAAGCAACAAATATGTCTGTGAGCTGGCTGTTACTCACATTGGTTATACATTGGTTCTTTAACCTACTAAACACATTAGTAAAGTGCTATCTTTTTTTATTACGGCCTCTATCAGCGTGTTTGCTTGTTCTGAGCACTTTTGTAATTAAACTGAATTTTCTTTTTATGAATTTCAGTTATAACAGCAGTTTTAAACTGAGTATACTAGGATTTTAGCTCAACGGATTTCTATTAAATTGAGAGCATCATCAAACAAAACTGTCCCATAGCCATAACAGCTGTTGATCTAAAGCAGAAAGATGAGGGACAGAGAAAGCATCTCAAGTTTTGCATGTACATATGACACCAGGATGTGAATAACAAAGTGAACCCCATGAGCAGAGCAGAAGGTCACTGTAATCAGGAAGCTGAGCAATGATTTTCCATAGTTTCTTACAATAATGAATTGATGACATAATCCCAAACTATTAACTATTGCAAAGGCTCCTAGGAATTCTCACACTAATGGTTGCCTCCGAGTCAACCATTAGGATACATGACTAATCAAAAATTCGTAAGCATCATAATTAATAGTTCCAACTGATTCCAATGCATTTTATTGCATGAAAAAAACTCCCTTTAACTGCAATGCCTTTCTGCAAAAACTTGGTGTAAAAATGTCAATTGACAATTGCATTTTGTGAACTTGTGCCATTACACAAATTATTCTGTATATGTGATCATTGGTATTTATTACCTGCCAAAAATCAAGTCCCATAATGCAAAAAAGGAAGATGCAACAGTTTTAACACTGCTTACTTAAAGTGATACTGACATTAAAAATTTACTATATAAAATATTTATCTACATTAAAAGTTACCTATAGGTCATGCTGATTGTATTTCCCTGATAGTTCTGCTTTTGAAAGTAATTGTCACTTGAAGTTCCTTAACATGACAGTCAGGTCCGGAATGGCAATCTGTGGGTTCTGGCAAATGCCAGAGGAAATGCTCTATGGTTCTATAGAAAATTACCATATAATGGGCTGGTAGGGGACAGTTTGTGCTGGTAGGGGGCTGTTTGGGCCTCTGTATACTTGGAATGGCACGGCCTATTTTGACTCCCAGACAGTTATCACCACCTAAAGGATTACTGCTCCACAAATATGGCAGCCCCCTCATGGGGGGTTGAGATGGGCTATGTAACAACTTTGAGCAAATACTTTTATTGCAAAATTATAATTAATATGCAAAGACAATGTTATGATAGATGAAAAAAAGGTTTATTTCTGGTGTCAGTATCTCTTTAAAATAGTTAAATAAAACTCCCTTTTGTACCAGTAAACGTTAAAATACTCAAACAGAAAAAAAAAACACTAGACACTTTGTTCTTCTACACTGTAGAATTTAGAAAAACACATTTTTTTTAAACTGAATCATCAAATGCAATAATACATTTTTTTACACAATATGAACAAAAATCCTACTACTGAAGGAAAAAAAAAAGAAATTCACACACACCTCTTTTCATATGGAAAAGTAATCAAATTTATTTTAATCTATTTTCCAAACGTAGCATTTCGTCAAGCAGTCGTTTTGGAGTGCAGGCCTCAGGCAAATTACATCAAATAAAGATCAGAATGTTTCATTCCACACAACTTAGTCTAAGAACTGTGGTTCTAAAGAAATCTTTGGTGCAGGTTTGTTTAGCATTTAGCATAATAATTTCCATATTTTGTGGTAACGTTAGCTTTACGTCAGCGAATATAAAATATAAATCGGAATTATCTAATCCATAGTAATCCATAGTTATCTAATACATTTAAAGCAATTCCTTGCTTAAGATTCTCAATGCTACATAGCTCTTTTTATAACAAGCATTTTTGTCCCATGACAGACAGAGAGGTGCTTTAGCTAGGGTTGCCACCTGTCCGGTTTTGAACTGGACAGCCCGGTAATTTGAAGGGCAGCCCGAGTCAAAACTTCCTGCCCAGTTTTCCAGATTAGGAAAACCGGGCAGGATTCCCCATGATTAACACAGCGATTGGCCAATCGCCGATTGCTGTGTCATAGCCACACCCCCTGACATCATGACCCGCCTCACTGCATCACAGCCCGCCCCCTGGCTTCACTGCCCTACCCAGTCTCCACCAGCAGAAAAGGTGGCAACCCTAGCTTTAGCAAATGTTAAGTGTAAAATCTATTTGGCTATGTGCACAAAAACTCTCCAAAAACTATATATGCAGATAAGTGAGTAAGGCAGCCTATGTATACAATTATTTCTTCACATAATTTTTTGTGCACACCACAATTTGTTGTGTATGCTAGCCTCAAAACTTGCGTGTGTGTTTTTGCAGAAGCAAGCATCTTGGGTTGAGCATTGTTGCACACATATGGTTACTCCCTATAGACTAAATTACAATTTACCTTGATTTTAAGGGTTTATTTTTTTTGTTATTTTTGGAACTAGAATACACGTCCCATGTTTACTGCAGATAGACACACCTTTGGTCCACTTACAGAAGCCTTGGAGCTTGAGGGTTTGGCAAAGTATCGTAGCTGTTCCTAGCATGGTACTCTGGACATAGTTCTCCAAAGTTGTTCCTGGGATTTGTTAGAGCCATTCTCCCAATTTAGGGGTCACAGCCCTGATGCTCCTTGGGCCTACACTATCCACATTGTCTATAGTTTGTGTTTCAGGCCTTGATACTTCTCTAGCATATCATGCTACTTCTTATTCATTTTGCTGTCACTTGGCACTGCTTCCTCTATCACCACTGCTTTTTTCTTGTCCACATTGTCCAGTTGAATGGCCAAGATTAATTGGACAGTCCCTGGGGCCTCTCTACACAGTTTGCATCATGGGTCCTGTCTTGTGTGGTAGATCCTTCTTTGGATTTGATGGTAGGCTCCAACTGGGACTCAACCCCTAGTTCTAAACACTATGCTATACATGTTCACTTGGCTTATAGTCTATCTGTAGATATTCTTGACTGGGAGTAAAAAGCAGTCCTGGCAAACAGTGCAACCCATTTATATACATATGCTCTCACTGTTTGATAAACACTATATAATGCAAGTGTATCTCTTATATTATATAATGCATATGCCTCAGGTATATACCCACTGCCACAGCAAATGTAAAGCAAAAAAGTAGTGTCCTGACTATTATATTAAAGATCTGGTCACTCCAGCCTTTCTAAATTACATTTTTTGGCTAACTAACTGGATTGAAAACATTTTTTATTGTGCACAAAATTTTCATTTTAAACTGAACAGTTCCTTTTAAGGGACCAGCTCATTTGTATTTTAAAGTGAGCAGTCCATTTACATTTTAAGGCAAGTGGTTCATTTACAGATTAAAACAAGCAGACAATCAATCCAGGCCTGATAGGAAACCTGCTCTTGGATTTCACCTCAGCCATGACGGGTGCAGCGTCGATTCCACACCTATCCCTCTACCTCCCCCCCACGCCACAATTCTCCTACCCCAAATAATACATACACACCACTGGTTTGGAAAGAGATGGCCGCAGTTGTTTATGTAACACAATAATAAAGTAATAGTCATGTATAACATTTTTAACCTTTTAACAACCGTTTGTATAACAAACTTTTAAACCTTTAACATATTATTACCCCACCTGGGGAGGAGGGAAAGGGGGTGGGGTATCTGTACCCAAACTGCCAAGATAGGTTCCTGTTCCATTCTCCTAACCCTAAACCGGGCTGCATACCATACTATGAGGACCCAGGCCTACCAGGCTACTTCCACTGACTATGAAATACCCCCCTTTTAACTTCCCCTGGGGGTCTTTGCAAAGATACCCTCCGCAACTGCGACTAACACACCTATTATAGGGAGGGAGGGTGGGATGCTGCGTCCTTCTTCCTCCACGTCCCGGCGCCGAATGGTAAGTATTACCGCTGTTCCTTCCTCTGCTCATTCGCCCGGGACTCACCAGCCAATCAGCACCTGAAACAGAAAAAAGGGGGGAGGGGCGGGGATAGCTGTACTCCTAAGGCCCCGTCAAGACCCTGTTGCCCCTATTCAGGCCATGGGGTCCCCTTATGAAAGCATATCATTCCAACGAAATTACAGATATTTAACCTACATTTTTGAGCTTTGCTCTCTTCCTGAATAGAGAGCTCACCCCTAGCCATACAATACAGGTATAGGACCTGTTATTCAGAATGCTTGGGACTTGAGATTTTCAGATAAGGAATCTTTCTGTAATCTGGATCTCAATACCATAAGTATGCTTAAAGGAAAACTATACCCCCAAACAATGTAGGTCTCTATTAAAAGATACTGAGTAAAACAGTTCATGTGTAAAACCCTGCTTCATGTAAATGAACCATTATCATAATAATATACATTTTTAGTAGTATGTGCCATTGGGTAATCATAAATAGAAAATTGCCATTTTAAAAAATAAGGGCCGCCCCCTGAGATCGTAAGATTCACTGTGCACACATACAAACCACATGTAAGGTCACATGAGCCAATTAACAGACAGAGTTCTGCCTTTTGCTTCCTCACTTCTTCCTGTTACAGTTAAGGTGGCCATACACGGATAGATCCGCTCGTTTGGCGATGTCGCCAAACGAGCGGATCTCCCTCCGATATGCCCACCTTGAGGTGGGCAATATCGGGCTGATCCGATCGTGGGCCCTAGGGCCCAACGATCGGATCCTAGCGTTCGCCAAACGGGCGGTCGGATCGCGGGACCGCATTAACGAACAGATGCGGCCGCGATCCGACGGGATTTTTAATCCCATCCGATCGAGATCTGGCCGACTTTCGGCCAGATCTCGATCGGGGAAGCCCGTCGGGGGCCCCCATACACGGGCCAATAAGCTGCCGACACGGTCTGTCGGCAGCTTTTATCGGCCCGTGTATGGCCACCTTTAGTGTTGTAGTATTTCTGGTCAGGTGATCTCTGAGGCAGGACAGATAGAGTCACGAAATGGTGGTTCAAGGCAAGAGATGTAAAAGGGCAATATTTATGTAAATATATATTCCAGTTTGGTAAGATTCTTTAATATGTCATTCAATTTGATATAAACTATCTGTTGCTTAAGTATTCATTTTGGGGGTATAGTTTTCCTTTAAAAAACATCTAATCATGAAACAAACCCAACAACTTTGCCATCAATATGGATTCATGCAGTTTAGTTGCTGAAATTTGCTGAAAATGGCCTATCTGGCCGTGTGTGTGTGTATACACACACACACACACACACACACACACACACACACACACACACACACACACACACACACACACACACACACACACACACACACACACCACACACACACACACACACACACACACACACACACACACACACACACACACACACACACACACACACACACACACACACACACACACACACACACACACACACACACACAAAAACCTGAAACCTCCAGAAATCTATTTCTTTAATCTTTTGTAATTAATTTATTGTTTATATATTCAAAACAGCAGACGAGTTTTGCCAAAATGTGTTTTCATTTAAATTATTGGAAAATAAGTCATGCTAACTATTTCTTCTGGCTGACATTGAAGAGTTTTATTATCTGAGCAATTCTTGTTAGTTCCTGAACATCTATAAAAGGGCTATGAAACAACATTTTTCTTTTTTTTTTTAACAAAAAATTCCCTCCCCAATATCAAATCAAATTCCCCTTTCTTTAAAGAAAAAAAAAGAAGCAGAGTGAATGGATATTTGATTTAAACAGTTATTTGAATGTTTTCACATTTTGATAACCCTCTCCCTGTAACTTTTAACTGAGACAGGAGAAGATTAATAGATTATCCATGACTAAAACAACAGTTTGTCAGGTTAGAAATAAACATTTCTAATGCTTCTTTGTACTGCACAAATTTTCTTTCTTTAATGAAACATTGCAAGAAAAGAACAGAACAGAGCTCTTTTCTGAGGTCCTGAACTTAAGGATCTGGCAACAGGGAAGGGAGGCTATGCTCACTATCAAGCCTCAATCAAAAATATAATTAGGGTGAGTATAACAGAATTTTCTCTTTTTTTTGTTCTTCCACATGGAATTGGACATTAATGGAATGCTTTCCAGTGACTGCCTATAACAATTAAGTGGGAGTTCTTGTATTTATTAAACAAAAAATATTTAAAGAACCTTATGACAAAATGAAGCTCTTATTGTGGCTTCCACATCTTGCTTGAATAACTTAGAAAAACTAGATATTGACAGTCAGTCTAACATGTTTAAAATTTGTTCTGAAATAGCTTGTCCCTTAAAGTCCCAGGAGGCCTTCACAGCCCCAGTAGAATAAGCCTTAACTGCAGGAGTCTGAAAAGGTATGCTTTACAGCTTACAAAATATGCTTTAGTTGCCACCAGAAATGTTGGCCAAGCCACAGCACAGGTAGAGATGATGCTCTGATAGATGTGTAGATACATTTTTAGAGCCTTGCCAGGCAGCAAAAGGTCAGGGCAGCAACAGCAGTTAGAGTACATGGTGGCTGACTATCAGGGGGTCTATTGGTGAGTTTAAGACAACATCTGCACTGATGACCCATGGATTTTTTGGTGTCAAGGCTTAGCCAGTGGCTAGAACTGGCACAGTAATGCTTGCCCACCTGCCAGTTTCCTGACAGAGAAGGTACTCCGTGGGGTGGTCACCAGTGGGGCAACCAAAAACCTTAGACCAGGGGCCCACAAAAAAACCTTAGACCAGGGGCCCACTCTCAGAATTATTATTCTTCCTCTCCTCACTCAACCTCTATTCTCCTAGTCTCTTTTCTTTACATACTATAATCGTTAATTCCATCCATTTACCCTCTTTTTCTCATAGAAATAGGGAATGGCCATGAAATAGGCCAAATGTTTAGCAGCACAAGGGCCCACTGACACCTGGGCCCACCGGGACTTTTCCTGGTATCCCGGTGGACCAGTCCAACACTGGTGGTCACTGTGAAAAGCAGATACAGCTATCCACTGGTAGCATGGATAAGTTGATATTGATTAAGAAAATATTCATGCTGCTATTCTTCAAGATGAATAAGTCTTGGATAAGTGGGGTTTCCAAGTGCTTTCTGGCGACATCGGGGAGTAGCTCCCACTCTTCAGTTGTATCCTCCTCTTCCCAACACCACTATATCCACCTCTATATTCTACTTTTATTGACTCTTAAAGGACCCGTAACATCAAAAAGAATTGTTAGTACACATAAACAGCAAGACAAATTAAACTCAGTGCAGAAGGATCTATTGATCGCTAATATCAGTACCAAGCACTAAAACAGTGATTTATCGATGCTCTTCTCAGTCAGCCGAGTGACACCTCAAAGCTCAGCTGCCTGTGGAGGGAGATGCACTGGTGGGAGAACTGCTTGCTCCCAGGTAAGTGCACCAATTTACTTGGCAGGGTAAACAGAAACTGCCTGCACCTTCAGCCAATGCCAGTCTGAGCGCTTCCTTGCCAGAGCATGACTTGGGTTACAGAGGAAGGGATACAGCCAGCAGGGCCACTAGTACTGCTCACTGTCGTGCGTGTCTTTGGCTGCCTGCAATCTACCTACAGTGTTGCAGGTGCCCGCACACCTGTCGGTCTCCTATGGGTGCTTCTTGCAGCAAGGTCTTCATGTGTTGGTCCCACAGGGTCTTGATCCGCAGCTTCACCTCGTTTCACATGCTGTCAGCAGAATATCAGAGATAGCCAGGGAGGAGAAATAGACCGCCACAGGATGGATTGTCGCCCTGTCGCCTTTTCTGAAGAGGAGGGGAAGCAGAGTTTCAGTAAGTTATTTCTTAATAAAGGCTTTGTAACTTTAAAGTTTAATTTGTCTTGGTGATTTTTTGATGTGTACTAACGATTTTTTTTAAATCTTTAAGTTTGTTGCCTTTGTGGCAATGTTCCAATATAAAGGAATATTAATCTTTGGACGAGTGATTTTATTGTTCTGTATTTATTGCCGCTTTGAAGTGAATGATGTTAAGCCTATGACTAACGACCTGTGTCTGAAAAGCATGAGGTGATGATGTGTCTACTTGTCCTCAAATTTTTTCAAATAAAATGGATTTTTACATTTTCGTGGAGATGCATACCATTTTCCATTTTTGTCCTACTGATTTTGGTGGGACCAGCACTCCTATACATAGAACCACTAACACTGATGTAACAAGGAGACCAAATTCAATACGGCATGGCTAGAGCAGTCTAGTGTTCTAAATATCATTGGAACAAAACAAATAGATACATGGGTAAATGTTAGACGAGCATCAGGCCATATCACTTTCGTCTTCTCATTACCAACAGATTGCTGGGAGAATTGGCCCTACAGCCCCCTAGTGTAAAAACAAGTCACATACAATAACTGTACATGAACTATATTACTTCAGTACACACAACTGGTCATTATAGGGAAAATCATTATTATTATTTAATGCATAACTTCATTATGGAACACAGATTAGACACAAATTTAGTCATCTTCTCAATATATAAAATGTATTTCCTGGCTTTTTTAAAGGCAACTGATCAAACTGACATTTCTGCCAGCAGGATTCATTATGGCTCTAAGATAAAATCCTCATATCCAGCAAATACTACAAATAGTGTAATTATGGTATGTTTATGTTGATGTTGTATAACTTAACGAAAAGCATCATACAGGTATGGGATCTGTTATCTGGAAACCTGTTATCCAGAAAGCTCCGAATTAGAGAAAGGCCGCCTCCCACAGACTCCATTATAATCAAATAATCCAATTTTTAAAAAAGTATTTCCTTTTTCTCTGTAATAACAAAACAGTAGTTTGTACTTGATCCAAACTAAGATATAATTAATCCTTATTGGAAGCAAAACCAGCCTATTGGGTTTATTTAATGTTTACATGATTTTCTGTTAGACTTAGGGGCAGATTTATCAAAGGTCAAGGTGAATTTTCGAATTCAAAAAATTCAAATTTCAAGCTATTTTTTGTGTACTAGGGAATAGTCCAAATTCGATTCGAATTTGAAAAAAAATGTACTGTATCTTTAAAAATTCGACTTAGACCATTCACCATCTAAAACCTGCCAAGTTGCTGTTTTAGCCTATGAGGGACCTCCTACAACCTATTTGGAGTCAATTGGTGGACTAGTTTTTTTTTGGAAAAACTTTGATTTGAATTTGATCTAATACGCTAGTACTTTGATTTGTACGATTCGGCCGAATATGGACCTATTCAATCGAAAACAAACCTTAATTTCAGTTGGTCTTTTTGAATTCGAATTTTGAAGTTTTCCAAATTCGAAATTGAACCCTTGATAAATATGCCCCTTAAAGTATGAATATCCAAATTATGGAACAATCCATTATCTGGAAAACCCCAGGCCCCGAGCATTCTGGATAACAGGCTCTGTACCTGTACTGCATTGCCAACAAATGCTGCTATTGGCTTTATCCCATTTTGAGCTTTAGGAAATTAGCTATTTGCTAAGATACAAAGTCTGATCAAAAACTGAAAACCTGAGCATTATTCAGTATTTGAAAATGTCTCAGTTTAAAGATCTACACATAACATTTTGAAACTATTTATTACACAACATTTTCTGACAAAGGGCAAGCTTTTTAGTCTTAAATTGATTTCCTTATATTTTAAAAAAAAAAAGCAATACTTCATAATTCAATTATATCGGAATTGGCAGTATGTATATTTTCTAGATGCTTTTAATTTTGTGAAATAGTTCTTAAAGGTTTTTGAAAGGCAGAATTTTAACTTATGTAAAAGTTAAAAAAAAAAGTTAAATATGTAAAATATGTGAAATGCAAGCAAGAAATCTGTAACAGCAGGAGAACTAATGAAGTTCCTTTTACTGGATCCTTACTGCCACATCATGTTGGAGCTTGCTCCACTCTGGTTTCGTACATGAAACTAGGTTTTCAGCCTGTCAGCATATGTAATATGTGAATATGGGTCCCTCTGGCTCCCCTGGCTTACACACAGAGACACTAAAGGAAAGGCTTAGTCAGACTACACAAGCGCCACCTCACTGCAAAGCAAAGGATGTGCAGCAAGTTTTCATTTCATTCTTCCACCTATTCAATTTGCAAGATATTTATGTGTGCATTAAAGCACATCCACATACAAGAATATAGTAACATAGTCAGTTAGATTGTAAAAAGACAAATGACATGTTTAAATTAATATCAATAAAATAGCTTATGTTTCCAAAAACAGTATGATCATTCATTTGCAACAGAAATAACGCCAGAATGTCATCATTGCTGGTTTACTAAATAGTGGTGTATGATGTCATACTTCAACTTGACCAGTGCCAATTAGGGATACTACTTAGGAGGACTAATGCATATACATTTATTATTATTGACTTAGAGAGGCACATGTAAACAAACACTGAGACACAGTTTTTTATTCTTTGATAAATCTTGACTATTCAAGGTTTCAGAAAATAAACACCCTAATATTAACATTTGCATTTTTCCCATTCCTCTGTGTCAGGATTCAAACACTGACCTGTGTATTTCTTGGCCTGTGCAGTTTCCTATTGAGCCACCAGGGCCTCTTGTTCTTATGTTGCTTGATCTTCCTCCAATGTGCATCTTCATATTACTCTATCCTTCGCTCTTTTCTCTGGCCACCTTGTCATCCTCAAGTGATCCAATTAAGCCCCTTTATAAACCTGTTGCAAGCAACTCCCAGTTGCTTGGTTATTGAGCTCCCCATCGTGACCTATCCTGATACTTCTTGAACCGTGCCCAAACCCTACCTTATTCTTGCTTCAAATTCCTCGATCCTTGCCTTGTTCCTGACCCCTTTTCCTGTTCCCTGATTGCCTTGTGGTGATCTCCTGGTACTGACTTTCTGACCTTGATCTGTTATAAGACTTACGTTGTTTGCCACCTGCCCATTACTTTTGGCCTGTTTACTGGACTCAGCCTCTGGATTCTTCAGCCATTTATGGCTATACCCTGGGCTATCCAGTCTTTAGGCTCCCAACCTCCATTCTCTCCACAGTGACCCTACATAGAGGTTAAGACACCCTGGCATCTTGGGAATCTAATTCCAATAACTTAAAGGAGAAGATAAGGTAAAATCATTAGGAGGTGCCAAATTTAAGCACCCCCAGTGATTATAATCGCTTACCCTGGCCGGTATTTTTGCTCATTGGAAAACTGTACCATCCCAGGGTACTTCCATGAAAAGTTTTTGGTTTGACCTGGGCTTTACACATGCTCAGTAGATTGAAAAGACTTCTGTACTGTACTGCACAAGATTATCTGCTGATAAGAAAGTAGAAGGCTCCATGGTGCTTGCACAAAAGTACTACAAGCTGGTGAAGTATTCCACGGAGTAGGAGCACCGGCTGGGTTATCAGGTACAGTAAGTGATTAGAATCACTGGGGGATTCCAAATGTTAGACAATATAACTTTCCTTTTCCTTCAATCACAAAACAACACACATTCAGGATTCAAAAGCAGTTGAACAAAAGTACCCTTGTAGCAAAAGTACAGTCAAAAGCAGATTGTCAGACTGCAGCCCTTATGGAGAGTAGCAGTAGCAGTACTAAAAACAAATCCAGGAACAGAGCTAACAGTTGTCATCTGCCCTGTAATAAAAAGAATCCACTCGGTTTGAGTAAGGGAGTTGTGCCAAAAATGTAGATGAAGATCTACCGGTTATTTAACTAATCACCAGAAGATCTAATGAGCAGAAAACTGCACTTCAAATAGTTTCCCATAATTCAGATAAAACAAAAATATCTGAATTTTAACAACACATGTTTTCTTATAGATTAATATTTAAGTTACTGTTTTCAAGGCACAATAAGTACAGATAAACATGCAGTTGGCATTGTTCTAAAACAGACCAGAGGTTGGGACAGGCAAATAACTGATGCTTCTTAGTCAGACTAGCTGAACTGGAGACCCTCTCCCTATCTTCTTGTTTTAGACGAGGTATTGCTAGCAGGAATATTACCCTGGGACTCAACTTTGGCTCATAATTCTATTAACTACTCCACTCTGTTTCTGTTGTTATGCTGTATACTACGTCATGCTTAAACATAGTTCATCATTACTTACTTTTATTATGTATTTCTTAGTTTTCTTGTCTCTGTTTTTGTTTTTGTTAAAATTACTAAATAAAACATTAAAAAAACAATATAAGGAGATGATGACTAAGAGTGGCCGTACACGATAAGATCCTCTCATTTGGTGAGGTCGCAAAATGAGCAGACCTTTCCCCGATATGCCCACCAACGGCAGGGTGATATAGGGTTAATCCGAACATTTGGGCCTATGGCCAAACTATCGGATTATATGAAGGAAATGGGTGGGTAACCTTGATTGGAACCTCACTGGGACTATCCACAAATCCAAGCTTACAAAGCCTCCTGTGGCTCAGTAGGAAAGTACACTTGGCAGCTGCTACACAGCCCAGGGCTCAAATACAGACAGGTCCTGACAATGTTTGAGAGTACACAAAACACTCCAGGCACTTAAAGGACTCACTATGTGTGCCTTAAACTGGTACTTGAAACACCATTCATCCCCTTGCTGTCATTTGCCTAGACCCCTATTTACTGAGTATACTAGGGATGCGTGAAATATTTTTCTTTGTTTCGCCAAGAAAAAAATTGCCAATAGACTATAACTAGACTATAATGAGATAGTAAAAATGTTGTTGTACAGTTTGAAAAGTTGTTGCATGAAAAAACCCAATGGCCAGTGGCTGTTGTTGGCAATCAAAGACTGGAGACACTATCTGATCTTGGTTTCCTAGAGGTAATATAATAAATAAATATGTCATATCTATTAACCCATAGCAACCAATTCAATGTCTATTTTCAAACAGCTAACCAGTAAATGCTACCCGCAAATCGTTTACTATGGGTTACTAGAAAGGTAGCAAACTTAAGAACATTTATCGCATAACACCCATAGATTGTAGTTTGGAAGCAGGAAGTGTATTATTCCTGCAGCTTCGGTGTTGCAAGATTGCTTCAATTACATAGCAATATCCCTTGCTTCATCTGTCAATGCCCATGGTGATGGTCACGTATTTGATGATGATGGCTATAACTATTATTATTATTATTAACAATTATCTTGTAATCATTGGAGTGGTGCAATAAGAGAGAGAGATAGGGAACAGGCCACAACAGCAGCACAATTAGAAGCTTCCATTCTGCACAAAAAAACAGACATAAACATTATAACCACAAGTGCAGGTCTGTTTTGAAATTGATGTATATGTGTTCGTTTGCAAACCAGGTTCATTTATTTCATGAGCCAGGTTCCCTGCAACTGTAAAACTTTCCAGTGAAGTTATTTATTCTTGTGATCACGTTTCTGTGCCACAAGTAATTTCTTGCTTTTCTGAATTTGCTTTCCTGTACTGTGAATTAAATGGATCTCTGTGGAAGAAGAGAGAAAGGGGAATGCAGACATTCTAGCAGCCACGTGGCAAATCTTCCCAGACTACTAAGGTTTTTTTTTTCAACAGTTGGTCAAGCTACAGCTGTTAAACAGCTGTATCCGAATTCTTCCTTTCTTTCTTTCTTTGTTTTTGGATTTGTTTCTTTTAAATTTATCCCAGTAAAATAGACAGAATATTAAAATCACGGCTTTTCTTCAGATGACAAGATCAGAAATATACTGCCAAATGCCTACAAAACTCCCTCCTTTATACTTTATTTGTTTGCAAAGACCAGTTTCAGGTTACATGACTGTATAGGTCCTTTAGGAGTTTCAGGCTTCCTTGGTGTATTATCCAAGAACCAGACACAAGGTAACTGGGATTTCTTTTGTATTCTTTTAATAGAATTCTCATGGCAAATAGTCTTTACTTTGTGAAAAGCAGAGCTCAGTTTCCCATCTGCACATTTGTAGCCAGTTTTTCCTGACTTTCGTTTCAGCCCTTTACATCTACTGCAGGAGTTTACACATTCCTCTCCTTAATATAGTTAATATGCACTTTCCTAAAAGCCTCACACTCGTCAGCAAACTAAATCATTTACTAATCTGCAACATATGCATCCTATTCAAGTAAGAGAAAAGCATTGTTTCACTTTGTAGTTTATTTCAGATGGTTCCAGATTTTTTTTTTCTTCTATGGCCATTTACAGTGTGGTCTCAAAATTAGTGAACATGCACTTCATGATTATTTGATGTTGCTTGAAACAAACATTAGAAGCAAACAATGATGTGGCAATTTCAAGCAGTTCTTCTCTTATTCATCTACATTGTCAGTGAAAGCAGAAATGTAATAATTTGCTATGAAAATTAATCCAGATTAGTTCTACATTTACAGGCATACATTTTTTTGGAAGAAACATTTGTCCTTTTAAACACTCCCACTTTTATTTAATTACTAGAGTATATAGGAGGCTTGAGGTGGATGTACAAATTGATTGATATATCAAATACAAGAATTTTTTTTCCGAAGCCACATTCTTCCCATTTTGTTATCCAAAACCCCATATCACCCTGATAAGCTCCTCCCTATCAATGTTGACAACAGCAGAAAACCCTCCACAATATTTTTTAAATCTATGGTCCCACATCCCAGATACTGTGTAGCTTTTACAGTGTATATGTCTTCTGTGAAAGCAAAGACAATGAAAAATGCCTCTTCTGACATGGATCTTGGTGTAGCAGCAATTTCTTATGGCATCTACTACAGAAAAGAATGATGGGATATATTCAAGCAAACTCCTAAAGATTTAAAATGGAATAAAAACACAGTCAAGGAGACTGAAATGAAACATGATCTACACTTGTTGATGTCCCATGCTGGCCTGACTTCTTAAGTAACTTTGAACTTAAAGGGAAAATGCTCTTAGGGCTTTTTCAGGAAAACAAATAATAATTTGGCACACTGAATTGATAAATTCCGCTATACTTCAGAGCCTGCCCAGATGTCTATAAAAGTAGCAATAAGGTTTGAAGCATCCAGAGTAGTGCCAGAAAGAACCCCTATTTCTTCACACAAGGAATGGTTTCTAGGATGAAATCGCACCAATACTGTTACCCATAACTGGACCATGCAGTAGAGTGCGGTCACTATCACAAAAATGCTAATTCAGATTAATTGATGCCACCTTTTACTCCTCTCTAATAAGGGTCTCTCTACCATGTAATTGTCAAAATTAATTATTATAAAAAAAAGGCATGACCCAGAACAAATAAAGGACCTCAAGAATGTTCATCACTGTGATGAAAAAGAGAAAATGAAGGGGGAATTGATCAATGCACATTTCCTGGTCCCCTGTCTCACAAGCAATCTAGTAACTAAGCAAGTGCATGTATTTACAAAAACAGGGGTTTTTTAGTTACAGCGTTATGATCATAACATTGGTAAGCCACCATACCACGTTAAGGTAACCTCCATATGGTGGTTCCTAACTATTTACCCCTGACAGTCCATGTTTGGGTTCCATGTTGAGACCTTTTCTTCCGAGCTTCTTGGAATCTTCTCCCACCTCCTCTCTGAGCAGTAGAAACTCCGGAGACACTCCACAGGTCTGTGCTTGTACTGTGGAGGCAAGGCCCATTTTGCCTTGAAGCAGGGAAACTCCAGTTGAAAAGATCCTGGACTCATGATTTTCCAGGGGCTCACTGGAGTACCTCATTAACTGGAAGGGCTTAGAGCCTGATGAATGTTCCTGGGTGACAATTTTCTCAAAAGCCTGGGCATAGTGGTCCAGTGCCCCCCCAAGGGAGGGGGTACAGTCAATAGTGTGCACTGATGTCATCACAATTTGTTTTGACACTGTGATTCGTAAAATCATCACACCGCATTTCAGCATGAAAATTTTAAATAAAAGAGACCTGTGTTCAATTCCTGAAAATAGGTCTTTCTTCTCAAAGTTCCTGGTTGCTTCTAATTACTTTTCCTGATTGATTCTTTGGTTCCTGACTTTCAGCTTTGTTCCTGACTATGTTTCTTGCTGCCTGTCCTGACCTTTTTGCCTGGATACGAATACAAACTTTCTTAAACCCTTATGATACCACAAAGTGGACTATCTGCATACAGCTTCTTCCTTGGGCCCAACTCCTATCTTCTACAGTAGTCTGGTCCTGACACAGACATTGTCAGTTAAATAGATTGATTCAGTGCTACCACTGTAGCATGTAGGTACCATGCAGACAGTAGTTAAATTATTCAATTATTAAAACAAATATGGTGACATTGAATAATTTATCATTAGTTACAATTTATGTTACCCTTAACCAGAGGTACATTGATTGTATCTAATTGGTAAAACATGGAAAACATTCATGCATTTTATGTAAACTATTTGAGCACAATGATAGTAATTAGACATATTTTAGGGATTGAATTGCATTGTTTCTCGGAACAGATTACAGAATATAAAAGAATGTTTCTACAATTCCAGTTTGTCATTTCCTCAGAAGTATGCCAAAACCAGTGTTTTTAACAATATGACTGTAATGAATCATGCTAAACAGTAGAAAGAACCTTCAATAAACTGTATATCTTCTATAAACGATATATCCACAGTGTATGATGTTCATTATTGTCTCCCAATTTATTATGTACATTTCAGTTCTAACAGAGTTAGCAACTGCCTCTCGATACTCAAATATTGTATTATTAGATTACATCTCTTTAAAGGGATACTGTCATGGGAAAAAATTTTTTTTTAAAATTGAATCAGTTAATAGTGCTGCTCCAGCAGAATTCTGCACTGAAATCCATTTCTCAAAATAGCAAACAGATTTTTTTATATTCAATTTTGAAATCTGACATGGGGCTAGACATATTGTTAATTTCCCAGCTGCCCCAAGTCATGTGACCTGTGCTCTGATAAACTTCAATCACTCTTTACTGCTGTACTGCAAGTTGGAGTGATATCGCCTCCCTCCATTTCCCCCCTAGCAGCCAAACAAAAGAACAATGGGAAGGTAACCAGATAACAGCTCCCTAACACAAGATAACAGCTGCCTGGTAGATCTAAGAACAGCACTCAATAGTAAAAACCCATGTCCCACTGAGACACATTCAGTTACATTGAGAAGGAAAAACAGCAGCCTGCCAGAAAGCATTTCTCTCCTAAAGTGCAGGCACAAGTCACATGACTAGGGGCAGCTGGGAAATTGACAGTATGTCTAGCCCCATGTCAGATTTCAAAACTGAATATAAAAAAATCTGTTTTCGCTTTTGAGAAATGGATTTCAATGCAGAATTCTGCTGGAACAGCACTATTAACTGATTCATTTTGAAAAAATTTTTCCCATGACAGTATCCCTTTAAGAATTCCCAGTCAAGAAGCAATAGGTAAGATAATACATTGGGATCCCAATTCAGTCACAGGCTTATGTTGTTCTGTGACAGCAGAACATGTTACCATCTATTATGTCTGAAGCACTTTAGTAGGATACCAGTAGTTGTGGATCTAAACAATAGCAAAAGTACTGCCCATATGTCAAAACCAACATACCATAAAACATATTATGAATAAGCAAATTTCAAGCAAGTTATGGAAACATAAAAACTGTTAGTAGCTCTTTAAATCTGATTCCATTTCTTTTGTGATTGAGCGGATTTAAATATTTTTCTTAGTCACGTCTCAACGTGATTTATTTTAATTGTAAATTCCTCAATGTTTTATGCATTGAAGTTAACTGAAGTCAGAAGATCATTGGAAGGGATTATGCATTCCTAGAGTTTAGCAAGAATGGTATATATATATATATATATATATATATATATATATATATATATATATATATATATATATATATATATATATATATAATTATTATAAGACATCACTACACAAGTTGCATCTTGTACTGACAGATAAGATAGAATTGCCACCGCCATGCTAAATAGTCTCCATTGATTCTTTAGCTTTGGGTGGTTATGTGGAATGATTAATGCTTTCAGCTGAAAATCTGATGCAGAAGTGCAAAGATTTTTAATTGTCTTAATCTCAATAGCAATAAAACATATATCAACCTTTTAAGGCTCATTTCCTGATAATAAATTGGTTTATACTGTACATCAATACTAAAACTTTATGGATGTTTTTGTAATAAAAATGAAAATATGAAAATACTATTGTCTGAGATATTAATATTTGGGATATTGCAAGGACAACAAAAATCACAAATATGATCTAAAAAGGGTCCTAGAACCTCGGCTGAAACGTTGACATTGCTGAATATAAGATATATAGGTTACGAGGAAATGGTATAGCTAACCCAAGGGGGAAGTGTAAGGAGTAGGATGTTAAGATGTAGGATGTAGTGTTATGTAAATACTAACTTGGTTCTAGTTATTCTAGTTAGTCACCAGGTTTGGGTGCTGGGTAGGGGTAGTCCCCAGGGAGTTATATAAGGGATAGAGTAGGGCATCCCTTCCTCTTTGGCTGATAAGAAGAAAATTAATTTGTTGCTGGTGAGCCTGAGGCCTGCTACCTCAGAGAGGTACTAAGGAGAAGCATTAGAGAGGTTAAGTAGTGATAGGGTAGATTCACTGAGCTAACTGTAGACTCTGGTGAGAGTTAAGTGTAGGTTAATTAGTCGAGCAGCTGAGCTACAACAAGGAAGGAGAAAGGGACCAGTGTTCCAGTGATAACTCGGCCAAATAGGAACCCAGAGGAATAGGGACTAGGTTAGATAGGGCCTAGTGCTCATTATGCTAAGCAGACCCTGCTGCTAAAAGTCTGTTAAGGTACAGCATCCCTGACTCAAGGTAAAGGACTCAACCAGTCAAGTAATAGAGGGAGCAACTAGACAACATGCTACAACCTTATACCAGATAAAAAATCCAGTGTGAGAGGCAGAGCACTGTATTGACGGGCACACACAACAGAGCCTTTATATATTTCTGAATTTTAGATTTTATTTTTACTTGTTCTTGGGCAGTATAAACAGTATTGCATCAGTTCCAGGGAATTCAGAAGCTTAAGCTGCACACTAGCCTTGAGCACAGTTAATAATAATGGTTCCCTATATTCTATTCTGCATAACAAAAATAAAAGACTTAGATCCCCTGTTAAAAGTCTCTTTTAAACAACAGTCACATAGCTAACATGTTATTCCATTTCATATATGCAAATAAAAGTTCAGCATCTATATACTGTAGCAACAAGAAATTGCACAATGCTCAAATATAAAAAATACACTATTTGCCTGCACATAAGATTTATTTTCTTTCCATTTATGCACCTGAGGTAGAGCCGCCATTTCTGCTGTATTAGTGGCATTACATTGCTTGCACTGTATATTTTACTGGATATTCATGACTGTTGTGTATTATAAGTATATGAATTATAGCACTTATAGGAGGTCCCTAAAATGTACTTTCTTTGGCTAGGAGCAGAACATAGGTTATTCTCAAAGAGTTACTTTACTTTCACTAGATGCAAGGTCCCTTATTAAGTACATTTCCTAGCCATGCATTATTACCTACAGTATGTCCTTTATTCAAACAGAAGCAGTGAGCTTACACATCAGTTTACACCAAAACAGTTCATTATTCAGATGGGTCCCTGTCCAAGTGGAGCTCAAACTCTAACAGGCAGATTTATTCATTTAATTCAATCATGGAAAAAATGTGAATAACTAAACATGCCACTTATCTTGATTTTCTTTCCCCACAATTTTCAGATTTAAGAAAAGTTTCAAATGGTTTAATCTTGATTATGGAAAGAAATGCAATCACGGAAGAAAAATCTTGTTTACGGAAAGGAAGGCTTGATTCTTTTTTTTTAAAAGCTGAAATAACATTTCTTATTAATATCGACGGCATTTTGTCAGGTTTTGGGTGGTCAAACATTTACAAATTTGATTTGATAAACTACAGAAAAAAACAGCAAAATTGCAACCTTAAATATTATCTGCCTTCTAAATTCCCCATCATATTCACATATAAACCAGGGTCATTTGCATCAGGAGCCAATTACACTGTCTGTATGTTGCTGAAAGAGGGGTAGAACATACACATTCCAGATAGTGCCCAAACTGGAAAAAAACTCGAAAGCCCAGTTAATATATGAAATGCTTTGCCAGTATTTTTTCAGAATGACAATTATTTATTTTTACACTTTCCCTTTTTATTTATAATTTTTTTATAGGACAATTTTCCTCCATCATTTACCAACAATTAAGAATTGTTAATAAAAGTAGTAATAAAACATATAGTACTTTAGCACTTTGCCAATTAAACATTTCTGACAAAACTATTTAATAGAGCAAATCCAATAACCCTTGGCTGATATACTTTAGTACTGGCAGAGAAGCACATTCTGTAAGTGAGAAAATGAAGTCTCTTGTGTTGTCTTTGTCTTTTGTGTAACACTGCCCTCTACAGTCTGTGATGTAATCATTTAAGAACTAATATATAAAGTTAATATGTATGTATATGTATGTTTGTATAACTTAAATTGTAAAGCAATGTTAAAGAGCTGCAGCGTCATACAGTGCATAATATTAAAATATATACATTATAAATTGCAGGCCAGCACCAGCACCAAGATAGCAGGGTTTACCAGTGTAGCACATCCTTGAGTGTACTTTTGCTGTGTATAAAGGCTGTGTGTGACCAGGCTAAAACTGCTTGTAGTGTGCCCCGGACCCCCAGTGTACCCGTGCAACTCCCGGTACCTGGTGTAGATCAATGCAGCAGGATAATCAGCCAGACAAGTTTCTTTGCAGTAACATAAACTTGTTTATTAACAAAGAACTGTTGCAATGGAGTAGTTCACAGGTACTTAGATGTTCACAGACATAATAGGATAGCTTCAAACAGCAATATTCCCTCCAGGGGGTACAAGGTGCTCCAGGTGAGCTAATATCCAATATATCAAAGTAACAGCAATAATAGACTTAGGAGATAGTTACCACTTTCACTATCCCTCCGGATAAACACAAAGGCTTGGGTTTCTCAGTCTGGGGTCTTGTATCTCGGCACCGTATATGGTCCTCACCTCACCCACTGTATTCAGCCTGGGGTCTTGGGTCTTGGCACACTGTCTGGTCCTCAACTCACCCACTGTAGTCACTGCTCTAGTGGTTCAAATACCACAGGGTCCTAAGCCCACTATTTCTCCTCATTGGAGCCAAATCTGCTCACTAGCTACCCTGTGCTGACTCTCACTCGTAGAGTGATTATTACCATATTCACTAACTCACACATAACGAACTTCACCAGCAGACCTAGACCTGTAGTACCACTCAGAGAGGCATAGTCCCAGGTCAGACCCAGACCACATGGTGCTAATCCCCTTTATATTATCACATACTGACACCTAGTGGACAAACTCTGTGAACTAATGTGGACCCAGCCAGGGACATAGCTGCCTGAGTTAACTAAAGGTCCCTTAGGTGTCCAAATACTAAAGGGGAACTGCCTGAGTAATTTAAATCTCAGGGTCCCTACACCTTCCTTTCCATATTTTTGGAGGTGTCAGACAGGCAATCCTATACTGTATATATAAAGTGTATGTTCATAATAGCATGTCATCCAGTTACCTAGATCAGTAGTCTACACCCACAGCCAGTCACCCTTAGAAATAAATCATTTGTCATTATTATTATTACTGAACTGCAAGTTTACAGTTCTGACTCCCCACTAAACCATATGTAGATAAAGTCTATGGATTTCAGATTGGGGATTAAGGTTACATTCTGTTAGCCCCTTCTTTATCTTATAAAAAGAAGATGGATATATTAAATCATTTTCATAACAGGCACCCTGTTACATTTCAGTAAAATCCAAGGTAGAAATAAAAAATACTAAAGCCTTAATCTCCCCCATCCATCCACATAGTGGGTGGGCAGCCAAAAAGTTTAAGATAGATAAGGAGTGAATGCACATAATATAGTAATGGTTCCATACATGGCCCAATAAGCTACTAGTGTCAATTCAGTCATTTGCCAAGCTGAAAAATGAGTCCATGCATTGGTGGTGCCCTATTTGGCACTTTGGGTGCTATTGAAGATAAATGCATACAAAACATGTTATAACTACATGGCACAGATTGCATGGTACACAATTGTGTTTGTTATTCTTCCCATCAGGAATCATCAGGATCAGAATAGTCAGCTACAAATCATGGCTTGAGAGAGGAAGAAGATAATGGGGACATTTACCTTCCATAGCAATGTTGCTCCACTCCATTGTTCCATGTTTGTGGACTACAACATCCAGAATACTGAAGCATGTTACTAAGGGTGAGTTGAAGTCCACTAACCATAAATACTGTATGGATTCATAAAGCAAAACTGAAGAATAAAAACTAGTGATGGGCGAATTTATTCGCCAGGCGCGAATTCACGGCGAATTTGCGCGATTCGTGGCAGGCGAATAAATTCGCCAAACGCCCGCGAAAATTCGCCGAAAAAATTCGCCGGCGTCCAAAAATTTTTTCGGAAAAACGGACGCCGGCGTCAAAAACAGGCGCCGGCGTCGGAAAAACGGGCACCGGCGTCAAAAACAGGCGCCGGTGTCAAAAACGAGACACCGGCGCTGTTTTGCGAATTTTTCGCCGTTTCGCGAATTTCGCACGAAATTCCCGAATTTTTCGGCGAAGCGAAACGCTGCAAATTCGCCCATCACTAATAAAAACCTTTTTCCAAGTCCTTCATGGCCAGAACCCCAGGGATGCAAGAGGATCCTCCTCAGTGAACTATACCTGCTCCCCTGAATCTGTATTCATGTGACACCTGCCATTCTAGTGATCGATTGCAGTGTAATATCAGCAAGTGAAAACTGCCCATATCTTTTGGGCTTTGTTAGAAAACAGTAATATAGCTGCTAGTAAGGATGATTCTCACTCAAGAATTTTCTTAAATTAAGACAGAAATGCTTACTTTGGATAGCTAGGGAGCACAAATAAGTCAGTTTTAGGGAAGCTGTATGTCTATGAATATTCTCATTCATCCAGGTCATGATATACAGTATCTAGTAGAATTAAGTCAAAGGCAACTGGACAGTTAAAGTTTTTCTTGAAAACATTTCAGCACTCATCCCAGTGGCTTCTTCAGTTCAACTGAAGTGGTAGGGAAATCCCTCTGGAACATAAATTGGAGGTTATAAGAACTTTACACCTGGAACATAAACTAGGGGGTTATAAGAATTTTACACCATTTGGATGAAACTGTGGTGACCAGTGCAGAAGTGAAAAATAAAGAATTCCAACATCTGAAATGTGCTCTGAAAACATGTGGTTACCCAGACTGGTATATTGATAATGGGTTGAGTGCAGAGGACTCTTGTATTTGTCTATATGTATTTTATGGTCACAGCCTCATTGCACCCCCGCCTAATGGTTTTAAAAAATAGTGGTGAGCACAACTTTCCCTTGTTTGTTATAGTTTATACAGGAGCAGTGACCAGCTCCATGTTGTAGCTCCCACCCTTCCCAGCTATAGTCAGGTGATCCCACTGGTGTCTAATAAAAGGGCAGCCAAGTTTGGGAGTTTTACTTTGAAAGCAGCTAGTAAGTTGCAGGTAAAACTTTGTCCCTTTGTAAAATGTATAATGAAGCAATAGAATTCTTAATGAATCAGATAAAATTGAGCATAGGACTGGCTTGATATGGGATGACTTTGACGTAGTTGGCCAGATTAAATATATTGCAATATATGGACAAACAATCCCTGCTTCGTTTAAAGGGTAAGGCATTAGTATGCACAAAATGTCTCTGTCTTAAATATATTGATAATGGGTTGAGTGCAGAGGACCTCTTGTATTTGTCTATATGTATTTTGTGGTCACAGCCTCATTGCACCCCCGCCTAATGGATTTAAAAATTAGTGGTGAGCACAACTTTCCCTTGTTTGTTATAGTTACTCAGACTGGGCCTTACAATATCTAAGCCAAGCAAAAAGACCAAACCAAGTAACAGAGGGGAAGAGCTTAGCAGGCAAAGCAACATAGCCACACCATATGTGGCCAGAACATTGGAAAGACTTTTTTTTTTTCAAAAAAAGTCACATTCCTGTGTATTCCAAACCCAACAAAACCCTAAGACAGAAGTTGGTGCACCTTAAAGACCCAGCACCAAAGCACATGAAGAGTATATGCTGTCCAGTTTAGTGAGAAGTGCTCCGATCTATACATTGGGGAGACAAAGCAACAATATGCACATTTTGGATAAAGAGGACAGGTGCTTTGAAAGAGGTGTGAAAGAGGGCATTTGTGCCAATGTGGAAAAACCATCCCTGAACAGAGGAGGGGGCCTGCAACACCGTTTATCATCAACACACAATGCCGCTCTGACATCCTTACCCTGGCAGCTTCACAACAATTCACACTTCCAGTCATGTACATTGAAAGATTAAGAGCTGGCTCAATTAAAAGCATGGTACCATTATGACTGGATCACACTTTCACACATCAGTCAGTTTGAGCCAACACTTTACTGAAGTTTAATGGGATTACTGTGATTTTTATGTCTGTGACTTTACTACCCTCAAGGGTTTAAATGCGGGGAATTCCCTAAAACACTCGGATGAGTGTTGAAACGTTTTTAAAAAAAACTCTAAGGGGGGAATTCACAAAAGTGGTGATATTGAGACAAAATAAAAGTGGAGATAAAAGTGTTGGGATTTCCCACCAAATTCACAAACCTCTATCTCAACGTCTGTGAACTTGTCTTTTAAACAGACAGTTTTCAGATTTTGTCTTTTGCACAACATTTTTTAACATTATTTTCTGAATTTGTCTTTAGCTCTTACTATACCTGTCAGTCAGCCACCAAATTGGAATTTTTGGGGGAGGGGTTTAATTTACCTAGGACAATTATACATTATTTTTTTCAGGATAACCTGGGCTTTCTAAATCTGCCTACATATTTGTGTAATTCCACTTCTGTAACAAGACATAAGAGTCTAAATACAATAATTGCTATTTTGCATAATATAGGGATTTGTATCAGAAATATGTTTTATTATCTTAGGTCAAGTGTCAAGTGCTGCCAAAACTATAAAATGGCTGGGAGGCTTTTCTTTACCTTTAGATAATATAGTCACTCAAATTGCTAATATTGCCTCATTCAAGTGAAAACTAGTAAAATAATGTAAGTGTGAGTTAAAAACTTTTTACATATAAAATTCTATCAAATAGACTTTTTTTTTTTTTAATCTGTGTTTTACTTGTTTTGTTAATGAGGCTTTTACACCTATAGGGTTAGACAGAAATGTGTCTCCTGAGTATAAAATGCTAATACCTATTAATATGATAATAATTCCCTAATGGTGCACCTACAAGAGGTGTGAAATGAAGATTGTGGGGAACCAAAGCAGAGCAAATTATTTTAGAATTAATCTGACACATGGGGAAGAGTTATACTGAGCTTTACTCCATTTTTAAAATGTCGGGAGAAAATGTTGTTTAAAATGTATTTTTTGCACCATTTTTCTGTTGTTTGAAAGACAAATTCATAAAAGTGTCTATAAACTGTCTACTAAAATATGAAAAGTGTCGGTTGAGTTGGAAGTTAGGTGGATTTCTGTTTGTGAATATGGAGAAAGTATTTTAGACCAGTTTACCACCACTTTTACTCCAAAAATGAGCTATCTGCACTTTTGTGAATTCCCCCTTAAATGTACAGTTGTCTTTGACTTAATTTTATCAGATACTCTAGGGAAGATGTACTTTGCCTTTTACTTTTATTCCTTTGTAAGGGAAGCACTTCAGTACAGAGCACCACATTCTGGGTATTCAGAATCTGACAATGAAAGATCATAGGAGCTGTGGTTATTAATAAGATAATTCGGAGCCGTCTTAAATTTAATCTGATTATGTTACATGTTCTTAAAACATATTTAATAGAATGGTATGTAATCTGAAAGGGCCAGCTGCTGAGTTAATCCAAAAATGCATCCGTTCCTTAACCTTTATACAGTTTTAAGAAGAAACTCTGAAAAGATGAGAGCATGAGTATCAGAAGGAGCAGTCAGACCTATGGTTGAAAGAGAAGAACTTGAAAGAGCAGTTGGTTCATCATGGAGGGCAATAGCACCCCACCTGGCACAGCCAATAACATCACAGTGATGCCTACAATATTTCCAAGATCAGGATACATCATTCTCTCCTTCCTAATGTTCTTAAATGCAGTGTTTTCCATTTGTAATAATGTTGTAGTAATATTAGTGACTCTAAGATACCCTCAGCTTCGTAACCCTATCAATATTTTCATACTGAACCTTTCATTTTCAGACCTAATGATGGCATTGTGCGGTACTACCATAGTAGTCAGCACAAATTACTATGGTTACTTCTACCTTGGGGAACAATTCTGTATTTTCCAGGGATTTGCTGTCAACTACTTTGGTAAGTGACACTCATGCATGTGTTCTTTATTGTTATTTTTAATTGACTTAAAGGGGTTGTCCACCTTTAAGTTAACTTTTAGTATGATGTAGACAATACAATAAACTTGTAGCCTCACAAAGCATTTATTTTTTTTACATGGTGTCAGTGACCCCATTTGAAGTTTATATATACTGTATATAATATAGTTCCACTTGTTTAGTAGTTATAGCTTTCTAAAAACAATACGATTACAAATCAAAGAAAATACAATACTAAACTGACATACCGTATATACTCGTGTATAAGCCGACCCGTGTATAAGCCGAGGTACCTAATTTTACCTACAAAAACTGGGAAAACTTATTGACTCGCGTATAAGCCTAGACACAACTATGCCCTATGCTACAATCACTACAGCGCAAACTAAATCACTGAAAATTTGTCCCCCCCCCCAGTGGATTTATATTACAGATATTTTTCAGCTGAGACAAAATATACTTTCCACTAGCAATTATACACACATAGACACACATATACTTTACACACACACTCTTCCCACAAAATAATCACACACACATACTATACACACAAACTCCCCACACATATACTATATACACACACAAACTCTCTACCCACACCATCATACACTATATACACACACTCCCCACACAATAAGTGAATGGGTGGTACGAGTGAATGGGTGGCACGAGTGAATAGGTATGTGGGTGGGTGGGTGGCACGAGTGAATGGGTGGGTAACATTAGTGGATGGGTGGGTAGCCAGGCACAATGCATCCTTACACCACAGCAGACAGCAAACAGTTTAGCCATTAGTCCAAGCTGCAGCACTGCAGCAGTACATTGATATCCCTCTGCAGCACAGCCCCTTACCAGGCGTATGAAGCCGAAACCCCGGTCACGGTTGATGAACACCTCACTGAATTCCCCCTCGGTGATGTCGATGGGCAGGTTCCTCACAAAGAGACGGCAGCGCTGCGTGTAGCTCTTCTCGCCGGGCTTCAGAAAGCTCGTGACCTCTCTTTCCTCCTCAACATCCTCCATCTTGGGAGGCATCAGAGACGGGTCCCCCTCGGACACCTTTAAGTGCGCTTGTTGCCTTTGTGGGGCGGAAACATCTGCTGCTGAGGCGGCCGCCATTGTTCTTTTCGATGCGAACTTGCTTCGGATTACGGTTAGCCAATCGCGTCTCACTGTTTTTCAGTCTCCTGCCTTATACCGTATTCCATCTAAAATACTTACCCGCGTATAAGCCGAGGTCAATTTTTTCAGCACATTTTGGGTGCTGAAAAACTCGGCTTATACACGAGTATATACGGTATGTAATTTACTAACATATTACTATTATTATTATTAACATGTATTATTATTATTCAAATATTGGGGAATTATATTTATATACTCTATCAGACATAAATATATTTAGATTTAATACAGTAAGATATGGCAGTTGAAGAATATTGTAAAGTGATGGCTCCCAGTACAGGTATGGACCTGTTATACAGAATGCTCAGGCAGTAGGGTACCTAGATAATAGATTGTTCCGTAATTTTGATTGCCATGTGTTTAGTGTGCTAAAAAATAATTTAGAAGTTAAATGAACTCGATAAGATTGTTTTGCTTCCAATAAGGATTAATTATATCTTAGTTGGGATCAAGTACAATATATTGTTTTATTAGAACAGAGAAAAATAAATAATTGTTAAAAGTTAAATTATTTAAACGAAAAAGAGTCTATGGGAGATGGCCTTCCAGTAATTCTGAGAGTTTTGGATAATGAGTTGCCAGATAACAGATGCCATACCTGTACATGGGAATTAGTTATAAAATGCATAAATGCTGTGCATACATTATTCCCTACAATATGTATCTTTTTTTTTACTTTTGTTTTGCAGGAATTGTTTCCTTGTGGTCTCTAACTTTGTTAGCCTATGAGAGATATAATGTTGTATGTGAGCCTATTGGAGCGCTAAAGATGAGCCCCAAAAGAGGTCACCAAGGACTAATGTTCATCTGGTTTTTTTGCCTCATCTGGGCAGTAGCTCCACTTTTTGGTTGGAGTTCTTACGGCCCAGAAGGTGTTCAGACATCCTGCTCTATTGGATGGGAGGAGAGGTCCTGGAACAACTACAGCTATATAATTACATATTTCCTCACATCATACCTGTAGGAATAATAGGATTCTCATATGGAAGTATCCTAAAGTCTTTACATAAGGTACATCCAGTTTACTTACACTGTAAATGTTAAATTTTCTAAGCACTGCTTTTTTGTTCTTTTCACAATAATACTATTTCCAGGCTTCCCATTCTGAGCATAAAAACAATTCTTTATAATAGAATCAGATAGAACTATAAATACATTTTATCATCCCCCATCTTGGCTAAGCTCCCATTCCCCATCCATACTTTATTTTGCCAGAGGGACAAAAAATTAACTAAAAATCATCCTGTGCATATGTATTCATTGGAAATTAGCCGGTTGTTATTCTCTGTCTAGAAAACACATATTTTTACAGTTAGGGGCAGATTTATCAAGGGTCGAATTCCAAATTTGAAAAACTTAAAAATTCAAATTCAAAAAGACCAACCGAAATTAAATCAAAGTTTTTTTTGGCCGAATAGGTCCATTTTCGATCGAATAGGTCTGTTTTCAATTGAAATCGAATCGTACAAATCAAAATTTTTCCCCAAAAAAACCTTTGATTTTTCAAAGTCCACCAATTGACTCCAAATAGGTTCTAGGAGGTCCCCCATAGGCTAAAACAGCAATTCGGCAGGTTTTAGATGGTGAATGGTCGGTCAAATTTTTAAAGAGACAGTACATGATACATTTTGAATTTTCGAATTTCTTCCAAATTCAAATCTAGTTTGTACTATTCCCTAGTCGAAGTACACAAAAATGAGCTCAAAATTCGAATTTTTTAATTCAAATTTTCACTTAGACCCTTTGATAAATCTGCCCCTTAATGTTTTCATGGAACAATAGAATCAGTTTTAAGGTTAATGGAAGAAAAAATGCTGTGTGACACAGGCAGTCGGTGATATTTTGGGAGGCTATTTACAGAAATGGACTCCATTGTTTATTTAATAGTCAATGGCCCTGGGACAAGCTAAAATGCAGTGTCAAGCTGATATATATGCCTGAAAATTCAGTTTATGTTCAGTTCCCAGGATCAATTCTGGGCTTTTTGCCACCAGAGGCGGCCTTTCAGATGCTGTCCCCACCCTCACACCCAACACTTACCTTTCCGGGTGGGACGAGGATGGGGGCGCATCGCTAGTTGAGCTCTCTGCACCAGAAGAGCCGAAATTCTGATTTAAAATTCAGACTTTCAGCTCTTTACATTATCGGGAGAGGCTTTTCTCAACTCGCCTCATGGCAGCAGCTCCCCTGGCAGTGCCAGTGTGTATAATAACGAAATAGTTAAAAATTAAGTTGATTACGGTATAATCCATTCATTCCAGAAGGCTGATATAATTTATTGTTTAAGTCCCCAGATAATTTAAACCTGCCTCAGTTTCTTTTTTTTTTTAGTTAAACAGGAAAATTGAACAACAAGGAGGAAAGACTAATCCACAAGAAGAGTAGTTGTCATGGTCCTGTTCATGGTGCTTGCTTTCATGATATGCTGGTTGCCATACACAGTGTTTGCCCTCATTGTTGTTATTAATCCACAATTTTATATTTCACCGCTTGCTGCAACTCTTCCCACTTATTTTGCCAAGACCAGTCCTGTCTACAATCCAATAATTTACATCTTTCTTAACAAGCAGGTATGATGGCCTCTATTGTTACTCTTAAAATATTATAGTGCTCATTTTCTATCTCCAAGGATGGTGTAAAAACTCTAAGGGACACAAAATTGCTCCACTTATAACTTGTACATGCAGTGGAATTTCTGGTATAAGATGCACATTACACCACTGCATTGGTAAAGATAGCTCTAAATGCAGAATTCTGTTCACTCTTTAATTATGCTTGGGATTCCTATTTAGCAGTAAAAAAAGAGTTCTTTCTTTATAGAAGCTATGTGTCCCCTTTAAAGTATTCTCAGATTAAGGTAGTTTATTAAAACACATAATTCAAAGAGAAACTCTTTCAGGCAATGATGGCTATAAATTTTACTAAGGCAGGGCTCCCGGAGGGAATGGTATGAGAAATCAGTGTCAGTGATGTCCAACTTCCAACTCTCCAGATGTTGTTTAAGCTGTATAACAACAGCTAGGGGGCTACAGGCTGGAACTCTGTTCTAGGTTGCGCTTTCACACCCTTTGGCTCTCCAGCTGTTAAACTACAAATAAATAACCACTGCTAGTTGAAAAATGTAAAATGTAATTTTATGTAGTTAATTGGAATTTTTCTTTTAGCTAAATCTCTACATACACTTACACAGGGTTCATTCATTCAGTGGGTTATTTATCAAAGTCCAAATTTATCTCAATATTTTCTGAAAAAAACTTAGACCAAATCGGCATGGTTTTATTTGCCTTATTTATTAATACACCTTCCTGGAAAGTGTATTAATTAAGTGGATTCTGACTTTTCAATCCTTAGGGTATAATAAATTCCAAAAAATGTGTGAGTTTTTTCCACAAAAAAATTGGATTGGGTTTTTGGCATTCAGAGTTTAGTAAATAACCTCCTTAGTGTCCCCAGTATGTTTGGAACAAGCTTAATATGTTTTCTAGCTAAAGCTTAAAGAGAACCTATTGAGGAAAATGTTTCCCCCACCAGAGGTGAAGGTTACTAGTGTCCACACTCTGGTTGGGGAAATAATGGGGTTTTTTTTTCGTTTTTTTTTTTAAATTGCTCCCTGCCAGTGCTATACTACCTGCCTGCTGCCTGAAGCTGCGCCCATTTACCTGCCTGTGCTAACCTCAGTCACATCGGAGTGAATCTAGGGGGCTCATTACTAGTACAGAGAGAGCAATTGCAATCTCTGCATTCAAAAAGCTAATTTTCTATCTTAATAGAAATTAGAAAATTGTCTCTTATAGTTACCTCTCTGAAAGGTGTTTATATTGTGCCTGTGTGGCTTATCCCACTCCTAAAGACACAAGAGTCTTGTGGGTGTTATTTACTATGCTTTTTGCCTTAGATTGGAAGCTCCAGGGACTAATGTGAATGTTGAGATTTGTGGCCATTTCTACCCTTGAACGTTTCTAATTACCCCTGATTTTGCTTTCTTTTAGTTCCGAGGCTGTGCTGTTGAGTGTTTAACATGTGGCCACATCAAACATGAGAGCCAGGAAGAGAATATGGAGTCAGGATCTGTTCAAGTAGAAAACACCCTGACCCCTAAAACCAATCAAGTGGCTCCAGCATAGTGACTTTCTGCAGAGGGTCATATAATAAAAGTAGAAAAATTTGTACCAGGTCTGGTAACCCATAGCAACCAATCAGTAGCAATATTAACAGAGGTCGTCTGTTTAAGGGTTCATACTCACAGGCGTTTCTCCCTGTGTTCCACTGCAGTCAGTTAGTTTTTCTGCTTTCCACTGCATGGGAACACAAAATCAGCTTATTCTTTCTTCCAGGCCTGTACTCATACAGGCGCAATGTCTAGAGGTTGACCTGTATTACCAATATGTATTGAAATTGTACATGAATTAGGACCTTGTGGGGCCCCTTTACCTCCTGGGCCTCCCTGCAGCCACAGGGTCTGCTTTCTCTGTAGTAATGTGCCTACCTGCAAAATACAGAGGACAAAGATTTTTTACTTGGAATTGGCACTGTATTTACACTGCCTGGAGGTAATACACAATGGGGGTTATTTATCAAGCTCCGAATATCCGAACCTCGAATAATTCATAGTTTTCGGAGCAAAAAAAAAAAAACTATGAATTATTTGAGATTTATTAAAGTCTGATGGTCAGAATCCAAAACCCCGGCATCTAAAAGCTCTCGAGGTCCTGTATAAGTCAACAGGGAACGTCCCAGTGTCTGTGCTGAAGTCCATACCGATACCCGATGATTTTGGGGAGATGGAGCATAAAACTCTTGCGGAAAACTCAGAACAATTCAGAGTTTTTGGGGAAAGCTCCAAAGTTTTCGGAGTTTTACCCGACCCTATTTTTTTCTTCATAAATAAGGTCCATTCGGGAATTAGGAGTTGGATATTAGAAATACTGAGATAAATTCAGACCTTGATAAATAGCCCCCATTGAGATGGCACTTTATCCTGCCATGTGTTTTCATGTAGTATACATGGAGCGGGCACTGTATTCATCCTTATACATGGAACTGGAACTCTATTTATTCTAGCATGTGTAAATAAATAAAAGTTAGCAGATCTATCTAGTCATGCGCTCAGGGATATTATATATAAGAAACTGAATTCTCTGCACCCCTTAGTGCTCTTGCACTTCTGCCTGGGGCATCCTATATAACCCCTGCAGACATGTAGGTTGGAGATAGTGATGAAAGGGTAATCAGGGGAACCTGGGCCAGTCTCCAACCAAAGCTTCATCATTCTGCTTGTGATGCTGACTAACCTGCTGATTAACTTTAAATCTAAAGTGTATGTATGACATGTTTGCTCTTTCCTTAAAGTGGACCTGTCACCCAGACATAAAAAGCTATATAATAAAAGTCCTTTTCAAATTAAACATGAAATCCAATTTCTATATTTTATTAAAGCATTCATAGCTGTTGTAAACTCATTTAAACATCTCAGCTGTCAATCAAATATTGTCTGCCCCTCCTCTATGCCCTGGGCATAGAGGCGGGGCAGACAATTACTTTCACTTTCCATTCAGCACTTCCTAGATGTCACTGCACTCCCCACATTCACCCGTTCTCTTTACCATTTAAGTGTGTAGCCAGGGCATGGGGATGGACATCGGGTCCCCCATTCTGGTGCACAAACAAGATTCTGAGATGATACAAGACTTGCCTTAATAACAGTGTCAACAAAATGGCTGCTGCCTGCTTGCTATAATTATGAATTGGCAGACTGAAAGAAACAAGATTCAAATAATTTATATAGTGTAATTAAAGTTCATTTTGCTTGACTGATGTGATTAAATAGGATTATGAATCATTTTTTTGGGTGACGGGTACCCTTTAAAACATGTTTCTATTGTGTCATGAATACATATGAAATAACTCACATTTTTTTGTCATTGTAGCTGAATGGAATTGTTAATTTGAAAAAGTGAAACAAATATATGTATGTAAAAGAAACAAATGTTTGCCAGTTTGTTCAAGTGTCGCATTATCCATGGCATGTTTAATTAATGAGGAATAACAGGTCCCTCTAGTGCTATTTTAGAGATGCTACAAGGACATGTGTTATCATGTGAAGTCAAAAGTTCTAGCATTTTATTGTAGGTATATTATATTTTTTGCTACCATTTTGGAATACACAAGTAAAATATAGTGTAATGAAAATTCTAAAAGCAACACTGCTCAACAAGCGGACCAACTCATGCAAGAATGAAAATTCTGTCTGCTTTGGTTAAACTTGGGTCTCTCTTCATAGTTTCACGGAGGTCATTCGCAATTCGTATTTTATTATAGTACAATACTGGATTGTAAAGGTCTTATTCTGATTATATGATCCTTTTGCTTTTAGAATTACGTTTACAATGTCTGGCTGGTAAAATACCAGCCAAGGCCAGTTCGGTATTACAATTTTACCAGCAATGTAAAAGATACAATTGATAGTCAGTCTGCTGACTTGGATTTACATAGTGAGTGCCCCTAGGCCTGCTGTTGTTTGTCGCCCCCGTCCCCTCCCCTTTATTCATGAAAATTTTTGGAGCAATTGGGTTTGGCGCAAGGGAAATTTAAAAACGACCGTATTTCCTGTGCACCCCAGTGTTTCTGAACCAATGTGGGTGTGGTTGGGCAGCATGCCGCCCCTTAAAATCCTGCCGCCCTAGGCCTGGGCCTTGGTGGCCTTTCCATATATTCCTAATATTTAAACTCACCAAATCCCCTCCTAATTCCAGGCTTGAAGACACAACTCTGCCTTCCTGACATCCTGAGTTCACCACATGACAACACAGCTCTGCCAATTTCTGCCATGGTCTAGCCACTTGAGGCTGTTACAGTTTATATAAAATGGTGGCAACCCTAGAAGAACTTAAATCATGGTGACATACCTCCCAACTGTCCCGTTTTCTGAGGGACAGCCCAGCCCTCAGTCCCAAATTTTCCCAAGTTTCTCTTTTGATATCCTGCACTGATGCCAGAAAAAGATTCAAAGTTTCTGAAACTCAATTAAATATGCTTTTGGCATAGAGGGCAGAATACTCAGTACGTGCATTTTGATACAATTGGAACACGTTTTTGAAACTTAATTAAAATAAGAGGCTTCACTTTGATATATTTGTAACAATTCTCCACTTGTTCCCCAGCACAGCTCGCCACATCGTTACATTTTCTTCCTCTCTCTCCACCACTACTGCCCCTTGCTTTCTCTTCCGACTGCTTCAGATAATAGGGCACGCATACGCTGACTGGATATGGATGTTACAGCTGAGTAAGGGAAAGTTTCAAGAGCCTTAAAAGAGAAACAAACCCCTTATTAAAAATCCCCTAACCCCCTACCCCACATAGACCCCCCTCCCTTCTCCTCCAACCTAGCTGCTACCCCAGGCAAATGCCCCTAACTTTTTACTTTCACCTTGGTGCAGATTCAGGGATCGCAGTTCATGGCAGCCATCTTCTGAGTCTTCGTGTCATCTTCTGGCGCTTCAGCAATTGCTGTCAATTTCGGCGCATTTGTCGCAAACTGGCAAATTGCTCCAACTGCGCATGAGCCGCCATGCCGGTCTCGTTGTCAGATTATAGACCCAGAAGATGGCTGCTGTAAACTCCAATCCTGAATCTGCACGAGGGGTAAGTAAAATGTTAGGGGCATTTGCCCAGGTTCACAGCTAGGCTGGGGGGAGGAGGGAGGGGGTCTATGTAATAGACTTAATAAGGGGTTTGTTTCTCCTTTAAATCTGGAAGTAATTAATCTGTAAATGCAGCAATTGGCCAGGGACAGGGCTAACAAATTGATGTTAAATCAGGGAAAACAAAATATTAAACACAGGAATAACACCCATAGGAATACACTGAGAATGGCTGGACTGCAAAAAAAAAACTTAAAAAGTGGGAAAAGGATAAATCTGGGGGAAGTAAAATTGGGGTTTATACTGTACTTATCTTTCTATGTAGGCCTTCTCCAATGCATATTTCTGTCTCTCTTTCAAACCACTGCATCAGAGCTAGAACTAAGGGTAGGTAGAAGAGGCATGCGTCTAAGGTGCAAAATCCGGAGGCGCCAGGCATGTACCTACTCTTCACATACCCCTAGTCCAGACCCATGTCCCTGATGGTGTTCTGCTCCCCTGTAATACAATCATGCACATGAGCACTTATTCCCGCTCATGTGTGCGCCTGTTTGCATTCATGTGCTCCAGGGGGTGGGCGCAATGCGACCGGCCAGATTGCCTAGGGTGTCTGCCCAGCCTGGCCCAGTACTGCACTGCATGGTTGCTAGGTTACATTGGACCCTGGAAACCAGATAGCTGCTGAAATTCCTAATTGGAGAGCTAATTAATTAAAAAAGGAAAATAATTAAAAACAATTGCAAATGTTTTCAGAATTCCATTGTCTACATCATACTAAAACTTCAAAAGGTGACCAACCCCTTTAAGACCCACAAGAACCTTCAATAGAAACAGATTTTTTTGTGAAAAAAAACCCATAATGCCTGATGATTAGGTAACATTGTGCCTGATGCAGAGATGCATTTTTTTTTAAAGTTTGCCCTCATATGCATTTATTATAGCCGTATAGCCAATAAACAGTATTTTTTCTTTTTCTGTACCATGTCTAGCAATGTAAAATACTTTTATTAAAACATGAAAAATATTCTTAAAATTTCCACTAGATGGAGACCTTTTCACATGTAGGATAACAGTGCAATAGACAAGATTCTGTAGAAAAAATATCAGTTTTGCTTATACAACTGTAACTGGAGGAATATAAAAAAATCATATTTATAAGAAAATTAAAAATCTAACTTTTTTTTTTTTACATCAACTACTTCCCCTATAGGGATGAGCTAAATATTTTGCCATGTTTCATGGAGAAAATACACCCATAGACTCTAATGTATAGTAAAAAAAAAGTTGAGTGGTTTAAAAAATGTTGCACTGTTTAAAAAATTGTCCTGCGAAAAAATGGCCATTGATTTCAATGCATTTGGCAAATTCTTTGTGTTTTTCAAATATATGGCAAAGTGAAATAGGTCACATTAGCCCATCACTAATTCCCCTATTTATAATACAAATTATATCATTTTGATTATATGTTTAAATTATCAGTGCATTTTTTTACCATATTCATAGGTTTCGCCAATTTAAAAAAAGGAAAATGATACAGTACTTACAATGATTTCCGGCTATTGTCAGCCAAGACAGGTCTAGCTGCATTTTGCTTTGACCCCAGACACAAGGCAAGACATATACTGGCAAATTTGCACCTGGGCAGTAAATCGTGGAAACCATAATTACTGATTGGCAGTCTGGGCTATTGCTTAAAGGAGAAGGAAAGCTAGCGAAGCAGTTTATTGCCAATAGATTAGCCACAAAAGTGGAAGCTACAGTATAACACTATTTATTCTGTACAATGCTTTACCATACCTTAGTAAACAGCTCTAGAAGCTCTCTCTGTTTAGGATAGAAGCTGCCATATTTTCTTGGTGTGACATCACTTCCTGCCTGAGTTTCCCTGCTCACTCAAGCTCTGGGCTCAGATTACAGCAGGGAGGGGAGGAGGGAGGGGGAGAGAGTAGCAAATTGAGCATGCTCAAGCCCTAGCCCTGGAGGTTTAAGCTGAAAGAAGGAAGTCTGATACAGAAGCCCATGTGTACACAATAAAAGGAAAGAAATGCAGTGTTTCTTTTGACAGGGGACTCAGAGCAGCATTACTTTGAGGGTTTACTGGTGTATTTATATACCTTTCTGATAAAACGTACTTACTTTTAGCCTTTCCTTCTCCTTAAATGGAGAACCAAACCCCCTTAATGTGAAAAGCCCCATCCACTACCCTCCATGTACTATGCGGGGAGGAAGCAGGGAGGGGGCGGTGGTTGGGGCTTTTCACATTAGGGGGGTTTATTTATCCTTTAAGGGCACATCTGACCACTGCTAGTAAGTGAGCCCCAAAAAGTATATATAACCCACACTGTTACAGAGAGAAGCTCATTTAAGTTCACACACTGAACAATTTCCCCTAACTCTATAGAAGCAGACTGAATATTATCAAAGATTTATCATAATCAAAGATTTATAAAGGCCTCCAGCACTCACAAAGCCAGGCACATGAGATTTCCACAAAGTGAGGCCTGCAAGAAAATCCCTAGAGTAATACACACATTACCATTACACACCTAGACTGAATTAAAAGGCTCACAGAATAAAGCATATGAGCAATACAAAGAGAGCCAAAGAGCATATAACCTCAATATCAACAGAGCACATGAGAGAGAGCCCTGAGAAAAAAGCCATGGATCAACAATCACCAGGATAAGTATCTGATGTTCCCAGAGCTGGATATCTATGCAGTGCACATAAGGCTAGACTCCTGCAGAGCAAATGTCATGAGTGCAAAGAGAAAACATCTCAGAGAAAAAACCTCACGTGGTGAGAAAAAAAAAACAAATATGAAGCACTCCCTGTATGAAAGCTATAGATACATACAGAACAGAATGAATCCAGCCAGATACACACCCTTCCACGTGAGACCTGCCAGTGCCCTTATATGGATTTTTCACACTTCATTCTTAAATTAGCCCTGATATCATGACAGTGCTATGAGGCAAGTTGAAATTGCATTTATGCCTCTTCTAGTGCAGAGATAGAGATGCAGCCCCCATGACCCGCTCCAAAGCTAAAAACTGAAGCATGTGGCGACACTGGGAAGGCCTCATCTCTCCTATAAATGAACATCATACAATAAGTAGATATTTAAAATGCCACTAGGTGGCAATCATTCACTGTTTAAATAAAGCAAAACTAAAAGGCAAAAGTAAAAAAATGAGCTGACACATAGCACAGCACTAAATATAAAAGCACTGTGCTAGGAAAAAAATCTTGAATTTTCACTTTTGGTTTTATAGAAGAAGTTTGAAGCCAAAATAATAAGGAATGTGCATAATATAATCACATCTAAGGCTTTCCTATAACCAGTATGTCATCAGCTGAATCAGGAGTCATATATAGTCCATTTAATGAAAAAAAGAGCAGAAACTCCAATCTTTGATGCATATGATAAATACATAGAACCCCTTTGAGTTCTGGTCAACCTAGAAGTCTTAGCAATAGAGCAAATGCATTAGGGGACCAGTATCCCAAATTGGTTTAGCACTATCTAAGTTAGTAGATACTGAAATACGTGGGAGGGCAACAAGTTGCAGTAACAAGGAGCACATTGTTTCGATATATGAGATATATGAGATTAGTAAATCCCTGATTCTACACCAATTTGTAGATCCTTAGAAAAATAAGAGAAAGACAGATCTGGAAATGTACTCACTGGAACTTTGTAAGTTTCCTGGCAGCACAGCAGTGTCTGCACTGTTGGCAGAAAAATGGTTATATGGTAACTAACAGTGATGAGTGAACTTGTGACATTTTGCTTCAGCGAAACCTTCTTCTGCCCAAATGTTGCTGGGCTCATCTCCTGCCATGTTCCAGCCTATCTTCAAGGGTAAAGAATGCTCAATTCTTTTGTCCAGCAGAAGCATGATTGGATAAGAATACATTTATAGCTTTTCAAGCATTTAAACCACAGCACATTTAGGGGCAGATTCACTAAAGGGCGAATTGTTGCCAGTGACCGATTTGCACACATCGCACCACTTCGCCAGGCGCAAATTCGCTACCAACATGCTAATTTACTAATATGCGAAGTTGCAGCCTGGGCAACGAATGCTGGCAACTTTTCGTTAGCGTTACTTCAGCAGTGCAAGCATTTCATAGCGAAGATGTGCTAGCGTTCGTTTGTGCCTAGCAAAGATTCACTAGCGATTGTGCTCTTAGGTCAATTTGCATATTGCGGTAATTTAAAGTTGTATGGACGTCTTTATTCTAAATGTTGCTGCAAATGCTTGAAGTTACCACTTTTTATTACACATGTTCAGGGAACCTTAATAAAGACAAGAGAGTTAATATAATGCCCTACACATGAGCCCACTGTTAAATTAATGTTTAATAATAAAAAGTTAAAACCAATTGCAAATGATCTCAGAATATCACTCTTTACATCATACGTCAAGGTAATTCAAGGCTTGATAATAACTGGATAATCACTATTGTTTGATTGTCAAAATTTTTTTAAATTATAAATAAAAAAAAACAAAATCATGAATGAGACCCTTAATCAGTCTCGAGAAAGTTCTTTAGATATCGCTTCCTCAAGTGCAACACCTTTAGGTTTGGGAATACTCTGTAATGAGGGAATCCTGGTCTGCCCTAACATTTTACCACTTTAGCATTTTAGCACTTGATGAAGGGGCTTGACCCTGAAACGTTTCCTGAGATCTCGCCTTGAATAAAAGAAAATGTTGGATTTTTTGCATTGTATGGAGTGTGCCTTTGTTCACATATTTGTTTGGACTAACATTTTACCATCCTTCATTTGGAAAGTGACATCACCTTTATATGATTAATTTTAATTGTATTGTACGGGGCCCTCCAACAGGCCTACCTGACTGATATCTTGCCAAACGATCAACCCAACCTCAAGGTGGACATATCAGGGAAAAGATCCACTAATTTTTGCCACCTTTCAAATAAATGGCCATTTTAACTCAAGTTATGTGTGTCTGGGTGTTAGTGGTGGGGGCACAGAGTAAAATGTATGTGGTATATGTTAGCTGTTCACTTTATGATTGGGTGTTGGTTCCATTAGTCTTTACATATATGTTTTTGATGAGACTTAAAGCTACAATTAGGCCAATAATTTAAAAAATGTTGGCATATTTTAAAGTTTTCTATCCAAATAAGGCAAGAATCAGCTGCTTTTTCTATAGGAATTATGGGTTCATTTCTTTTTTGCAAAGGAATGAAAGGTGGGAATTAAAGGGGACATAACTCTGTAGCAGTGTTGCTCCTCCCTTATGGGTTAGACGTTAGAGCATGATGGGAACCATACTTCAGCAACCACAGAGATGGGTTTCTAAAACAACACTCCACAATATACTATTTTCCAAGTCCTTTAGGACCAGTGGCCCAGTTAATGCAAGGGGGTCCTCTGATAAGAATCCCCCCTCTTCTTGGTTTCATGTATTCATCACTCACGGGGTTGAGCACAATATTTCTGTCTCCTAATATCTGAACTGCTATTACAGTGTAACTTATTGGCGCTGACTTATCACAAGCAGGGATGAATGTCACTGGACATTGCTTCTTCATATGTAATTCAGTTTGCAATGTCAATGTTGGGAAGCTAGGGAGCACAAAAGAGCCAGCTTTAGAGAAGGATTTAGTCCTGCGTAATACTTCAGAGGCTTTATTAATATAGAGTGGAATTCAGAAACATAGTAAGTTCTTATTTTAGGTTTCTTTGAACTGTATGCGTTTCCTGTGAGAACAAATTTGCAGCAATCAAAAACTCATAACTAAAAACAAACTGTCCCAGCATTTTGCTTAAACAGTTCTTTTAGGTACAAGGCTTCAAATGGGCCTTATATAAGTCAGTTATTTATTTTGAGAATCAAACCTTTCTACTACAGGCACACAGAGAGGACCCTTCTGAATAGTATAAGAGTAAATACCAGCTTATACAGGTATGGGATCTGTTATCCGGAAACCCGTTATCCAGAATGCTCCAAATTACGGAAAGGCTGTCTCCTATAGACTCCATTTAATTCAAATACTCAAATTTTTAAACATGTTTTCCTTTTTCTCTGTAATAATAAAACAGTACCTTGTACTTGATCCCAACTAAGATATAATTAATCCTTATTGGAAGCAAAACTGGCCTATTCGGTTTATTTAATGTTTACATGATTTTCTAGTAGACTTAAGGTATGAAGATCCAAATTACGGAAAGATCTGTTATCCGTAAAGCCTCAGTTCCCGAGCATTCTGGATAAAAGGTCCCATACCTGGTAGCTCAAAGGGACTTGTTTCCCAGAGTAGTGGAGATGAGCTTTTGGCAACATTTATTTTCATCATTTCATTGTACAAGGAAACGTTTTAGACTGTCTGGAAATCTGTGGCCCTACTTCAGCATCAAATTGATTCCTATTCTTGTATTCTTTTTGTATTCACACTAGTGCTTATAAACACTCTGGCCCTTTAGGGTGGTGGCAAATCACCGGCGGGATGGCTTACATTTTTGAAGTCGATGAAGTTGCCTAACGAGGAAACTTCGGGCGACTTCGGAAATCCAAATCGTTTCATATGCCACCAAGGCATTTCGGGAAGATTAGTCGCCCGAAATAGAGAAGATTTGCTGCTGGTTGACTAATCTCCCCTCTGCCACAACCCTTTAAAGTCTTTAAGTTTACTTTAGTCCTTAGCTGGTATAAAGTTGGGAGCAACATGCTAATTTCTCTGAATTCTTGCTGATTTGCATATAAAAAGATTTGAGATTTCAATCTCCTTGTAAGTAATATGCTGCTGGGCAAAGCAAGGGTATAAGGTTTGGGGCAGATTCGGGAGAGTTATTCGCCTGGCGACTAATCGCCTCTTCTGCGTGGCTACAATCTCCCTGAACTGCCTCCCGCCTGCTTGAATGAAGAATCGCGGCGCTTCAATTTCCGAAGTCACTCGAAGAAAACAACCCAACTCGTCACCCAAAAAATTATTCAAAATCCTATTTTATCACATTAGTCAAGCAAAATAAACTTTAATTTCTCTATATAAATTATTTGAATCTTATTTCCTTCAGTCTGGGAATTCATAATTATAACAAGCAGGCAGGAGCCATTTTGTGGACACTGTTATTAAGACAAGCCTTGTATCATCTCAGAATCTTGTTTGTGCACCAGAATGGGGGACCTGATGTCCATCCCCATGCCCTGGCTACACAATTAAATGGTAAAGAGAACAGGGGAATGTGTGAAGAGCAGTGACATCTAGGAAGTGCTGAATGGAAACTGAAAGTAATTGTCTACCCTGCCTCAATGCCCAGGGCATAGAGGAGGGGGCAGACAATATTTGATTGACAGCTGAGATTTTTAAATGAGTTTAAAACAGCTACGAATGCTTTAATAAAAATAGAAATTGGATTTCATGTTTAAAGGAACAGTAACGTCAAAAAAGAAAACTGTTTTAAAGTAATGAAAATATAATGCAGTGTTGCCCTGCACTGGTAAAACTGCTGTGTTTGCTTAAAGGAGAAGGAAAGCTACGGAGGCATTTTATTGCCAATAGATTAGCTGCAATAGTGCAAGATAGCAGGGCCGGCTTTAGGCCTATTGGACCAATTGGGCCCAATAGGGCCCCGCACCTCTGGGGGCCCCGCACCACAGGGCAGCACAGATAATATTTCCCTCAGCACATGATGCTGCCTGGCCTGCCCCCAACTTTGAGAGTCCAGCCTATCCCCAAATCCATAGGTCCAGCCCACCCCCAACTCTGATAAGCCAGCGTATCCCCCAACTCCATAGGTCTAGCCTGCCCCCAACTCTCATAGGCCCAGCTTTCCTCCAACCTTGATAGGCCCTGCCTGCCCCCAATCCAACCAAGCCTGCTCCCAAGCTGAATCGGCCCAGCCTGCCCCAAACTAATTGACCCAGTCCACTCTCCTATTTCCTCCCTCTCTCTCTTACCCTGTGTGCTCCTATTATGTGCCCCTATTTCATCCCTCTCACTCTCTTACCTTGTCTGCCCGTTTCCTTTCTATTTTGTGCCTGTATGCCCTTATTTTCCTAAATACTTGGTGTGTCAGTAGCCAGCAACACTTTGTCTAGGGGCCCCGCCAACATGGTCCCAATTGGGCCCCACATTTGATAGGATCAGCCCTGCAAGCTAGAATGCTATATTTATTCTGTAGAAGGTTTTACCATACCTGAGTAAAAAGCTCTAGAAACTCTCTGTTTGTTTAGGATAGGAGCTGCAGTATTAACATGGTGTGACATCACTTCCTGCCTGAGTCTCTCCCTGCTCTGGGCTCAGATTACAGTAGAGAAGGGGGGGGGGAAGAGGAGCAAACTGAGCATGCTCTTGCCCAGGGCAATGAGGTTTAAGCTGAAGGCAGGAAGTCTGATACAGAAGCCCATGTGTACACAATAGAAGGAAAGAAATGCTGTGTTTATTTTGACAGAGGACTCAGAGCAGCACTACTTTGGGGGGTTTACTGGTATATTTAGATGGACCTTTCTGATAAGGCTTACTTAGTTTTAACCTTTCCTTCTCCTTTAAGAACCACTGCTATTGTTTATATAAATAAGCTGCTGTGTAGCAATGGGGGCAGCCATTCAAAGGAGAAAAGGCACAGGCTACACATTAGATAGCAGATAAGCTTTGTCTGTCTAATGGTGTTATCTGTTATCCATTCGTTAACCTGTGCCATATAGCCGTTTTTCAATTTCCGCCATTGCTCCCCAGCAGCTTGTTTATATAAACAATAGTAGTGTTTCTGAAGCAAACACACCAGTTTTACCAGTGCAGGGCAACAGTACATGATATTTTCATTACTTTAAAACACTTTCATTTTTTGGTGTTACTGTTACTTTAATTTGAAAAGGTCTTTTATTATACAGATTTTTGTGTCTGGGTGACAGGTCCACTTTAAGTGGTGAATCTGGTTTAAGCTTATGAATCAATCAAGCAAACATCTAATTCTGGCCCCAAAAAAAGTAATTTTGCTGTTTTTGCTTGATTTCCTAATACAATGGCGTCATTTCCATCTAGTAAACACTATTTTAACAGACTCTCTACACTATAGTCATTGCTTCTGTTTGACTTCATGATCAGTGGAAAGGTAGAAGAGAAAGAAAGGAAAAAGCTTGTAACAGTACATTCATACTACTTTTTATTAGTCTGTATTCTTTGTGTAAGATATCGGGTGACAAATGCTCATGTGCCATTACCCTTATAGATCCAAGGTAAGGCCTGGGCTTGAGTATGCAGTTTTGGGCCCCACCTTATGTTGGAAAAAAGTGTACCTAGGTTCAAAATACTTGAGAAACAACACAACAGAAGACTCTTTGAAATGGTAAAAAGTTTTCTTCTGCAATATAAAGGGAAGTGGTTGCCTGTAGGTAAAGACGTTTTGATTGTTCGGTTTCTCAAAATACATTTTTAATCTACATATATTTATTATAAAAAGCATACTAAAGTAAATGTGATATAAAATGCTATAATATAGCAGGATATAGCAAAAGATATTAAAAAAATAGTACCTTGTACTTTATCATATCTAGGACATAATTGATCCTTATTGGAGGCAAAACAATCCTATTGGGAACATTAAGGGGCAGATTTATCAAGGGTCGAAGTGAATTTGAGGGAATTTTCAAAGTAAAAAAATTCGAAATTCAAAGTAATTTTTTGAATACTTCGACCATTGAATAGGATACTACGACTTTGAATTTACTTAGACTTCGATTTAAAGTAAAAATCTTTGACTATTCGACCATTTGATAATCGAAGTACTGTCTCTTTAAAAAAACCTCGACTTCAATACTTATCCAACTTAAACCTGCCGAAGTGCTATGTTAGCCTATGGGGAACTTGTATTCGAAGGAAAATCATACGATCGTACGATAAAATCATTTGAATGATACCATAAAATTGTTCGAATCATAAGATTCGAAGTACGATCGGAGTAAGATTGTACTTTGATAGGAATACGATCCTACAATGAATGAAATCCTCCGACTTCAAATGTCAGAGGATTCTATTCGATGGTCGAATTTCGAGGTATTTTCGACTTCAAAATTTGACCCTTGATAAATCTGCCCCTTATTGTTTAAATTATTTAATTATTTATTTTTATAAAATAGTATGGAAATCCATTTTACTAAAACATCCCTTTTCTGGAAAACCTCAGATCCCGAGCATTTTGGATAACAGGTATAAAAAAATGAATATGGAAATCCCCCACCTAATAATATATACAAATTTGTTAATAAATACGTTCAAATTAGTCTGTAATTAGTCCCTGTTAGAAATCATGGATATTTGCTTCTACTCACACAGTGAGTTATAAAATAGTTTCCAAAAAATGAACAGGGGCGATATAAACCACCTGTCTACTAACACCCAACACCACCTGTCTACTAACACCCAACCACCTGGCCAATCAGTCAGTACAAGAATAACAATTAAAGCAAAGGGAGTGTAGAGAGTCCTTTGATATTAAGGAGCAAATCTAACAGTGGGAAATGTAAATGAAAGTGTTTATAGAGGCCTTGAGGAGCTAAATGCAAAGCAACTGGTATACGTTACCTATACAAATGGCCTTTTTGGTAAAAATCAAGGACAAAGAAACTTAAGTGCTAAATCTTATGGTGTTTGCGTTGGTGTAATCATGCTCTATTATTATGGTTCAGAAGCAGTTTTGGATAATAAGTTGGCTGCATTGGAATTTTTTCCAGTAGGACAGTGCAGGTGGGCTAGAGGACTTCCATTAATATGGGAGAAAATATTGATGCACAAATAGGGGCACATTTACTTAGTTCAAGTGAAGGAATAGAATAAAAAAAACTTCAAATTATTGAATTGTTTATTTGGCTACTTCGACCGTCAAATTGGCTACTTCGACATTCGACTATGACTTCGAAACGAACAATTCGAACTAAAAATCGTTTGACTATTCGACCATTCGATAGTCGAAGTACTGTCTCTTTAAAAAAAGCTTTGACCCCCTACTTTGCCAAGTAAAACCTACTGAACCTCAATGTTAGCCTATGGGGAAGGTCCCCGTAGGCTTTCTAAGCTTTTTTTGATAGAAGGAATTTTGTTTGATCGATTGATTAAAATCCTTTGAATCGTTCGATTAGAAGGATTTAATCGTTCGATCGAACAATTATTCCTTTGATCGTTCGATCGAAACGAATATCGCTAAATCCTTCGACTTCGATATACAAAGTCGAAGGATTTAACTTAATTAACCCTCGATATTCGAACCTAAGTAAATTTGCCCCATAGTTCCTTTACCATAAGGTTGTGGAATGAAAGGTAATTAATCAGTGATCTACCAATGGGGGTACATAAATGGCCTGTGAGCCTATTTGGCACTAGGGATGTAGCGAACTGCCGATTTGGTGTTCGCGAACGCCGTTCGCGAACACCGGCAAAAAATGCGAACGTTCGCGAACAGTTCGCGAACTTCGAACACCCGCTAAAATCGTTCGATTCGAACGATCGAAGGATTTTAATCGTTCGATCAAACGATTTTCATTCGAATCGAACGATCGAAGCATTCGATCAAATGCTTTTCATTCGATCGAATGCTTACAATCGTTCGAACGAATGGAAATCGTTCGATTTTTAGCGGTCGAAGGAATTCGAATGGTCGAATGGTCGAACGATTTGTATTCGAATCGAACGCGAACGCAAAATGCGAACGTCGCGCGACGTTCGCGAACATTCGACGGACGCGAACGGTCGAAGTTCACGCGAACAAGTTCGCCGGCGAACAGTTCGCTACATCCCTATTTGGCACTAATTCATATTTTCTATAAAATAAATAAATATAAGTTCCAATCTCTTGCTAGCAGTTTATTTGCCTACCACAGAACACGAAGATCTATTGAAGATAACTATTTTTTCTTCTTTGGCCAACCCCCAAATCGTGGGAAATAAAAGCTGTTTTGCAAAAATAAAACAAAATCAGTGAGAGCATGCAGCTGCTGCTGGGTCTGCTGTGCCCTTGCCAATGGCCGGTAAGTGGGCATGTTTTTTTCACATTTCTTAGCTAAATGAGTCAAGAGTCTATTGTTCATATGCTTCCCACTGGGTTAGGGCAATAAATAAAAACAAGGAAGTACAGTTAGTGCAGTAAAGGAAAGGCATGAATGTTCATGGATTTTCTACTTGTGGAGCTTTCTGCTTGTTTAGAAAATAAAATAATCAAGATGGCAGTGTGATACTTCACACCCAGAGAGCATATGCTTTTGTACTTACATTCTCTCACACCCAGTCAAGAGTCGAAGAGTCTCAGCAGATCCTACTTATATCAACTTATTCTACCAATTGTGGGGGCCTACAGAAAAAAAAAACAAAGCTCTGTTGACATATCCAATATCAGCATCTGTTTTGCAATGATAGGTTTTCCTTTGTAATAACTATAAATGTTTGCATTATATGCTGTTGTAAATTATTTACAAGGATAGATCTGCAGTCTGTGAAAGCATTAGATGGTCCACAATTCAGAAATGAATTGCAGTAGTCATGGAATATGGAATATTTCTTCTTACGACAGTTCATCTATCTGCTACTGTTTCCAGGTAGTAGTTATTTCTGGCATTCGCTGAAGGGCGTATTCACTGCTTTTCTCTCAAAAATTGACAGAGCTGGCACTCTGAAGAGCAATAATGAATTCACATTGTAACAGCTCCTATGCCGTCAGTTCTAGGGAGAAAAAAAATATAATAGCAAGTTATGACAAGTTATGGATTATGACTTTAGAAAATCAGCTATAAAAACTCCTAAACTATTGTAGCAACCTTACAGAATATAGAATTGGATAACATTTTTGGAAAGCAAAACAAAGACAGTACTATATCAAAAATGTAGGTGCTCCTATCAGAAGAAAACGGCACCAGTCCAGGGGTTCTTCCAGCAAGTACCACGGATCGATCGGCTTCCTTCTTCTTCATCTTTCTTCAAATTTCCCAGACGCATACGCAGTAGAACAAAATAGCTGATTTCTTCGTTAAAGTTCCGATTTTCGCGCCAATGAGCATGTGCACACACACGTAGAAAGAAGAAGCCCTGTGGTGATCACTGGAAGAACACCAGGCTGGTGCAGATTACTGCTGATAGGAGCACTGACCCGGGTGTGAGGTAAGTATATACAATCACTTAACTTTTGACACCCCCAAGTAAAGAGCACCTTTCCTTCTCCTTTAAGTTTGAGTATGATGTAGAGAGTGATATTCTGAGACAATTTGCAATTGGTTTTCAATTCTTCTTATTTGTGGTTTTTGTGTTATTTTTTAATCAGCAGCTCCCCAGTTTGCAATTTCAGCAATCTGGTTGCTAGGGCTTAAATACTAGCAACAATGCATTGTTTTGAATAAGCGACTAGAATATGAATAGGTGAGGCCTGAATAGAAAGATGAGTAATAAAAGTAGCAATAACAAAAAGGTGTAGCTTTCCAGAGCATTTGTTTTTTAGGGTGGTGAAGTTTCTGGAGAGATCAGTTGCCCAGTGACGAGAAAACTTTGGACGACTTCGGAAAACTGAGGCGATCTGTATGCCATCTCGCCGATTCACATTCTTGCTGGCGGGAAGGCATTTCGAAGAAATTTGTAGCTGGGCAACTAATCTCTCCGAATCTGCATGTGTGCCACCACCCTTAGAGGTCCCCCATTTGAAAGCTCGAAAAAGTCAGACGACAAAGGCAAATAATTAAAAAAAAACTATATGATAAAAAAATGAAGACCAACTGAAAAGTGGCTTGGAATTGGCCATTCTATAACATACTAAACTTAACTTACAGGTGAAGGGTCCTTTTAAAACAGCCCTAATTGCCAGTGATGGCAAAGCTGTGGAAGCAGTCTCATAAATACAGAAGTTGTCATTAAGCATCTGTAAAAAGATTGCAAGTTGAACAACCAGATTATAAAAATAATGCATATTTTCCTTTATAGTACATAAGTGGTCAGTTCTAAATACCGTCTATCATTTTTAACTGCAATTTTAAACACCAAGTTCATTAGAAATAATGGAAAGAACCCAAACATTTTCTTTTGTATCCTTGACTCCCAATAGTTTCTTAAATAATATTCAACAATGGGAGCACAGATTAAAGATTTGTTTTACCTTAATGGTAATATGCACTGAACCTCAAATAAAGATCTGCTCGTTTGGCAACCTCGCCAAATGATCGGATCTTAATCCAATATGCCCACTAATGGCAGGGGCCGAACAATTGGATTACAATGATGTGAACAGGATGGGTCACAGCACTACATCAACTAGCCATAGCAGTCCTGGATCGAAGAAAAAATATCAAACTTGCCCAATCGATATCTGGACAATTTTTGGCCTGATTTCTATCTAGGGGACCCGTCAGAAGCCATCACACACGGGCAGATAAGCAGTTGAATCGGTCTAAAGGACTGATATCGGCAGCTTTAATCTGCCTGTGTATGGCCACCTTAATTCAGTAGATCTGTCAGCAGAATGAACGTGACTGCTGATAATAGATTTATTTTGTTTTGGTTTGTGACGCAGTGCTTAGCTTGCACGATTTACACGCAAAGACCTACACCCATCTAAGCTTAAACCAATGTCTGAGGAAACCCGGCAAACTGGTTTGTTTTATGTACATGCCCATGCTATTAACAGATTATCTCTTTTAGTGTGACAACGTGATCCTTTCCAACGTTAACGGCTCTACCAGAATGACTGGAGGCTGGAAACTATGTGCAAACAACAGTCACTTAGAAGATAAATTTGGAACATGTCTGTCCTATTGAAAATGCTTTGTATAATTGCTCGCTCTTTCCTTCCAAGGCCCTAATTAAATAGAGAAACTTTTACTTAGAGATAGACATGATAAAGTTTCATGTAATAATGTTCAACCCAGAAGGAGCTAATATCCCCATATTTATAGTTCTTTGGTTCCAAAAGTAAATATATCCTTTAATCCAGGACATTTCACTAGGAGTGCCTCTCTATTACTAGGAATCAGAAGGCTCATTTTTCAGGCACTTTTTATGAGGATAATAAAAGTTAATTTAGTCCACACACTTTTGTCCAGTACTAAAAAATGTTATATTACACCCAAGATTTTATTTGCACTTTTACCTGAATTCACAAATTTAGACTATAGGAAGGCCTGGACCACAGGGTGGTAGGCAGACGAGAGCATGCTGTGGGCAGGGGGTGCCTTCATGAGCCACTGTGCGGGTTGGGCCTCTCTGTCAGTATCTTGTGAGAGGGATCTGGTGGTTTCTCATTATGCCACTGCTTACACATATTCAGTTTTTTGTTGATAACAATCAATGTGGATATGTGGAAAGTATCAATTGTTTAATACAGCATAGTTGGACACACATAGATTGCACAGCACTTACCTAAAAAACTATCTTCAAATCTTGGGGCCCAGTTCAACTAAAAGGTCAGACCCCAGGCCCACTGCAGAGGGCTACCTGTCATTTCCGTTAAGACCCAAAAGGGGCAAAGGCCTAGATATTGTTGGCTTACAAAAATGCTGTATAGGCCCTACTATTGGCCAAGTATGCCCCTTCCCCTATTGGTGGCCCTGCCTATCTGCCGAGTTTACAGAAGTTTAGGCTACTACTGCCTAGGTAAGTTCACCTACACTTATCCAAGAAAAATACAGCTTTTTGACTATAATATAGGTTATCTTCTTGTCCTCTAGTTACAAAATGTTTGAAGATAATTAATAAAGGATAAAACTTAAAGCACATCAATTCTAAAAGTGATAATGTTCCTTACGGCAGAGGGCACAAGGGCATATGGTCCAATCCTATCCACTCCTGTGTGTGTAGATCCACTGACAGACACATCGTCAGCCTGAGTGCAGCTACACAGAGAGGAGATTGTTTTCCGAAAATGCATGCTTTCACGTTTCCCATACCAATCTCCATGTAGCTGCAGGCACTGTGTCTGTCAATGGATCTACACACAGGAGCTGATTTGCTTCTCTCCATCTGCATACAAAACGCAGATAGAAAGAGGCAGATCATAGGCCTTATGTGTCATCAGCCTTAATGTTAACTTTAACCTTTAACCTTAACTCGTTACTTTAATTATCATGCATTACTGTATATTGTATTGCCTCCTTATGAAAGGATATTACTTAATTACTGGTATCTTCATAAATACTTTCATTTAAAAAGCCAGCAAGAATATACTGCTTCATCATGAAAGTAGGTAAAACGAAAATAAAATAGAAGCGCATTACATTGGGTTGGGATGGAAGCATTTTCCTAGTTAGATTTCTCAGTCAGCACCTGTAACCTCCCAATTCTTAAGGCCTGATGCACGTCCAACGGTTTCCACCATGTATCCATTCACTCACAATTTACAGATATTGACAGCACCAGTCATGGATTCCTTTGCTTAAAATGCCTTTATTGAGACATGGGTTCAGACCCCAATACCCAGTGTATTGGGGTCTGAACCCATGTCTCAATAAAGGCATTTTAAGCAAAGGATATCTGTAAATTGTGAGCATTTTCCTAGTTGACACAAGCTGAATAATTCCATAATTTTGCTACAACTGTTTTCACACATATGTTTTGTTCAGGTAAACAGTGTTTAAAAAATTATATTGAACCCCTATTTAGTTCCAGTCCATTTCTTCCCTGAGCTCTGTATAAAACTGGGTAATTTTAGAGATTTAAATGTAATAATTGTAGCAGAATATATTTTTATTTTTGTTTCTTTTCATGTATGCATATATAGTATATTAGTCCAATGCCTATACTGGTACTACAATCATTCTGCTTTTGCTAAACTACAGTTATATTCATGTGCACAGGCAGTAATGGTTGAGGATATTGGGAACTTTGAGCTTCTCATCCATAGATGCTTGCTTGCTTTTAATATGACCATACTCTGCCAACATAGCTTCTCTTGGACTCTTATTAGCCATTCTGATTTCTGAAGCAACAGGAATGTGAAGGCTGTACAAGTAAGCATAGGTCCTAACAGGGCACATGACAGGTTTAAGAAGTTTTTTTGTTTTGTTTTTATACTCTTCTTGTGAACCCTCTAATATGATTTCACTGTCAGGAACAAGAACACACAAATGAGTGTCTATGCGCTATAATTAGTAGGCTGCTTATGGGGGGAACCACATTTTTTGCAGTTCTCTAGAGACACATCCAAAAGCAACAAGTCTGTTGAGGCTGAATTTCTTTAGTCTAGTGTAGGTTTAAGGTCTAAATGAATCAAGACATTTAGGGCAAACTTTCTGCAGACAGAAGTCGCTCTACAAATCCCAACACATTCCCAGGCAGTTGAACTGTATAGGCTGCTCAGTGACTATGATGGTCTTGTTTCCTTTTTAAATCCATGTTTCTGGGCACTAAGACATTAATACAACCCCGCTATATTTGCTCCTTACAGTTGTCAAACAGGCAGACTCTGTCTGCACACCCACAATCAGAATTAACATTCTGACAAAACGTGACTACCAGTTCCTTTAGGGAATTCCAGTTAAACAGCAAATCAGCTGGTCTGTGACTTTCATTGCCACAGCTGTGGATTCTGCATGGTAAGATTTCTTTCCCTTAAAAATTTCCTATAAAGGCTGCTTTTAAAGGAGAAGGAAAGGCCTATTTAATTGGGCGTGCCAAAAGTTAAATAGTGATTGTATTTACTTTCCTGAAACTCCGGGCCTGTGTTGGAGATCAGCAGAAAACTGCACCGGGGTTCTTCCAGCGAGCACCGCGAAGTGATCAGCTTCCTTCTTCTTGTTTCTTCGAATTTCACGGGGCAGACGCATGCGCAGTAGAACAAAATAGTTGACTTCTTAGTTGATGTTCTGCTTTTCGTGCTACTGCACATGTGCACCCACGTGAAGAATGAAGAAGCAGGAAGACGATCACTCCGTGGTGCTCACTGGTAGAACCCCAGGTGTCAGTTAAGTATATATTATCACTTGGGGTGCATTTAAATAACTGTTTCTTTTCCTACAGAGTCAATCCCCCCAATTATATGTATATATTTCATCACATAATGGATCCTACTGTAGAGGGGGAGGGCATACACCACACATAGCATGACATGCCAGGAAAGTAAGCCATATCCATTTTGGCATAAGTTCTGACCACAAAGACTCTCACCAATATGCCCATTATAACAATTACTATAACAGTGGAAACAGCTCTTTTAAAATGGAACAGTGGGCTATTTCCAGCAATATATGCTTCTCTTTAGACTTATTCCCTGGTTGTGAGACTTGGAGATAGCAACAAGGTGGCCCCAGTAATTTATGATGCAGCATTATAAAACATAGTAACCCCAGCAATATATGGCACAAGTGACCTAGCATTTCATTTACAGTAACTTTAGTATTTCATAACACTTGTGTACCCCTGCCCCCCTAGGTGATCTGCTGGCGGTTCGGTGATATATCAGTTACTTTTACGTGACTTGTGGTACTTCCTAGACCTGGAAGTATTTTTAATGCAATGTAGATGTAGAGCTTTGCAATTCTAACAGTGGTGCTGTGCTAAAAGAGACTTTGGCTTGATAAAAGGCCATTTGAGACCTGAAACGTTGCTGTAATGCCCCAGAAGTCTGCAATAAAGGCATTTTTATTTTAAGAAGATTGAGTGGTGCTTTTCCAATTCAATTTCTAAAAGAGATACAAGCCCAGCTATTACAAGAGTAGCAGCTCTTCTCTACTTTAAAACCTCTGGTACTAATCAACAAAAGCTCCGGTATAGAAATGGGCTCTATCACTTGGTGGGGTGATATTTTTGGATTTTTATTAGAAAACAGGAGAGGTAAGATTAAAAATGTGCACAGAGTAAACTTGTACAGTATATACTGTATTTTAATAATCAATGTTACTGTAAGTATAATTTGACAAAGTTACAGGACCCTCTTTAGAGCAGACCACCAAACCTCCCTTCAGGTTCTGCAAAAGGAGCCTACCAGAACAGTGGATTTGAGGTCCAACCTGAAGGCCACTTATAAAGAGATATGCGCAGAATGTTCATTTGCTCGCGTTGACACGCGTAAAAGCACAGTTATAAGTCAGTTATAATATTTTGATTATATTTCTTATAATATAGGAGAAAATAAAAAAATATAACCTAAATACAGTAAATATATGTGTATTCAAAAAATATAAATATACTGAGGCAATTAACAAATTCAACCACAGTAAAGATACCTAATAACACCAGTTTTGTGTCCCAAATCTGCAGATTACCATTCATTCAATCAGTCAATAATCAGGGCCGATATAAACAGTGACATGAGTAAAATAACTATAATATGAATTGCACAATGTTAGTGAGCAGTGAAGATGCACATTGCTCAATACACAATGAGGAATAATGATTTTGAGGATAGGTTCTACCCTGTTCAAGTGCACACTTTAAGACTTGTGGGTTTACTGAACACTGCAAGAAAACTAGTGAAGATCATTTAATTTTGGAACACAAGCAGAACTACCACCACATGGTTTTCACAGTTTTTATATAATACAGTAGAATAAATGTTTCACTGTGTGGCCAGCATGTGCTTAAACCCCTATTATAATAAACATATTCATGGTGAGATACATTTATTAATATGGCTATAAATTGCTAACATAAATGTAAATCGTGATTCAGAATTTTTTTCACAATGTGTTTATCTATCTGAAGCAAGCTTGGCAAATTGACAATGCAATACATCTTTCATTTATTTTTGGAGCACATACTGGTTAAATACAATAGGCTTAACAAAGAACATAAAGGAAGAGCAAATAGAAAACATACTGTACATCCTCCATCATGTGATATTTTATATTTGCATGAAATACCCTACTAGACTATTTTCCCTCTGTTTCCTAAGCCCCAGCACCTGTATGCTAGATGCCTGGGTGGGGTATCTGGGAGCTGGTCTTGGGCACCAAAGCATAAACAAATAGGGATGTAGCGAACTGTTCGCCCGCGAACTAGTTCGCGCGAACTTCGACCGTTCGCGTCCGCCGAATGTTCGCGAACGTTTGGGAACGTTCGCATTTTGAGTTCGCGTTCGATTCGAATACAAGTCGTTTGACCATTCGACCATTCGAATTCCTTCGACCGCTAAAAATCGAACGATTTCCATTCGTTCGAACGATTGTAAGCATTCGATCGAATGAAAAGCATTCGATCGAATGGGTTCGATTCGAATGAAAATCCTTCGATCGAATGATTAAAATCCTTCGATCGTTCGAATCAAACGATTTTAGCGGGTGTTCGAAGTTCGCGAACTGTCCGCGAACGTTCGCATTTTTTGCCGGTGTTCGCGAACACCAAATCGGCAGTTCGCTACATCCCTATAAACAAACAGTTTGAACCCTAATTCTCTAGGTCCTTTTAGGATCCTTATTGTGGAGGGCACAACAACTATTGTCTCCCAATCACAATTAAAATGCCAAAATGCATACTTTTGCTGTGCCTATTTGTTCAGTTACAAAAAAGTGTGGATGGGAGAGGAAAAGCCTTGTGTAGCATTAGTCTTAGAGGTCCTCACATACTGTAATGCAAAGCCCCAAAAATAAAAAATAAATAAAGTAATAACTATGCAATAATTAAAACCGTGAGAAATGCGTACTAACCTTAGAAAAATTCAATATGTTCAACAGCTGGTCTATTATACAGCAGCTGCCTGATTCACCAACCAATAATAACACATATATAGGAGAAATTATTGTTGTTAGTTTGGAAGATTACTCCATATTTGCTACTTTGTGAGAAATAACAGCCATGGCTATTGTTTGCTAGAGAACTGCCCAATGACTCATGACCAAATCATTTTACAGGATGCAGTTACTGCTTGAACAAGGAAATTTCATTGCTAATGATGTCAAAGGTGTCACAAAAGCTAAATGATTGTACTGATAATATGAATTGAAGGAAGGAGAAGAAACACAATGGTTTGGGTTATATACATGATATAGAATTGTACTTTTGAAATATCAGGTACTTGACCTTTATCGTAGCTTAATAAACAATAAAATCCGCATTTCCAGCACTTCGAGATGTGCATAAATTTCTGCTATACACACCCTGTCTGCCAGTCTCTGCAATAGTAACAGCAAAAATAGGAGCTGCACATACCTTTGTGATGTGGATATATTGGCTGAATGTTACAACTCCAGACTGTTGGGGACTCCACTTCCCTTATTCAGCATATATTTGGTATAAGTAATGCAGAATACAAATGTACACTTCACATTTCCCACCTACACTCTTAGGGGCAGATTTAACAACATTCTCATTATAGTGGTTTTAGAGGTTTTTGAAACCATGAATAAACTTACTTACTTTCTCTAAAGCCATGAATGCCATGGAATTATTAATTCAAAAATTCAAAAAGCACAAATGAAAAAGTGTTGTATGATCCAAAAAAAAACAAAAAACGAGTTACTTGGACAATTCCTAGTGCACAAAAAAATAGACGTTCTAACCCCTAGAAGCTCCCATTGACTAAAGGACCTCGCCAACTTTTAATTGGCAAATTTTTGTATTGGAGTTTTTGTGGTTAGAAAAAAAGAAAAAATATTTTTTCCATTGTTAAACTGAGAAAGTTTTGTCTATTTTCAAGTTCAACCCTAGCAACCAGAAAGCAGAATGGAAGATCCATAGGAGAGGGCCTGAAACGAAATATAAGCAATAAAAAATGTATAACAACAAATCTGAAGCTATGCAGTCTGTCTGTATTTTGGTTTCCTGGGTCAATGGCCTGCACTTTTTATCAACATCTTTACAGTATGTACTCCATTCTTATCTGGGCAATTAGAATCTCTTGTGATTATGTATTTACCTCCTGGTATTTGTATAGCATCAACACATTTCTGCAGAGCTTTACGGTTTTTATACAAAATTCTCTTCAGTCCCTGCCCCGGTGCAGCTTCCAATCTAAGGTCCCGATCACATTCACACACAGTAGTATCAGGTGCTAACTAACCTGCCTGTATGCTTTTGGAAGAGTAGGAGAAACCGGAGTACCCAGAGGAACCCACACAGACCATGAGGAGAACATAAAATCTCCTGGCAAATATTGTCCTTGCTGGAATCAAACCCATGACCCCAGCACTGCAAGGCAGCAGTAAAGATATGCCTAAACATATTCTTGTTTCTCAATCTTCCTCATTAGCATGAGGCACTAAATAGTATACTCCTACATTTGACCTGTTCAGCATGCTAAGATGGGCCTCCCTTTTGTGTGAGTTAAATCAAAAACCTCCTCAACCCATTTCCTCATACACTGTTTTTTTCCTAATTTACCTCAGTTTCTCTCTCTAATTCCTCCCCCATCCATGTCTACTTCGATTTGGCAGCTTATCTGCCTGTGTATTGAATCCTCTGATGGGCCCACCCAACTGATATCTGGCCAGAAATAGGCCAGTTGATGTTTGGCCAAGTTTAAGTTTCATATTGGACGACCACATCAGCTCATTGATGCGGTTCCCAGCCAACGGCTCGTATTTCCATCATTATAAATTTATTTGACCATTGATCCAGATGATCAAAATAGCACCGCCAAATGAGCAAATGAATGCACTGCAAAGAACATCTTTCAGGCAACCACATTTTAGATGTTTTCCATATGATTAATTCTTGAAAAACTGTTGATTCAGGTGCTATTTATGACCCAAAGGTGTGAAGCCAAAGTGGAACCAATGCTTCCATTGCATTGTCTGTTTGTTCTTAAAATGGCATAGCTCGCCACAAAAGCTTGAAGTCTTTTGAGTTTCTCTATATGTTTTCCTGTCGCACACAAATGTTGAATAGTTTTACTTTTAACCAGCAAAAAAAACACAAAAGCCTTTCATGCCAAACTTTGCCAAGTAAAATTTGTCGAGGTGCTGTAGAAATCAATAGGAGTCTTGATCTAACTGGACCATTTTTAAACGAATGAGATTGTTAGAGCTTTTCAGATTTTGCTAAGAATTGTGGTATTCGGATCTTTTCCTGATCGTTCAGCGCTGTTTTTTGCTCGTACTTTTTTTATTGAAATCTTTTAACAAATTCAATTACATTCGTGGCTTTAGAGTTTGTGGGTTTTAGTCATGGTTTCAAAAACCTCTAAAACAACTAGAATCTGACCTTTAAAAAATAAGCTTCCACATGTTTAAGCGTAATCAAATCACTACTTCATTGATAAGCCCTCTGTATACTGTAATTAGCTGCTTTTAATCTTAAAACCAAACAACATTTTCAGTTTAGGGAAGAGAGGGGTTTGTTAAAGGGGACCCGTCACCCAAAAAAATTATTCAAAATCCTATTTTATCAGATTAGTCAAGGATAATGAACTTTAATTACACTATATAAATTATTTGAATCTTGTTTCCTTCAGTCTGGGATTTCAAAATTATAGCAAGCAGGCAGGAGCCATTTTGTGGACACTGTTATTAAGACAAGTCTTGTATCATCTCAGAATTTTGTTTGTGCACCAGAATGGGGGACCCAATGTCCATCCCCATGCCCTGGACACACAGTTATATGGTAAAGAGAACTGGGGGAATGTGTGGAGAGCAGTGATATCTAGGAAGTGCTGAATTGAAAGTGAAAGTAATTGTCTGCCCCGCCTCTATGCCACGGGCATAGAGGAGGGGCAGACAATATTTGATTGACAGCTGAGATTTTAAATGAGCTTACAACAGCTATGAATGCTTTAATAAAAAATAGAAATTGGATTTCATGTTTAATTTGAAAAGGACTTTTATTATACAGATTTTTGTGTCTGGGTGACAGGTCCACTTTAATAAAGAGCATTTCTCGGTTGACTGGTCATTCAGTTTGATTGTTCTTGTAGATATTGAAAGTAGAATATGACTTTAATTAAAGTTTCAGATTTTGTCCTCTTTAGTACATGAAATAACAAAAAAACCTTCCTTATTTTAAAAAACAGGCAAAATTATGATCAGCAGAAATTCTATTAATTGAACTAATCTTGAAAAGGTGGTATATTGCCCCTTTAACCCTAAAAAATTATCAAATATTGGAATATTTGGTTCTATTTGCCAGTATGAATAAAAACATTGTTTCTCTTGCCTAATGGTGTCTTCATCGCTATCCAAAGATCTGCAATTAGCTGAGAATGAGTGACTACACTTAAAGGGATACTGTCATGGGAAAAATATTTTTCTTCAAAATGAATCAGTTAATAGTGCTGCTCCAGCAGAATTCTGCACTGAAATCCATTTCTCAAAAGAGCAAACAGATTTTTTTATATTCAATTTTGAAATCTGACATGGGGCTAGACAAATTGTCAATTTCCCAGCTGCCCCAAGTCATGTGACTTGTGCTCTGATAAACTTCAATCACTCTTTACTGCAGTACTGCAAGTTAGAGTGATATCACCCCCTCCCTTTTCCCCCCAGCAGCCAAACAAAAGAACAATGGGAAGGTAACCAGATAGCAGCTCCCTAACACAAGATAACAGCTGCCTGGTAGATCTAAGAACAACACACAATAGTAAAAACCCATGTCCCACTGAGAAACATTCAGTTATATTGAGAAGGAAAAACAGCAGCCTGCCAGAAAGCATTTCTCTCCTAAAGTGCAGACACAAGTCACATGACCAAGGGCAGCTGGGAAATTGACAATATGTCTAGCCCCATATCAGATTTCAAAATTGAATATATAAAAATCTGTTTGCTCTTTTGAGAAATGGATTTCAGTGCAGAATTCTGCTGGCGTAGCACTATTAACTGATGTGTTTTGAAAAAAACATGTTTTCCGATGACAGGATCCCTTTAATTGTCTTTCTTAATCTAAATGACTTTGTAACAGTTTCATGCTTCAGTTCCCATCCAGTTAACTGTATCTTATAAGAAATGTAGGCCACAAAGGTGCACGATCAGCAACACACGTCCTAAGGCTTGAGTTCTGGAACAAATGGAAATTTGAATCTTAAATTAGAACGCCTCGTTCAATTCCCAGATTACACATCAGACTTGGTTTTGTCATACTCTGAGTATGTGACAAATATCTGGTGCAACTTAATACAAGTATAAACAGTGTGTATTCAATGTGGCCTTAAACTTTGCTGCGTAACTCTTGCCTTCTATCAGCTGTGCGTTTCTTTCATGACGAGTAAGATGTTTTTTTTCCATTCTGAATGTTAGTGAGAGTTTAGTCCTGCAAATTCTCAGTAACCCACATGCACGTATGTGTTTCATCCAATAAAAAAAATACAAACACTTTATACTTCAAAACAACCAGACATATGCCATTGGAATTAAGAATACATATCGTGTTTTGCTACATAATTAGTGGCCTCAATGTGCATTAATTGTATGATATATTTGCTAATTTGCTTAGCGTAATTGGAGGCATCTGGCAGCACATTTAGTCACAGTAAATATCTGCTGACCTTTATCCATCTGTTTAATGTTATGCATGTCACTAAAGATAAGGGTGGCAGAGACAAAAGTTGAGTTTGGCATGCCAAAAGTATGTGTCCTCTTGACAAATGACGTGTTTAGAAGAGGTATTCCAAGTTCATAACCACTATAATATTCTAGCAGAGTTTTGTGAAATGGAAAGTCTTTCTATTACCTAAAAACAAACGTGGGTGTGGAATATACACGTACATATACACATATACAGTATGTGGGAGTTAATAAATGAGTGCTCCATTTATTTTTGTTTATGGGCGAAGCTGACCAGTTTGGGTTCAATGAAAATGCCACACACACTCAGTGGTGTAACTACTGGTTTTTATTGGGGACAGGGGGCCAAAGAGTCTGCTGTATAGTAGTCCTCTTCCCCAACCCTATTCTGCAGCTTAAACCTCACCATTCACCGCAAATGAGGGAGAGGACGACCAATGGAATATGCAGGGGGCTGAAGAGGAGGGACTATCTCAAGGTGCAGACAAGGACTGCCTACTTAAGATTTTATTGCCACTTTAAATTATGTCACTGTGCATATTAACAGTTGTGAATGCAACATTTCATTGTAGCTCAATAAAAGGAGCACACTGGATTTAAAGATAATTGGAGTGCTGGTCATGCTCTTGTTGTATACATATATAAATATCTAAAGTCATGTTTTCAAGGAACAACAGACTAGTCCAAACCCATTGACTGACCAGAGGTGGTTTTTCCTTCAGTCTTTAGTGATATTGACACAATGCTATGGATTTTCATTAGAGGGTGTTAGATAGTATCATGTATTCATTAATAATTGTAACATATTTATTGGAAGCCTGAAACGTTGCTGTATTTCGTGCTGTATTTCGTCTGAATAAAGCCCTTGAAATAAAGGCTTTTTAAGAAAATTCCTGCTGGGTGCTGTCTATTTATGCAACATATTTATTTCCTACAAGTGTATGTTTAATATATTTATAATAAGAAGGTAATGTTTTAATCATTCATGCAAACAGATAACAAGGCTCTGAAGTGGAAAATATCCTGCTGTAATTTATGGCATCACAATCACATATAGATATGTATACATAAGTCTAATTGAATATCTAATATTGAAACATTTATTTTTAAAAAAAAAAAAAAAAAAAATATATATATATATATATATATATATATATATATATATATATATATATATATATATATATACCCTCAACTGAACAGCACAATCACACATAAAAATCTGCTCAGTACCACATTCTGGCCTACACAGAGAGGGCTGTTTACTAGATAAGGAACCTTAGAGACCTCACACCCATTATTCCTCCTTCTTCAATGCAGTTCCTGAGAGAAGGTTCCAGGACATCATTCAAGGGAATTCCCTGTGTTTCCCCATAGCTTGGCCTTTGAAAGCAGTACAATATGGAAAGTACAAAAGAAAACAAAACAAGAAAAAGTACAAAAGAAACAAACAAGACTGAGAAATAAACAGGCCCACAAAAAGGAAGAGAGTCAATCTAGCGAACACATTTTTACCACAAAGGGAAAAAAACGACAGTTTGCCACAATTTAGTAATACAGAATATCTTACTTTGTGCTGTCATGAAATACATTATGATATATGAGGAAAATATTGTCTACATCCTGTAATAGTGATATGGGCAGCATCAAGGCTGAAGGAGAAACTTTTTTGGCTGACATACCAGCAGTCCAGCCATCTAGTGGTCCGGTTGTCAAGTGAACCCAGGAAACCAATTGTCACTACTCTCACAGGACTGGAAAGAGCCTGTATCAATAGCATTTTGCTACAGAGCTGTAACAAACTCTGGCCATAAGCCCCCAGGCATGTTTTCTGCCTCTAGCTGTGACATAATTGTTACCCTAAAGCTGCCCATAGATGTGTAGATCTACCTTCATATCGGATGAATGATCGTTCGGTGCCATCTCCCGACCTGCTACCAACCATTTAGATCAAATAAAGTAGTAAAAGAACAAATCAGACAATGTTCTGCCCCTGACAGTAATCGTATGAATGTTATATCCGACAAAAGCTAGTGATATTGTCAGATCGGCAATACATGCAGAGATATTATCGGCAGCCGACAGAAATTTTCTAACCTGTCTAATCAACCAGACATCTCACAAAAAATGTCTGGAGACTCCACATACAGCCTGAAAATCGTAACAAAACGGAGATTCGTACAATCAAGTCTTTGCTTCTATGGCCAAGCTTAACCCTTACACAATCATTAACTCCTAGGTACAATAACTGTCTGAATGGCCCTTCTAGATTGTCCCCTGCTCTTTTTTATTCAGCTGCCAGGTATGATGAGTCTTCTGTACTTGTCTCCTCCCTGTATACAACGCTACCTATCCAGAGTCCCTTATCTTTTGCAGCCTAAGGAAGCCCCTTCACAGTAACTATTAGTTGGTGGGTGATGGCAGGCACTAGAGAAGTGATCTCCAACCAGTGGCCTGTGAGCAAAACATGTTGCATACCAACCCCTTGGATGTTGCTCTCAGTGGCCTCAAAGCAGCTGCTTTGAGGCCATGTGAAAAGAACATGCCTGCCCTGTACCTGACATTGTACTCTACACTTACAGATTTTAACCTAGCAGCCTGCACAGACCATTGCTCCAGCAACTCTTGAGCATAAGCACTAGGGGTACCTAAATGTGTGTGATTTTGTGTTCTCGCAGTTACACCTAGGGCAATTATAAGACCCTGGACAGTGGATTATCACAGAGAGAGATTAAAATGCCTAGCATCCAGGCATAAGTGTCTTATCAACTACAGGCTCCAATTCGAACCACTTTGATTGTGCCCCTAGATTGGGTGGTTGCTGGTTGGAAGATCACAGGAGGGCAAATGGTGCCTGCCTCTCCTTATTTTCTACAGATTGTCGATGACTGTCTGTTCACATCTCTCAGTGAACCCCAGGTCTCTTATCTTCATGTTACTGCAGGCCTGTGATGAGCTCTCAGGAAGGGGGACAGCCAGCACTAGAGGTATGCCACTGTACTGGGTCAACCATGGCAGTAAGGCTCAATAGCCCTAAGGATGGCTCTGCCAAGCATCTGTGGTATAGAAGTATAAAAATAACTGTAAAATAAAAGATGGGTTATATCTTTCAGAATTAACAGATAAATATTCTATTCCAATCAAAAAATAAATATTAACAGAAAATAACCCACACACATCAAATTAAATGCAGCAGTTGAATTGGCCATACATATAAAAAGATCTTTGCAGTATTTTGCCACCTACCATCTGGCCAAATTGTTCTGATTGGATTGTTGTCAAATTGCATCATAACAGAGGCCTATATAAGGTCAGAAGAATCCCATATGTGGGCAGACAAGCTGCTTATTCTGAAGGAGTCGACTTTCCCAGTGAAAATGAACATAAAAAAATGAATTGAATGAATACATTTCTGACCCCTATGTTTCTAGCCATATACAGTACTTTTAGCTCACCATAATGCCCTTCTTTATACATATTTTTGGGAGGGGGTTCTTTCAAGTTGCACTCTGTGAATCAAAATACTAAGAAACACACAACAACTAAATGTACGTAATTAAATGTGCTTTATCATAAATGGTGCTCAATTATATTTAATTACACTTTAAATATGTGAACCAGCTTGAAGAAGTTAAATGTAATCTGAAAATGATGAAAAGCACAGGAGGCGTCTGCTTTACAGGTTTGCCTGGTTCACAGACACAGTTTCTATGCCTTATATTACACAATACACACCACTGTAAGTATGTTTTAAACACACAAGCAAAACACCATGAGCTCAGACACATGAACATCCATGTGGGGTAAATGATCCCTAATTTAATGCACTGTAGTCATTAAGTGTAATTACAGTAACATTCCCATGGCTTAGTAGGTCAAACTTAAACAGTATTTTGCCAAGCTGTAACTTTCATTGTACTTTATTTAAAGAATGCAAATGCTGCAGTTTTAATATTTTGCATTACATTACAGAGTTAAACATGCACGGCAATCTTAATTCCTGCCTACCGTTGATCTCTTTGCCAGTTTTTTTCAAACTGTGATGCCAACCACAGATGTGGTACAAGTCATGACTTCCCTTGACCGACATGGCACTTTGCTTATCTCCAGTACATAACCCTGGTAAAAACTGACCAAATCTGTGTGCGATATTGAGAAGCATGTCCCTTCAGAAGAATGTTCTGTTGTAGCTTCTAAAACAGGATGCTAATCTCACCCTATGTTTATATATAATTCACACTTCTCACATAGTACTCGGTTATGTAAGCAAGCTTGTACAATAAAGTACATTTCCAGCAGAAGATGCCCAATCAGTCCTACGCAGTATGAACTGAGTCAGAACATACAGGATTTTGATTGAAAACCCCACTTATAATTGTTTGTTTAGAAAATACATCACGGTCAACATAAGAAACGACTTCTAATACAAAAATGACTACTACTAATATTAACTACTATCAATTGCAAATGTGCTCAAGGAAACATACAATTACAGAAAAACTGAAGAAAGGTTTGCAAGGTGTATTGCTCTTTTAGTCAGAAAAAAAATGTTTCTTGTTTTCCTGTACCAAGGTAATGATTGATTTCTGAATACAATGTCTACTGATTGCTTTTGTAAAGTCAATTAATGAATAAGAGAACAAAGTCTATGATGATTTAAAGGAAGCTTATTTTTGGTAATAGTTCAGCTTTACAAAAACAGAATAAATAAAACACATCGGGTTCCTAAACTTACAGTAATGCATTAGCTTTTTGCCATTTCGTAACTATATAAAAAAAGTGTACCGAAACCAGCTGTGTTTCCTGTAGAAACAAAGTATGTTTTTCTTTGTGCAAAACCCACACCATTTAAAGGTTTACTAATCATCTGTTTAAAGACATCCTGTCCCAGATACCTGCTAATCGTGCGTCTCATGCTGCCCATGGTGTTACTGCTGACCAAAAAAGGCATCATCATGTAATTTTCCATTTCTTATCACACAGGGTCAGAGCACAAAGGAAGCATTTGTAACATGTCATTTGCCAGTGGGAGTTTATGCTCACTGTCAAAAAACAGGTTCCATTAAGAATTGCTGTAATTAACGACCACCCATAAAATCTATTTTGCTACCTGAGATAGAATATTGTAATAATCACTAGGTAATTGCCAGGATTTATACATTTGCTTATTATACATTTGTACAACAGATACCTCTCAGTGGTTTCCATATTGTGAGGCTGGCCCCCAGGAGTTGTTAAAGGGATACTGTCATGGAAAAACATGTTTTTTTCAAAACACATCAGTTAATAGTGCTGCTCCAGCAGACTTCTGCACTGAAATCCAATTCTCAAAAGAGAAAACAGAATTTTTTTATATTCAATTTTGAAACATGGGGCTAAACATATTGTGAGTTTCCCAGCTGCCCCCAGTCATGTGACTTGTGCCTGCACTTTAGGATGGAACTACTTCTGGCAGGCTGTTATCGCTCCTACTTAATGTAACTGAATCAGTCTCAGTGGGACTTGGCGTTTACTATGGAGTGTTGTTCCTAGATCTACCAGGCAGCTGTTATCTTGTGTTAGGGAGCTGCTATCTGGTTACCTTCCCATTGTTCTGTTGTTAGGCTGCTGGGGGGGCAAAGGTAGGGGGGTGATATAATTCCAACTTGCAGGACAGCAGTAACGAATGACTGACGTTTATCAGAGCCCAAGTCACATGACTGAGGGCAGCTGGGAAACTGACGATATGTCTAACCCCATGTCAGATTTCAAAATTGAATATAAAAAAATCAGTTTGCTCTGTTTTGGAAAATGGATTTCAGTTCAGAATTCTGCTGCAGCAGCACTATTAACTAATGCGTTTTGAAAAAAACATGTTTTCCCATGACAGTATCCAACTGTTTTGGATATCCCTTTAACTATAGCATAGTGACAATTATAACCATGTTTTCATATCATATCTATAATCGTGTTATAAGTCAAGGGGGTCAACCCAAACACTGGACAATAATGAAGGCACAGGAGCCCCAAATTTCTGAAGATCTCTGTGGTCCCTGGAGATCTTCTCAGACCTTCTTCAAATGAACGTGGAATGTGGAAAGCTGACCTAAAAGGAGAACTAAAGTTTAAAGTTGTAAGTAATACAGCACAAAGACATTTGGACCTTTAAATTCAGTCTTCATTATGGCAAAAACTGTGCATAATAAATGAGCTCTGTAAAGATCTCCACAATGTGGCAACAACATTATATAGATAATAACTATAATAAAGGACAATGTTAACAGTAATATTCTGCCGCTTCCTCATAGAAAATGACCTACTCCACGAAGGCATCATCAAAACACCATCAGTGTGATGATGGGCATTGGTTCCATGAAGTATTATTTATACAGAGCCAACTGTATATCATATCAACATTATATCAAGCAGTGACCTATCTAGATTTTACTGGTCCCAACAGCAGATTCAATTTAGAGTCCCAAAACATTGGTAAGTTGTTCTGCTCTGCCAATATATAATGGAACTGCTCATTAATAGGGCCTTACTGGCAGGTCCGGACTGAGAATTAAAATAGGCCCTGGCATTTCAGGTACACAGAGGCCCAAACAGCCCCCACCAGCCCTCTAAATACTGACTTTCTATGGCACCTTATAGCAGCCCCTCAGATTGCCAGTCCGGGCCTGCTTACTGGGCCCCCTACAGTCCAGGCTCCCCTTCAAGAAAAGGGTCTGCTTCCTCTGTGGTTACATCCCTGATATCAAGCTGAAGGAAACCCGCAGAGACATGAGCACATACAAACTTCCCGCAATGTATCTGTGCTAACCACTCGTTATTTAAAAAAGGGTCAAGCAGTTTTCCATTTTAGGAAAATAAAAAAAGAACATTTGTGGACAAGGATAGAAAAAAACAGATAGCAATAACAGACAGAAATACATAAATAGACTGAAGGTGAGAGAGATGATGGATATATAAAGATAAAAATAGATTTAAACCTTCAGCACCACCCATGCATGACACATTATGAAATGCAAATTATGTTTGATCTACCAAGCTACTTCTAAATCCCATAAAAATATAATTGGCTTCTTCTAAGATGTCTTCACAACACATGCATAGAGAATTAAAAGCTTCTACTGAAACCCCGTTGAGTGCCATATGCTCCCTCGTGCATCCAATACAAACCAACAAATATAGAGCAGTTAAATTGGGTCACTGCTTATATAATACATTTCTCAGACGTATTGTTTAGTGTTAGATAAACCTACAGCATCAGCAAAACCTCTATTTATGCCATGTCATTTATATAGGCTACTGAAAATAAGAAATGAATATAGTAAGTCTATTTGCAATGATTTAACATTCAACATACATTCAAAATAAATTGGGCTTGTGTGTACTCTATAATCTCTTAATTATTTAGAAAAATCAATTCTTACATTTTGGGTTAATTCTCATTACCAACAACCAATCTCCCCAAACCTTAAAATACGGGAGTTAATTAAAGAGAGATAAACAACTTGGTACAAATGAGCTCCTTACTGATAAGGAGAATAGGGCAATAGCACATGGGGTGTTTTGTTTTCTGCAGGATATTACACTCCCCCATGGGTAATAATACAGCTGAATATACCCAGTGGCATAACTAAATGCAGGTGCAGGGCAAAATTTGTACTGGGCTCTAACTCCACATGACACCAGCTTTTCTTTTCTGTTTCACATTTTTGCATGATTAAATAATAGGAAGGTTATATATATATATATATATATGACAATTTGAATAGACAGCCATACAAAGTTTTATCAGGCATTTTGCTGCATGTGGGGGAGCAGACATGTAGATTGAAAGAACCTACACAAGCAGAATAACATTATAGCAACAAGAACCGATAAGATAAAGCTTAATTTTTTTCAGTGGTTAAGAAATGGATCTTTGTTTGTGAGGCTATTATAAACAACTTCATATTGCATATTTAGTGCCATGGATGAAAGTAAGAAATTAGCTGAATTGCTAAAAAAAAATCTCAGTTATTTGTTTTATTTATCTATACATTTGCTGTTAACTATGGGAACGGTGGTCAAATGTTTCACCTCAAATGGAAACTTGACCCAAAAGCCTATAATAGAAGGTAATGGTGCAACATGGACAGACCCAGTATATGGACACAGGAGACAGAAAAAAACTGAATGTTTGGAAGGGTTATGCTTTTAATTCACTTGGTGCTTAATATATATTTTACAAAAAAGATGGTTTCTCTTTTACCTGTACAAGAAGCCTTATTTTGGGTGTTAACTTGAAAGTGCATTATTTCTTTAGGACTACAAGTAATGTTTTAACACTGGCCATTTTGAAGATTTCTTATATAGGGCCAGATACAAATTAATGAGAAAATGTTATCAAAAATGTTATCACATGAAAACGTGTGGGTGACATTCAGTGATAGCAGAAAAAACTTTTCTCCTAATTCAGTTCCAGTGACTGCAATATATATTTAGGGAGGAATGTAATTAAAATCGCAAGCATTACTTAATTTTATTACATACACTGCGAATGTTCACAAGAGCCATTTGGCTGCAAATTTTGTGAGAAAGTCGCCTTTAATCGGTTAAAATGGACACAAACATACAAAAAGCAAAGGTGTCTGCGATTTGTTTTTGCACATATTACATTTTGAATTGCATCTGGCTTTCTGAAGTACTGTAAGCCATCAACAAGTTAAACCAAAAAAAGTGCAGAGAGTCTGTTTAAAATCAGTGGAAACTCCATGGAAATATCTAATGGTGAAAGTAAAGTTGAAAGTTGCTTGGGTTTAGACCCTTTTCAACTGAGCATCTCTTAGATATGGAAATAACCTTGTTTTACACAACAAGAACGTCTATACAAACCTAGTGTTTCTTTTCAAACCTATATCTTTCCAGCAGAATATCCCTTTTATACAAAGTATAAAGGAAGCCTTGATGTCTGGTCATTTTCAGATACTGAGCAACATGAACAGCACACTGCCCTGCCCTACACAAACAATATAAAATCATCAATATTCATTTTGGTGCTAGAAAGTCTGTGTTTCTTAGGCTCTAGATGTTTGTTTATATATCATGGCAAAAATACACGGTTATGCGAGATGTAGGAATACCTAATAACTAGTTGTTCCATAGTGGTGCATACAGTACATTTGAAACATATTTTGAGGCTACAATATAATAAAAATGCAACAGAAAACCCTCACGTCCTCTAAGATCAGTTTCAGGAGAAACCCAGCATGGAAGTGCCATATCAGATTGAAAACACTCCGGCATTCCAAATATTCAGGAAGGTGGCGCTGCTAGAGCCCTGGCCAGCTTATCTTTAAACAGAAGGCAAATGCTTAGTATGTTGCAAACAAATGAATTAAATTAAGCTTTTAATCTACAAAAGCGACAAGATGACTTGGTAAAATAAATATATACTTTGAAACCCTCCAATCTGCTTCCAATTGTGGCATTATTGGACACTGATGTCTACAATGTACTGGAGAGAAGCTTAAAGTGGACCTGTCACCCAAACATAAAAAGCTGTATAATAAAAGTCCTTTTCAAATTAAAAATGAAATCCAAATTCTTTTTTTTATTTAAGCACATAGCTGTTGTAAGCTCATTTAAAAATCACAGCTGTCAATCAAATATTGCCTGCCCCCAGGGCCGGATTTACTGTGTTTTTGAACCAATGTGGATGTGGTTGGGCAGCATGCAGCCCCCCTTAAAATCCTGCCACCCTAGGCCCGGGCCTAGGTGGCCTTTCCACAAATCCGGGCCTGCCTTCCCCTCCTCTATGCCTTAAGCATATTACTTTCACTTTCCATTCAGCACTTCCTAGATGTCACTGCAATCCCCACATTCCCCCCATTCTGGTGCACAAACAAGATTCTGAGATGATACAAGGCTTGCCACCCAATGGCTCCTGCCTGCTTGCTATAATTATTAATTCCCAGATGAAAGGAAACAAGATTCAAATAATGTTTACAGTGTAATTAAAGTTCATTTTGCTTGACTAACATGAAAGAATAGGATTTGGAATCATTTGTTGGGTCTCCTTTAAGACATAATCTATTTAAACTATGTAAGGTTTAGGACTACTTTTTTCTGCTTTTTTCCTTCGATTTTCCTTTTGTTTTTAGATGGATGGATCTAGTTTACTTGCAGGCATCTTGATAATTTAGAAATGGAATGATATATTCATATATTAGCCAAACATCCAACATCACCAAATTAAACCCCAGTAAATTTTACTGTGAGAAAGAGCAACTGAAACATAAACTGCTGTTTAAATGACATAGTACTGCTGAATATTGTGGATGGAATTCCCAGCACACTTAGGGGCAAATTTACTAAAGGCGAAGTGGCTCACGCTAGTGAAAATTCACCAGTGTGATGTCATTTTGGCACTTCGCCAATTTACTAAAAGTGTCCCTGACGAAAATTCGCTAGCGAAGTAGATAGGCTAGCGCAACTTCGCACCCTAACGCCTGGCGAAGTTGCACTCTGGTGAAGGGGCAAAACTACGCATTTTTTTCTGAACGTTACCTCTTTCGCCAGAGTTTACTTCGCCAGGTCAGATCAGGCGAAGTGCAATAGAGTAGATAGGAGTTTGAAAAAAGTAGGCGTTTTTTACTTTTTAAAGGGTGATAGGATGCCCACCTTCCCCCCTTACATTAGATAACATCTTCTTAGTCCGTTTGCTCCAGCGGGGAGCATAGGGCCTCAACGACACTCCTCCAACGAACTCGGTTCGCAGCGGTCTTCTTCAGCTGAGCCCATGTCCATCCGGCTGCCTTCATTTCAGCCTCCATGCACCTCCTCCATGTCTGTCTTGGCCGGCCAACTTTTCTTTTCCCTTGTGGGTTCCACTCAAGGGCTTGCCTTGTGATGTTGTCAGAACTCTTTCTGAGGGTGTGGCCTATCCAGCCCCACTTTCTTCTCCTGATTTCTCGGTCGATGGGGATCTGTTTTGATCTTTTCCATAGGCTGATGTTGGAAGTTTTCTCTGGCCATCTGATGTGCAGGATGTGTCGTAGGCAGCGGTTGATGAAGGTTTGGAGCTTACTTGTAGTTGTCATGGTCAGTCTCCAGGTTTCCGAACCATAAAGCAAGACTGCTTTCACATTGGTGTTAAAAATAAAAATTTTGGTTTGTTGTGAAAGGGCAGTGGAGTTCCAGATACGGCTCCTAATGTCCTCATCTGCTCCTCCATCCTTGCTTACTACGCTTAGATAACATATGGCACCTTAACTATACTGTGGGCACATGTGTAGGGCAATATAACAACTCAATATAATTTTATTAAGTTTCCCGGAGTTTCTGTAGTGTTCTGTATTTGCTGCAGCATACATGTTAATTCAAACTTGAATTTCGTGTCGTATGCAAATTAGCCTTCGCTAGCGTAACTTCGAACCGCTGATCGTAACATCACTAGTGCAGCTTCGCAAACGATTGGTAACTTGTGCGCAACTTCAGATCTTCGTGAATTTGTGCAGCTCTGGCGAATCTACACCTGGCAAAGTGCGCGATGGCAACGCTGTCGCAAATACGGAGATAAGTAAATTTGCCCCTTAGTGGGGAAAATACAAAAATATTTTTTTTCCCACATTTTTCTCTACAAATGCTCTGCACCAACATTTGAATCAGATCACCTGGGTGGCCAAATAGGTTGCAAATCCATGATGTTTGATGAGCTCCGCAATCAATTATGTTTGCATAGAGCAAGCGTTAGAAGCTAAGATATGATTTATTGCTATGAAATACTGGCCAAAAGTAGTGTTTTTGTTTGTCACTGCATAAACCAGGCCAAGCAACAACTGACAAAAAGAAAACAATATCACACTAAGATTGAATCGAAGGAAAAATAAGATCTATCTTATTTTGTATCTTTAATCTACTCATATTACCCCTGAACTAAAGTCTTTTAAAATATTTTGAAAATGAAATGTTTGCATTAGTTATTGTTTGTTGTTTGTTTTTATGAAGTTGTCATTCACTCTCTTCTAAATGTTTCCTCTATATGTAAGCACAAAGAAGGTATTCATTTTGGAAAGATATTATATAGCTCCAAAGCCCTGAAAACGTATAATGAGTATTTATCTCAATTTTAGCAAAATACAGCTGGCTAGAGGTCAGACTAACGGTTCACCTAATTTCTCCCTGAAAGGAGTCCATTGTGTGGCATGTTTTTCTATATTTGTTAACATCCTCTTTTGAATGATGTATGTAGAAGATGCCAAGAGCAGGAAACCATTTTTATAAATTGATCCATAGGGGCTAATTTACTAAAGCGCAAAGCGGCTAACGCTAGTGAAAATTTGCCAGTGTGACATCATTTCATTACTTCGCTGATTTACTAATGGGTGCTGGCGTAAATTCGCTAGCAAAGTGGACCTACTCTAGCGCTACTTCGCACCCTTACGCCAGGTGAAGTTGTGCTATGGCGAAGAGACGTAACTACACTAATTCACTAACTTGTGCATTTTACTGAACGTTACCTCTTGCGCCAGACTTTACTTCGCCACCTCAGACCAGGCGAAGTTCAATGCAATAGATAGAAGTTTGTCCAAAAATAGTTGAAATTTTTTCTAAGTCCCAAAAAAACCGCTGGCATCTTACTTTTCTAAGGGGGATAGTATAAAAATCAGTAAAAAATTTTTTAGGGGTACCCTCCTTCCCCCCTACATTTCCTAACATATGGCAACTCAACGATACAGTGGGCACATGTACAGGGCAATAGAACACCTTTATTTTATCTTTTAAAGCTTTCCCAGGCTTGTGTAGTGTAATGTAGTTGCTGCAGCATATACGTCCATTATATTTTAACTTTGCGGCGTATGCAAATTAGGTATCGCTAGCGTAACTTCGCTTTGCCTGACGAAGTAACAGCAGCGCAACTTCGCATTTTAGTGAATTTGCGTAGCGAAAAACTGGAGGCAGACACAATACAAGGGGTGTACAGTATACGTGGGTGGTCCATGTCCACATGCATGCCTCACATTTACATGTTATATGTACAAAAAGGAGAGAGCCTGCTGGGACAAGAGAATTGTTAAGTACAGGGTTTCCTTGTACCAACTGAATGTTGCATTCTGCACCTTGTGACATTTTCTATTAGGTGCAAATCACATAAGGCCTCATTTACAAGCACAAATGCAGCGTGCAAAGTGCAATTTCAGATGCAAGTCGCCATGTTTTTTACCGACTTAAGTGCAACTATACAGTTTGAGAAGTTGCTTTTGGGGCAAGTACCTTTGATAAATGTCATCAATTTGTGCAAATTATGGGTCCATTTTTGTGTGACTAAAAATGGTTGTAAGTTGTAAATGAGCCCTATAATGTAGTTTGCAGAACACATGGACTAGCAACAACATTTATTTAATGCACCTAGCACTAGCACGAAACGTTTTGTAAATAAGTCTTATGTAAAAAAAAGGCCAACATCACTGCTGTTTCAAATCACCTTCTGCCATGCCTTTATCTTATCAGTAATTGGGAGGTGGTGGTGGCAGTTTTGGATGGTCCCCCTATAGCCCCACTGGCTACATGGTAACACACAGCATGATGTTTTTTATATACTAGCCCTAACATATAGTTTGTTTGGTTACTGGCCCACTACATGTTTCAGAACAGAACTGTTTCCAAGGTCACTAAAACCAAAAAAGCAAATATTTGGCAATGTTACAGTATTTTAAAGTTTCAAGGGCTTGCTTATCAATGCCACAGATGCAAGTGTTTAAGCAATAAGGAGTGTAAAATTGCATCCCTTCAAGCCAATACAGGAAGCATGTGCACCTGGGGGTTACTGGGGACCTTGCTGCTCAGAGGTGGTCTTTTAGATGATGCCCCCACTGATTACCTTTATGAGTGTCGGATGTGGGGCTTCCACATCCTGGCCACTTACCACCCACTGTATGCAGCACTGATGTATGCAAACAATACTGCATGCAGAGTGCGGTTCAAGTGTGAGGATGCAACACACAAGACAAGGTGCAAAATGCAATAAGCAGGGTGCTGTGCTTCTGGGTTTTTTTTTCACTTTGCACTGTCCTCCATACTTTCTAAATGAGGCCTTTAGTCTCAACATACATCAATACATTTTAAAGTTCAAAAAACAAACGACCTGCTATCAACAAGTTTGTACTAAAATGATTATCAAGGATAAGGTCTGACTGTAACAGTTATGTCTGTCAATGTTTACCAGAGCTTAAAAATGCCATGGTCGGAACTGGATATATCTGAGTATAACCTTGCAATTCTGTTTATAAATATACAACAGTTTATTGGTGTCAAAATCCAGAGAGATGTTGATGTTACTCTGTAACAAAAATCTTGATAAGCACGGCCAAATATTCTTCATAGGCACCTGAGGGCCCATGCCTTGTGCAGCATCTTCAGGGTGGGAACACATAGGTGGCTGTATAGAAAATACTTATAATATAAATAATTTCTCCAATAAGCGAAACCCGACATGTCATTCTTCATTCAAAAATTATTCTAACAGGGGTCTAGGCAGACCCATCAGAAGAGTACCATATCAATGCTCCAGAGCATCAATGCTCCTCATTGGAAGGGATTTTCATACCTGTCTGATTGATATCTGGCCGATGTCTGGCTATATATCTGCCTGGCAGGCCATCTTAAGGGGCCCCTATCCAGCCAATGAACTGGAAGCCCATAAACATATAAATTTGACATGCACTATGCCAATCAAAATTTTCAAACACTTTTTTATATAGAGAGTAACATACCTGACATTATTTCTTCGCCTTCTGTGGCTTAACCCATTATTTGTTTTGTGAAGATGAAAACGGGAAGCCTTAAAAGAAAAATGCAAATAACTCCACACTGAGTTTAAAGTTCAGCTGAATATTTATTTTCCCTCTTTAATCTGTGACTTTGGTAGGTCTGGCATCACGGTACTATGAATAGGTGCATTTGAAATCCTTAGATGGAAAAACAAGCAGGAAATAGCAGTGCGGGAAAATAAACAGCACCGACTTCTCTCTAGAGGCATCAAACATTAGTGAGTTTCGCAATGTCCTGCTAATGGTAGTACTGAGAATAAAGCCTTTGTCCATATCTGTTTTCTGTGCCTTGAATAGGTTTCCCCCAAGGCTTAAATGGCACTGCTTAAATTAGGGTTAACTGGAATATGCTAATATGGATAGGATTCTGGGCCCCTGGCTACCCTAAGGCGGCCTTCCCAGTGCCATTGCGCTCTATGCACTAGAAAAGCAGAATTTAGGTTTTAATAACCAGAATTTTTTTCATCATGGTAACTTGCACCTGAAGTAAGATTCTCACCTAAACTCATGGTAGCAGCACCCTCTGCTTAAATTAGGGTTAACTGGAATATGCTAATATGGAGAGGATTAACATATGGATGAAGACAATGGCGGCGGCCTTCCCAATGCCACGCAGTTGTGGTATTTGTACTAGTGGAGCTGGTTTAATAACCAGAATTTAGGCTCTTAACTTATCTTTATCAGTAGTGGTATTTGCTGACCCTGGTAATGTGTGTCCTGTAGATCTTTTTTTGATTTGAGGCACAGTAAGATTAACTCACTTCAAACTCTGTGGCTGCTTTTTAAGATATAAACTGTACTGCATTATATATATATATATATATATATATATTTATTTTTTTTGGTATTAGAAAAAATAGAGAAAAGCGAAAAGCGTCCTCAAACATATGTTGTCTTACCATGAGAGAATAAGGTTAGCTATAGCAATGTTGGAAGGTGTTGCAGCATTCATCCAACGCGACACGACTGTCGGATGCAGACGCAGCGTCCAGCCTTCGACACCTGCGTTTTGGCGCCACCGCGTCGGATCCGCCGTAATAGCGTTGAAGATGCTCGTGTAGTTGTACCCTTAGTCACAAGTAGACCAAGTAATACAAGTTCTGACATACAGAGGCTGGGGCCACATAAGCCACTGAAACACAGCAAAATATGTATAATTGGTACATCTGACAATGCCAATTAAACTCACTTATACTTTGCAAAAATCTCAGGTTTGTTTAATAATCATTCAATTTTAGACAAAGCTAAATTGGTTTTGCCACAGAGTATACATTATTTAAAGGGATACTGTCATGGGAAAAAAAATTTTTTTCAAAATGAATCAGTTAATAGTGCTGCTCCAGCAGAATTCTGCACTGAAATCCATTTCTCAAAAGAGCAAACAGATTTTTTTATATTCAATTTTGAAATCTGACATGGGGCTAGACATTTTGTCAATTTCCCAGCTGCCCCATGTCATGTGACTTGTGCTCTGATAAACTTCAATCACTCTTTACTGCTGTACTGCAAGTTGGAGTGATTATCACCCCCTCCCTTTTCCCCCCAGCAGCCAAACAAAAGAACAATGGGAAGGTAACCAGATAACAGCTCCCTAACACAAGATAACAGCTGCCTGGTAGATCTAAGAACAACACTCAATCGTAAAAACCCATGTCCCACTGAGACTCCTTCAGTTACATTGAGAAGGAGAAACAGCAGCCTGCCAAAAAGCATTACTCTCCTGAAGTGCAGGCACAAGTCACATGACATGGGGCAGCTGGGAAATTGACAAAATGTCTAGCCCCGTGTCAGATTTCAAAATTGAATATAAAAAAATCTGTTTGCTCTTTTGAGAAATGGATTTCAGTGCAGAATTCTGCTGGAGCAGCACTATTAACTGATTCATTTTGAAAAAAAAATTTTTTCCCATGACAGTATCCCTTTAAGCCTTCGCTGTTCATATAGCAGTGTAGGGCCAACAAACAGGCAAACAGTATTAAGCTGATATTGCGAGCAAAGCTTATAAATCTAATCATGGAAATTGAGTAAATGTGCCTTTAATATTAGCTATGCCTATATTCAGATATATTTGGCTCCTCTAATACTGTGCTTTGTGGATCCTGCCCAGACTAGTTTCCAGATTAGGAACGTATACAAAATAGACACACCTCAGAGAATAACACTGTACAGGAAATGGATCCAAATTTGCATTAAAGAAATCTGGATTTACATAAGCACAGACAGGAAATTTAAATTTACACGTTGTTGCCGGAAGTTGTAATGGCTGAATGAAGCTGTTCCACCATACTAATTCTTTACTGCAAAATAATAACAGCTGGCTGTCACGAATGCCCTGCCTATGCCTTATACCAGTGATCCCCAACCAGTAGCTCGCAAGCAACATGTTGCTCACCAACCCCTTGGATGTTGCTCCCAGTGGCCTCAAAGCAGATGTTTATTTTTGAATTCCTAGCTTGGAGGCAAGTTTTGGTTGCATAAAAACTTAGTGTACTGCCAAACAGAAGCTCCTGTAGGCTGACTGCCCACATAAGGACTACCACATGGCCAATCACAGCCCTTATTTGGCACCCCAGGAGGTTTTTGCATGCCTTTGTTGCTCCCCAACTCTTTTTATTTTTGAATGTGGCTCACGGGTAAAAAAAAAGTTTGGGGACCCCTGCCTTATACTGTCGAAAGACTGACTATTGAAATACTGACAGGCTGTAGTAAGTTCCCTGTAAAAACTCAAACCACTGGTGCCCTTCTGACATTCCTACAGCAAAGGCCCCCCTCTGTCTGGGAGAGTAACATATGTTCTGCTGTGATTTAGCCAGGCCTGTATTGGAAAGGAAATGCAATGTCTGAGGTTAATCATAGAGCAGAACCAAACATGTCTGCAGGAGCAATTTTAGAGTTTTATATTCGCTTTAAATATAAGAAAAATATTTCAAAAATCCAACAACAAAAAAATACTGCCCTCAATGTTCCCTAACCATTGTGGCAGGAATATATGTACGCATGTTTTTACAGTCTATGTGGTATGTGAAGAGTGAACTTTTGTCCCATGCAAGATACTTGACAAGAACAGCATCAGGAACAGTTGCACTTTTGTTATTTTGTGTAAGGAACAAATGGGGCTAAAGTCTGCAAGCTGTCTTCATAATGCCTGGAAACAGTTGTCACTCTGGCAACACGTAGTAATTACACCCCAAACAAGCAGCTGATGTTGGGAAAGCACACAGACTCCTTTGTTAATGCAGGACACAACACTGCAGGAAATGCTGCATCTACATGTAACATGTTGTCCCCATTATTTTTTCTATTTTGACATACTGTATATATATTTTCTTATTTTTTGCAAAGTTCTAATAGAATGACACAAACATTAAATATGTTTTAACTAAATGTGTTGCTTTAAGACACTGCCCATATGAAGCAATATTTTGTAAAATTCATAAATATTTGTTAGAACAATTCATACATTTTACTACATTTTTTAACAAAATTCTTTCTGTGTTGTTAGCACTCGTGCTACAATTTCCGGTTTTGATAAACTCTATAATCCAAGACACAACTTGTGTTCAGCTCAATACCCCCTTTAATCTTTCACCCGGTTCTTTGCACATGACATCTCTAAACTTCAGGCCTATTAACAGGTAGCTTTATTGATTAGAAATATACTACCAATTAGTACTTGTCAGCAGGGCAGCCATCAGTGGGGGACAGGGGGGAGAGTTGTAGGGGGCCCCGAGGGTAAGGGGGGTCCGACCACGCCACACTTACTTGATAAGCCGGGCCCCCCATCTTTCTGAGAGCTGCTGACTTCGGGAAGGCATGGACGTTTAAGGGGCCCTGGCCACCAATTTTCTTATAATGGGGGGGGCCCTGGCCACCAATTTTGGCCACCAATTTTTTTTTCTCATGTGGAGTCCTAGCCACCAATATTTTTTAATGGGGGGCCCTGGTCACAAATGTTTTTTATGGGGGGCCCTGACCACCAATATCTTTTTATTTTTTATTAACATGTGGGAACCCTAGCCACCAATATTTTTTTGTTTTTTTTACTGTGTGGTGGGGGGCGGACCTGTGGGGTGGGGAGGGCGGACCTGTAGGTGGGGCTTGCGGTGGGCGCAGCCCAGGGGGCCCAGGAAATTTTGTTGTATGGGGCCCTGTGATTTCTGATGACGGTCCTGCTTGTCAGGCCCTTATATTTGCCCCCCAAACCCCCTTAAAACACATATATATATCCTCAATGAAGCACTGTAACATCTCCTGAACAAATTGAATATGCTAATAATTGGCACACACAGCTATGCAATGGAAAGTCTGAAACACTAGCATGGTATCTGAGCCCCCTTTAGGGTTGCCACCTTTTCTGAAAAAAAAATACCGGCCTTCCTCCATATTTATCTTTTTTCCCTATTAATAACATTGGGATCAACCATCATTTTTACCGACCAGGCCAGTAAAATACCGGCCAGGTGGCAACCCTGTATTTTTTCATTATTACGCACTTTTGCATAAGGAATAAATAAGTGATATTTTGTAGGTGTAGCTCCATCTATGGGGGTTTCTCCTCCTTTTTCCTTTTTTAATGTGTTATGTTGTGCATCATTGGGGCTGGATGATTTTCCTTTACTTAAAGTCTGAAACCCAGCCCAACTGATAGCACTCTTTAGGTTCCTTGGCCCTGATTTGCTGATCCCCCAATCGCTGCTATAGCTGGCAATCCTATATACTAACCGAAGGCCTATCTATGTCCCGAGTGGAGGGGAGGCAGATGCGCACGCAACTTCGGTTAGGATCTATGAGATGCGCGCGCAACTTCAGCCGAAAGACATAGATGCGGCCTTCGATTAGCAGATGTGCTGGAAGGTTAGGATCAGAACAGGTTAGGATCGGGGAGGCAGATGCGCTGGAAGGTTAGGATCTAGGGAGGCAGATGCGCTCACCGTCTCCTTCTGCCTCCCGCCGCCTCTTCTTTCCTGCTCACTCAGGCGGCGACCGCTGGAAGGTTAGGATCTAGGGAGGCAGATGCGCTCACCGTCACACTAGGGGAACCGGTTGCGTACCTGCACGAAAGTCTGTATAAGCGTCGGCCATCTTGCTACTCCTCTGCGACTTTGTCATCCGCCCACTGCCAAATCCGCCCACTAAAGTCTGTATAAGCGTCGGCCATCTTGCTACTCCTCTGCGAGTTTGTCATCCGCCCACTAAAGTCTGTATAAGCATCGGCCATCTTGCTACTCCTTTGCAAGTTTGTCTAATGGCGGCGCTAGCGTCACTCTAGGAGGGGAACCGGTTGCGTACCTGCACGAAAGTCTGTATAAGCGTCGGCCATCTTGCTACTCCTCTGCGACTTTGTCATCCGCCCACTGCCAAATCCGCCCACTAAAGTCTGTATAAGCGTCGGCCATCTTGCTACTCCTCTGCGAGTTTGTCATCCGCCCACTAAAGTCTGTATAAGCGTCGGCCATCTTGCTACTCCTTTGCAAGTTTGTCTAATGGCGGCGCTAGCGTCACTCTAGGAGGGGAACCGGTTGCGTACCTGCGTGGGTGGCCATTTTTAGCAAAACGGGCTATATTATCTCCAAAAAATATTGATGTTGACATGATAAACAACCAAGTGATTGCATTACTTCCTGGACAAAGCTGTGTCTTTCTGAGTACTGACTGTATTGATTCTGAAGACGAAAGTGAGAAACTTAACTTCCCATTAGAATATTTAAACACTATCAACAATGCTGGATTACCACAACACAATCTTATACTCAAAGTAGGAACAATAGTCATGCTGTTAAGAAACCTTAAGGGTAGGGGCACACGGCGCGATTTCGCCGCGATTCTGCGCTAAGCGATTTGTCGCTGCGTTTTTTAAGCCGAAATAGCTTTGCTAACTTTGGCGCTGGCGTCAATGCAAATCGCGGCGAAATCGCTGCGCTAATTCACACGCGGCGATTCGTTTTCTATTGTCGTCCGAAGTTGCCTCGCTGAGCGTTTCCGGGCGACAGTAGAAAAAGAATCGCCGCGTGTGAATTAGCGCAGCGATTTCGCCGCGATTTGCATTGACGCCAGCGCCAAAGTTAGCAAAGCTATTTCGGCTTAAAAAACGCAGCGACAACTCGCCCAGCGCAGAATTGCGGCGAAATCGCGCCGTGTGCCCCTACCCTAACACTAAGCAAGGTTTATGTAACGGTACACGGTTGGTTGTGAAGAGCATGAGACAAAATGTTATCAAGGCAGAAGTGCTTACAGGATCCCATAGCGGTGATACTGTTTTGATTCCCAGAATTGACCTTACCAGTTCTGACCAGGAATTACCTTTTAAACTTAAACGACGACAATTCCCCATTAAGGCTGCATTTGCCATGACAATCAACAAATCACAAGGACAAACATTGGATAAAGTCGGCATTTACCTATCTGAGCCTGTGTTTGGTCATGGTCAACTTTATGTTGCATTTTCAAGAGTGCAGCGTTCATCTGATGTTAAAGTCAAGATTTTAAGTACAGCTCACCAGGGAGAACTCATTCAAGGACAGGAGAACATTTTCACAAAAAATGTTGTTTATAAAGAAATTTTTCAGTAACACTTTACTACCAATAAACTCAAAATTTAAGAATTCTAATAGCAGATAGGTAATAACAAGCAATAGGCACAGATTCACTCTACATCCCCACAAATTAGCGTCGCCAGTTGCTGCCTGGGGATGCCGAGTGAATCAGCACCCATCGCATTTTGCTGCCTCACTGTTGTTACCATTCTTTCATTAACGATTCTTTAGAGAATCGGGGGTTTACTGGTTTACTATAAATAAACCTTGTATCCAAACAGTTTATGTTAACATCCTTTTACCAGTTGATATATAGTGTTTTAACCTGATATGTTTTTTCACAATTGCTACGCCAAAATAAATGCAATTTTAATAAGGATGTTGCAGTCAAGCAAGTATTTGCACATAACCAAATAGCCAGACCATATCAAATTTGGCTAAGTAGATGGTGAGGCAGCGTGTATAAGTCCTTCATTAGCTGCCAAGCCATGTAAGGCAAGATATTTGTTTAAATGCTTAATGTGTTGACAGAAAGCAAATAGATAAAGAGACAGTAGTTTGGGTGCAATTGGATGACATGTACCTAGACTCATAGCACCTCCCAGGAACAGAGACAAAGAATCATTCTTGCTGCAGTCAGTTGTATTCACTACCGCAAACACAGCTGTGAGCTCCCTGAGGCAGACAGTACTTTCTCAATCTTGTTTTCTTGAAGTTATTCATTAACAGATTATCATTGTATACTATTATTGTTCTGAACTATTTTAATGATTTGTAAAGTTCTATGTACATTTCTGTGACAGTTGACAGGTTTTTCTTTTCTGTTAGTTACTGATACTGTGGTTTTGTTTGGAGAGTTTTTGTACAAATCTATGGAAATGTATATTTAAAGGACGCCTCAATACAGACACAGACTTATCTGCAGATAATATATGCAATTGTGCTTTTGTTTCTGTATCTTTTATCTGCTTTTCATAGATAACCAATACTTAGCATCTGACTGAACTGTCATTTTCACTATTGCATGCTCCCATTATTATTATTTTACCATTGTCAGAGAGATGTAGAGGTTTAGGCTAATGCTACAAACAGCAGATCTCCGCAGACCAACAATATGCAACGTGACTGCACCCAGACCAAAGCAATAGATCTGGGTGCAGCAATGTTAAGGGGATGATTCTCATTGTAGGAGCAGATTCTTGGCCTGTGGAGATCTGCTGCGTTTGGCATTAGCCTTAGATTACAAAACTGCCAGCTCCCGCTTTCAGCCCTGATATATTAATTAACACCGTTGTTATTGGCTATGGTGGCAAATGTATGCTACACCTAAGGGCAAGGGCACTTCTCTCTGCCTGTGCATAAAACAAGTCATAGAAAAGCAGAGTAGAGATGTTCCCCAAAAATGAAAGCTTTTATGTTTTTCAGACTGATCTCTGCTCTTTGTATCTGTAATCAGGCCAAAGCTGTGCTTTTCAGTGCAATCCAACCCTAAAAGCGTACTTCTCTCTGCCTTTTTTAGGGTCATAGTTTCAGGTGCTTTACCCTAAGACCACAGCCAATAATATCAGTTTGCTTTATATTGTAACTCAAATAAGTCAGTAGAACTGGATCAAACACTGAACCTTCGAAAGCATTATGCTCTGTAGGCAATTGTGGTCAAAACTGGAGAATTCAGATTATTCCCATATATGACAGGGGAAAAGACTACATGTTGTGCCTCTGGTTAATGAAAAATCAGCCCCCCCCCATAGGTACCCCTTGGGATCATTTTGAATTACAGTACTTTCTAGTAGCAGCATCCCGAGTCCTGGCTAAGGATTTTCAACAAGGCTTGGCCACCTTCAGCTATAGTGGTGAAAGCCCTTCTGGGGAAATCTGTGTACTTGTGTGAAAGAATCATGTGCAGACATCAATTTGATGCAGAGCACTGGAATTAATGGGTAAGATACTCTTCACAGCCACAATTCAGTTGAAATTGTGGGCAAAACACATGACAACTTGCACCTGAAATTGCATTTTGAACCCTGTATTTGCACTTTAGCTCTTCTGTGATTTATGAGACATTTACCTTGCAGGGAAGTTATGGCTTGAGATTGTTCTTTAAGTAACTGAACATTCACTGCCAGTTAATTATGTTTCTATTAAAATTAACATGAAGTGAATCATTTTTACTGGCAGGTTAAAAAAGCAGAACAAAAAATTATGTAACTTCTAGGCAATACTGACTTTTGTAAGTATAGATCATGGTGTGTAGCTAAAAGTCATCTCAGCCTGACATTTGATTTCATAATTTAGAGAACAGTAGTTCCCTTATACATGAGAGAACTTTTTTTTTTGGCAACCTGGCAAAAGATGTATTTGTTCATGGTTTCTAAACAGGACGTGAGATTTACGTATAATGATATTTACTTTATCCTTCCACTGGTATTAATGAGATTTAAGAAAGGTCAATGTGAGACATTAAACTCAGCTGAGGACATAATGGTTATTGATCAAAAGGATGCATAAATCATATTATGGTAAAATAAAATACATCCCATCAATATTTCAGGCATTTCCAGTTATCATTTTTCAAGGGTTAAACCACGCATGCGTTTTGTCTCACAAAATATACTGAGAGTGTGTTATAGTTAGACAACAATAAAAAAAAATCACTTAATCAATGCACTGTAAGCCTAGAAAATACAGTATGTATTGATTTCTTAGTAGATTATACCATTGCAGGGAATTTCCATTAAGCATCATAGATCACAGAAAAAATGTAGGCAGTTGAAGTGAAAGAAGAAAAAGACATGAGTTTTGGTTAATAAACCAGTGGGAATTCCCCTGCAGCAGAGGTGTTTTTATTTAGACTGGTTATCTAATATTTTTGCTATTCCTGTCATTAATTTATTTATCTTTTATAGCATTTATTATTGTTATTCTATACAGTTCTTTTGGATATTCAGATACCCCAGTTACTGTACTTTAGCGTTACGTCTAAATTACAAAAAATGGTAGGAGCATTAACAATATTATTAATATAAAGGCATCCCTCAGGAAATTCATTAAAAAAACTATCATGTAAATGCCAACTCCAGATTTACACTTGATTCTTTCCATAAGAGTATACAGGCCTTATAATGTACATATATGATACCAAGTATGCAAATATGACATCACAGGTGTCCCATAGTTATAAAAGAAAGAATAAAAGAATTCAATTTCCCAATACATTATTTTTGATACTGAACATTCTGTAAATGTGTTTTGATGTGTTAAACATCAGCATAGGCTGTAAGTGCCAAATCACATCTGGGTGAGTTTACATTCATCTGGTTAAATTACTTTATATTATTCTTAATGTGGATTCCCACTACTTATGGCTTTGTAGCTGTTCACTGTCTTTCCTATTTCTGTACCAAAAAGGACATGTTGAATCAAGGCTAGTTGGAATCAAAGGGCTTTCTTCATTCCCTTATTCTAGCTAGCACTGGTTCTGTAATCTTACTCTAATCCTGCCTCTGTGTTCTCACTTTGTCAGCCCCCTAATGTATAGAATTTCCATCCCACTGACTTCCTGCAATATGCCGGTGCCCCCGGACATTAACACCCTTCTGTTTGCTCCCTTCCCCCCTGCAGTATAATTGATGTTAATTGGCCTCAGAGACAAGTCTTTTAGGGTCCTTCTGCAATCCCCCAAACACATTAAATATTGTTTGAATTGTACACATATATTTAAACAATAAAGGTCCTTTGCTGATTTTACTATATTCATGGGCCCACCACCAGCCACTGGATCTGCTGCCCCTTTTTATATGCCTGTCTCCCTCAAAACTGTATTCCCAAACTGTAGGGTGCCCCTTCCTGTCTGGGGGAACTATAGCAATGGATAAGGTGCCCAATTGAAGGCTTATTATGCTTAGATTTAAGAAAGGATCACAATTTGATCTACTAGATACTCCTAGAAGCCTAGGCTATAAAATGTGATAATGTTTTGGGTGAACCTAACTTGCTATAAAGACAGCATGGTGATTATCACACCTATATTTCTCTATATTTGTGACCCTGTTATAAAGGTGGGAGCAAATATTAGACCATAGTGGGGGTTTCAACCATAAATGACCAAAAAACCTCTGCCGTAGACTCTGCTAATAATCCCAAAAAGTAAAGTACACAAACAAAAAAGTATAGCATTATTAATGTGAGCTAAAGTTACTTTGGTATACAATGACTATGCTATTACAAATTTCAGTTTCAAGCTGATATTACTGACATCAATAAACCTGAGAAAAATAAAAATGTAAAAGCAGCTGCAAAGGCTCATATCTGAATAATGAAAACACAAAATAGACTTCTGCTTAATGTTTTACTTCATTCCGTACATTCCTTACTATAAAACAGATGCTGATTATTGTTTAAAACATTGAATTTTGATTGGTCCTACAGAATATATTGCTGAGTGTCAAATGCAAGTACAAAGTAGATTAGTCGCACAGCAGCAATTATAAAGCTTGAAAATAAAGGAACTACTCAAATAACAACAGCTGTAAAATATGGATATGGAGGAGTTCCATGACTATATAATGGCACAAGGCCGAAGAATATTCATGGCTCGCACATGTGTGTGAGTGTACAGGCTTGGTACAGGTATAGGATCTTTTATCTGGAAACCCATTATCCAGAAAGCTTAGATTTACAGAGGGCCATCTCCCATAGACTCCATTTTAATCAAATAATTCAGATTTTTAAAAAAGATTTTTCTCTGTAATAATAAAACAATGGCTTGTAGTTGATCCCAACTAAGATATAATCAATCCTTATTGGAGGCAAAACACTACTATTGGGTTAAATTAATATTTATATGATATTTAGTGGACAGATCCAAATTACAGAAAACCCCAGAACCTGTGCATTCTGGATAACAGGTCCCATACCTGTACTTGGTGAACATAGTGGAAATACATTTGGGGCAGTTTAATTTCTCTGCATTTCTGGCACTTCAGTTACAAACTGCTTGCTACCTACAACTGTAGTAGGGTTGCCACCTTTTCTGCAAAAAAATACCGGCCTTTCTTTATATTTATCTTTTTTCCCAATTAATAACATTGGGATCAGCCAAAATACCGGCCAGGTGGCAACCCTAAACTGTAGGCATTTACCATTCTCTATTCTGTTTATTTTGTTTTAACACTCTAACTTCTTCATTTTATTTATGTTTTCTTTAGATCAAACAATAAGTGCTTTTATTTTAATTACCGATATAATCACATTTTTTAACTGGGGGCTTGTTCATGGCTTATTTACAGGCCAAAGGAAATAATGGTCCTGTGCCAGAAAAAACATGCTCAAGCATATCGTGTAAGTGGAAAGTTGGCAGCACCAATCATGCTCTGAAGTGACCAGGAATCTGCAGTAAGCATCTTAACCCCACACAGGATCATCCAAGGCTACAGAAAAAGATGGCATTGTATACTGATAGGCATGCTGAATGTAATAAAATGTCTTCATGCTAGAAAGATTTACATTTCTAAATGTTCCTATTCATAAATACCATAAGAGGAAATAGCGCAGAAGGAAACCAGTGCAACCTGTGCTGCCTGTACCCCACAGACATGATATATAATTTTCTTAAAAGTCGACTTTGGGCAATTTCGTAAATCCAAAGCAATCCTGCCAGTGATTCGTATTCTTGCAGGCTGGAAGGCAGTACGAGGAGATTAGTTGCCCAATCTCCCAGTCTGCCACCACCCTAAAACTTGAAAAATGGAAAAGCTGCAGCACTACAGCTCCCAACATTCTTTCTCTTTATGTGGAAATTGTAGGCAAGCTAGAATTTCCACACTTCTGTCATTAAATCGCTGAAGTAAAACAATCCCTGCTTGGTGGGTTGTGGCAGCTTTAAGAGATAAGGGTTAATTCACACTATTTACTGTGGGGGAAGGGGAGAATCATACCAAACTGAAGCACTGCCCTCATAAAGGGCCCAAAGCATTGAATAAGCACTGCTGTTTTCGGGTGCCAGATTATAAGAAAAGGATGATGTCATCCAAAGAGATCAGTGAAGCTCTTGAGCAGTGAGGGGGCCATTCAAAAAACATTTGGAGATATAATTCGGCTTCCAGTTGGACAGCCCTGCTGTACAGGATTGGCCAGTGTATGGACAGCTTAAACAGCAGTAATCACTAACATTTAGCTGGATACACTGGAAATACTGGAAGTGCAGAAGCAATCAATATATAAAATACCCCAGGGGTCCCCAACCTTTTCCACCCATGAGACACAATTAGATGTGAAAAAGGTTGGAAAGCAACAAAAGCATGCATAAAAATTCTGAAGTACCAAATATGGGCTGTGATTAGCTATTGGTATCCTCTGTGTGGAGTGGCAGCCTACAGGAGGTTCTGTTCGGCAGTACACATGGATTTTATGCAACAAAACTGGCCTTAAAACTAGAAAAATAAGCACCACTGGGAGCAACATTCAATGGTCAGGAGTGCAACATGTTGCTCATGAGCCACTGGTTAGGGACCATTGCTCTTAAAGGACCCCATCAAAACTCTATGGTGCTTCATATCAGAATATGTGAAATCAAATCCCTTCCTATGAGGCATGTCTAAAAACATGCCTGCCTACTGTCACATTCTTGCTGAGACAATGATGACTCACAAACTCAATTTGGTACAGATCTTATCCCAAAGTGGATGAGATTTCAGATGGATTTAGAGAATGAGTGTCTGGGCAACTAGTGAGTGCAGCTTGGGGTGGGGTGTCTTAAAATGTCAATAGCTTTTATTTGGAAAACTTGGCAGACATGGAGAAATTGGAGAGTGGAATAAGAAATATTTTAGATAGACTAAGATGCTAGAGGGCATCACTGCTGCTAAGGGTCAAGCCACACGAGCAGATTCGGGGAGATTAGTCGCCCCATCAACAAATCGCCTCTTCTTCGGGGCAACAATCTCCCAGAACTGCCTTCCCCCTGCCCTTCGCCAGCTAAAATCGTCTGTGGCAATTCACACGCGGCCCTTCATTTTCCGTAGTAGCCCGCAGTTTTCTCATGAGGCAACTTCGGGCGACTTCGGAAAACAAAGCGCTGTGAGTGCATTGCCGCAGGCAATTTTCATTTTAGCCGGCGGAGGGCAGGGGGAAGGCAGTTCGGGGAGATTGTCACCCCGAAGAAGAGACGATTTGTCGCTGGGGCGACTAATCTCCCCGAATCTGATCGTGTGGCCTGACCCTTAGGGATCTAGTCACTGTAGCTAAAGAAACAGCTTGCAGCTGTATTACATTACTAAACATATCTCAGACAGACAAACTGCATTATCAGTGGGGCATGGGTCCCAAGCCACTGCTATGCCTAGCATCCCACTCTGAGTTAATCCATTGCTAGTTCCAGCTGCTGGCTAGTGGATTAGAATTCACATAGGGGCAAATTCACTAAGATGCGAAGTTGCGCCAGGCGCAACTTCGCCGCGCTTCGCCGCACTTCGCCAGGCAAAGTTTCGCCAGGGCTCCGCCAATTCACTAAAATCCGAAGTTGCCCACAGGGGTAGCGTAAGGTTGCGAAGTTGCGCTAGCGTTGTTAGCGAAGGCTAATTTGCATACGGCGCGAAATTCAAATTTCAATGGAGGAACACGTATCTGCACTACAAATGCCTAGAAAACCTTCAAATCAGCCAATAAAAATTTTATTTTGCCCTACACATGTGCCCACTGTCTAGGTAAGTTGCCATGAGTCAGGAAATGTAGGGGGGAGGAAGGGGAGCCCCAACAAATTTTCGATCTTTTTCAGCCTATCAGCCATCATGTAGAAAACACGCCAGCGTTTTTTGGGACTTAGAAAAAATTTTGACTTTTTTTGAAACAATCCCTATCTACTCTATTGTGCTTCGCCAGGTCTGAGGTGGCGAAGGAAGTCTAGCATAAAAGGTAGCGTTCGCTACACTGCGCAAGTTAGTGAATTTGCGTAGTTTCGTCGCTAGCGAAGATTCGCCTGGCGTAAGGTTGCGAAGTAACACTAGCGAAACTACGACAGCGTTCGTTAGTGAATTTGCGCAGTAGCGAAAATGCCAAACGCTAGCGAATTAATGCTAGCGTTCGGCGCTTCGCGCGTTAGTGAATTTGCCCCATAGTGTCCAAGTCGTCACAATTCTTGGTATTCAGATTCATTTACATGGGTCTGAACTGCCATGTGCAGTTGTTAAAATATGATAAATGCCATTAAATGTCATTGTTTTAATTCAGAATAACTGATATATAATAATTGCCCACAGCAGGGGAAATTTAAACTGTAAATGACATTTTCATTTTTGTACCCTTTCCTATATGTTTTCAAAGGCTGCATAAAATATATTATTACAATTCTTAACTGAAACTGTGGAGGACAGCTTATCTACTTAAACTCAACTCTCACTGAAAAAATGTTTTAATTTCAAATGTATTTCTATAAATACAATCCTGCAAAGTTAAGAGAGCTCATTTATTCAAAGCAGTTTGCCATATAATTTTACCCACAATGCAAAATTATTTCAGAAAGTTTCAACATAATTGAATTTTCTACAATAAGGAGCCTCATTGTACACTAGATATCAGTGCACTGGCCTGCATACTGGACACAAATGGAGCAACACAACTGTGATGGAAGGGGAGTCATGCAGGCAGGACAAAGGCTTTCACTTACAGCCTTTTTATTGTTTTTACAACCCACTGAAGTTTTTACAACAATATACAATAGTAAAGAAATAGTTAACCCTTTAGAGTATCTCCCTCCTGCCATTCTCTTTCAGTCTCTCAACTGCGTAAAAAATGTCCCGGAAAAAGATGAAAAAAATATATATATTCCAAAAGAAAAAATATATATGTTTTCTTGTAGAACAGCGCCTAAGGCAAACGGAGAGAGAAAAAAAAACAGGGTCATAATATGGTGTAGTATTTTTAATTTGTTAGAACTATATATATTTGCTTGTACACAAAGTGTGTACAAGCAGAATTGGTGTTTTTTGAGTCAGAAAACACTAAGGGGCAGATGTATGAAGGGTCGAATATCGAGGGTTAATTAACCCTCGATATTCGACTAGGAACTAAAATCGTTCGACTTCGAATATCGAAGTCGAACGATTTAGCGCAAATCCTGCGATCGAACGATTAAAGGATTATTCCTTCGATCGAACGATTAAATCCGAAGGATTTTAATCCAACGATCGAAGGAATATCCTTCGATCAAAAAATCTCAGGCAAGCCTATGGGGACCTTCCCCATAGGCTAACATTGACTTCGGTAGCTTTTAGCTGCCGAAGTAGGGGGTCGAAGTTTTTCTTAAAGAGACAGTACTTCGACTATCGAATGGTCGAATAGTCGAACGATTTTTAGTTCGAATCGTTCGATTCGTAGTCGTAGTCGAAGGTCGAAGTAGCCCATTCGATGGTCGAAGTAGCCCAAAAAACACTTCGAAATTCGAAGTTTTTTTAATTCGAATCCTTCACTCGAGCTTCATGAATCGGCCCCTAAGTCTGCTTGTACACAAGCAAGGGAAAGGAAGACCTCTTTAAAGGGAAACCTACACAATTAAAACGCTTTCTGATTTTTATTTTTTATTTTTTCACCACAGGGTGTTCTAACAAATTGAAAATACTACACCATATTATGACCCTGTTTTTTTGCTCTCTCCGTTTGCTTTAGGCGCTGTTCTACAAGAAAACATATCTATTTTTTCTTTTGGAATATGAAGTTTTTACAATCTGACCGTAGAATATATCAATGAATATAATAATCCATAATACCAACAATATGTATAAATACCAAATAACTGACTGCTGCAATCTCCATGTATGTAACCAAAGCAGATAATAAAAAGGATATCTAATGAAGACATATATAATAAATGGGGTGATAAGAAATACTGGTCATGTCCTTGATTCATTTGGATATAGTCCACACATTTTATTGATTATCCATATACCTGTATATGCTTTTTGTATTTTTACCACGATCAGCACTAAAAAGCGGTACTGAGATGTATAATGGCACCCACATTAATAGTTGGTTGATTTATCATAATAATCAAAAGAAATCACAATTAAAAATAAAATGTGTAGTGCCTTATTTCTTTTTTTATCATTCTTTGACACAGTGCAGTCAACACTGGTGTATTCGATATCTAGCTCTGGCCTTAGGCCAGTAATAGACATCAAGACTCCGTGTTCCCTGGGGGATAAGCAAGTGTTACAAGGGATACAGCATGCTCCAGCAAGTGTGTCAACTCCATTTAGCTTCTACTTTCACGTCATGCTTACCTGGCACACTAAAGCCCTGTCTGGATTTTTCCTTGCTCGCAAAATAAAGCAAGTCACAACTACTACAGGATATAACAATTTACTAGTAAGCAGCTACCAGCAGCATTATTCTGATATTTTGTATACATGTATGTGTGTATACTTTCATTGTGTCAGGAGTGGTGACAGACAGGGGCATTTTAACTACTGCTGTTTTCAGTCCTAGCTACTCAGATGCAATAGGAAGGCATTTATTTGTATATAATGTTAGGGTTCGCTAAAACTATATGTTGATATTTGGTTTTATAGAAGAATAGCACATTAGACTTTAGCAGGCACTTCCTTGCAGTAGAATCGGTATAAATCAAATGAGCTGACTTGCTGGACCCAGTGGTAACTACTTTACAAGAGATTGCGGCATCATAATTCAAGTCAAGTCTGAATTGGAACAAGGTGAAATAGGGTTGTGGTATGCATGTGTGTACAAGCATGTACACAAATTTGCTTGGTCATTGCTGGGAATACAGTGGGCCTTACTCTTTTTGAAGAGTACATTTTCTTCTAGGCAGAGAAAAGTCATAAGCAAAAAGCGGCAGTGGCAAGTAGGGTTGCCACCTGGCCGGTATTTTAGCGGCCTGGCCAGTAAAAATTATGGTTGATCCCAATGTTATTAATAGGGGAAAAAGATAAATATATAGGAAGGCCGGTAAACCTAATGGCAAGCCAGCCCTTGTCTGACATTCATCTGCCCCCACGCCCTACTTTCTACCTCCCCCCCCTTCACACTGCAACTCTGAGGTCACCAAACAAGCTTATCTTTCCCCCGTCAGACCACTCTTGGGTAGGAGATATTGTGGTAATGTGATCATTTGCAAGGAAGGGGACATGAAAAGTCGGAGTGAGGTGGCCATACACTGTAAGATTTGCTCATTTGGTGAGGTTGCCAAATGAGTTAATCTTTCCCCTGACAGGCCCACCTTGGGTGGGAGATATCGTGGCAATGTGATCATTTGGCTTTAGGGCCATTACAATGAAGGGAATGCAAAAAGTCAAAGTAAGTGTGGTCCTTGATCCAATAGAAAAATCAAGCCTGTCTAATTCAGATCTGGCGATTTTTGGTCAGAAATCGATTGGGGAGGCCTGCTGGAGGGCCCCATACACGAGCAGATAAACTGTCGAATTGGTCTAAAGGACCCAAATCGGCAGCTTAAATCTGCCCGTGTATGGCCACCTTTGAGCTGACAATGCACTGACCATGTGGGCTGGTTGCGTTTTTGAACTCTGTTCATCATTCCAGTCTCTTCAGAAATAAAGAAAGATGGAAAGAAGTTTAGCCAAAAACAAAAGCTCCTCTATTATAAGGGATCTATAGGCCACAAGGCACTCAGACAGCTACATTATCTCAAAGGCCAAACCACTTCACCTCTTCCTGCATTCTCAAGCAGCCAGTGGGAGTAGGTATCAGGCATGATGTCAGATTACTTAAAAGCATTTCAAATAGATCTGAATCAATTATTTTACATTATATGGTAACAATGCTATCACTCATATACTAATAGAATTTGTTCTGCTTTGCTTGTAATGGCAACAAGCAACTCTTAGGTTTTGGTGCAAGCAGCATTAGTAAATTAATCTCTGCACTGTTCTAGGGCCACTTTTATGATTTGACAAAAGGGACAATTGCAGGGTAAGTCTTTTCAACTATAATATTCAGATGGAATACTTTCTTATTTTACTTGCCTGTTTCCTGTGACATTTGCACTACAGAATTAACTACACCAACTTGACAAGGGTAAACCTGGGTATACACTTTAAGATGCCCTCATTTGGCATGGTTCCCAAACAAACTAATCTTTACTTGATTTTGACAACCATCACTCTGGGCCAAATCAGCATAATCTGATGGTTTGGCTGCCAGTGCAATGATCAGATCATAGTGGTGGGGCGAGGTAGAGGACCACAGTAATGCATACATGTAGTGTGTGAACCTTTTCAAACCAGCATGACAGATATCTGTTTTGCAGACAAATATCAGTCGGGCAGGCTGTCGGGAGAGCCACATACACGGGCTAATAAGCAGCCATCTCAATCTAGACAGAGTTGGAAGCTTTTATGGTCCAGATTCAATTCAGTGAAAAAAGGTTATCTAATGGTTTATCACGTGAAAACTCAGACAAGACAACCGATATCGGTAGAAGACAGAATACAGGTAGAATTCTATTGTTTCTAGCTGTATATCTGACTATTCAGCTCTAGCAAATCTGTATTGAAATGGTATTGAAATCGTAATTGTTACATCTATGGTCATCCTTCATTTACCATCAAGTACAAGGTACTGTTTTAGACCAATTCAGCAACTTACTGTATCTGTCTGTGTATAAGGGCCCTCCAATGGGCCTGCTAACTGGATTGGGCAGGAATTTTTGTTAATATTGTAGCATAGATAAATATATGCAACAAATGTCTATTTTCCAAATTTCCATTGAAGTTGTTGTTGTACTACAATCCCAAAATACCATTTACAGCCTACGACTTGCATTTATAGTTCAACAACAGTTGGTGTGGCAGAGGGTGGACATCCTATACAACATACCTAACAAAAAAAAATTTCAGGCAGTAGTTTTGTGCTCAAATTTTTCTGTGAGTTGAAGTAAACTAGAAGAACCAGTGTTCTGTGTTTTTCAGCTAACATATCAAACAGAAAACTAGTGTGAGTAACTTTAGATGGAAACATTTAAACTTAATTATACATAGAGAACACCTAGTTGTTTACAATAGGCTTGCATCACATTTTTCAATGACGTACATTAGTTTACTGAAACGCATTATATGCACCATTAACACATCCGATCATTCAGTTTGAGGATCAAAAAACTTACCTTTCAGCAAAATTGCATCCAAATCAACTCTTTTTTTTCCATAATATAGCTTTTCCAAATACTTAAACCCTGTGTATTTACTTTAACAGGCAGGATAAGCTATTAGTAAGCTAAAAAAAATATAATGACACATTAACACCCAAAATCTGGCTCCTTTTATAATATATAAACATAATGGCCCCTAGAAGCACCAAGTAAAATGAAATAAAACGTGTTGGTTTGTCAATGTAGGGCTAATCCAATCTTTAGTAAAGAGCAGGGGAGTTTGGTGCAGTTACAAGTTCATCTCAGTATTTGCATGAAGAATTTTCTTTCCTTGACATGAAAGGCAGAAATGCAGGGAAAAACCACTCTGGATCTAGATTATTTTCTGAATGCAGTAGATGAAACTAAAATTGGCACAGCTGCTTTGGAGCTGTAAAGAGGTTTGGGATGGTGTGGATAATAATTTTGACACAGTTGTCTCTTGTGGAGGTGGTTTCATCATATTTGCAGCTCTCTAGTCATGTTTAGATTTCTGAATTTGGGAACCAGGCTGATATAAAAACATATGTGTGTGTTGGCAAGAAATGTTTTGCCATAATTATGAATATTAAGTTGGACATAATGAATATGAATATAAAAAAGGGGGGTTGTGGGTGCACACCTAAGGCAAATTTCAAAATATTTAAAGCCCTGTCTAAGTAATTCAAGTAAATATGCAAGTGCAAGTAATTTGAAAATACAGGGTTTTTTTGTTACAAAGGTATGATCATAAAATTGATAAGCCATCATACCACGTCCAGGTAAACCCCACACGGTGGTCCCTAACGTGTTCACCTCTTATCATAGTATAAAAGGTATTTTACCTCTTTGCTTAGTAGCATTACTTTTGTATAAACATCTCCTGGTTTGGGCAGTCTCTCCCTCTTAAAAGCCGCATCAGCAGTAGGCGTGGGAGGATTTAGCTCACAGTTTGAAACCAAGGCACAGGAGATGTTCAAACAAAACAAATATTTTTGGCTTTTCAGAACCACAATCAGAGTGTTACTTAATGTTATGCTGTTAATGTTTGGCTGCAAAGACAAGTGAATAGCTATAGCCATAGCATGAACTGTTCTAGACAAGTGATGGTTGACCAAATGAAAATATATTTCATCTCTAGAAAGTTTTTTGCTAAAAAAGCAAATAATTCCTAACTTACTACTATTTTTTACTATAACAATGTAAAGAGTAGATGCAGTCAAACTCATAAATACTACAGGGGCAGTTGCACAAACTCTTTAAATTGTATATAAACCAGAACAAGCAAGATTTTACTTTGAACATTAAGATTATCTGACTGTCTGGTAATACAGGATCCTAAATCTGGTCATGTATGAAGGTCTGTAATCAAGTGATCTAATACAATTTGTTTACCTATGTGCATGGCCAATTTGCAACAATCAACAAATTAAAATTAATTTAGGTTAAAAACTGCATTGCTTGAGAATGATAGGCTCATTTGTTTCCTGGTAGGCAGAGGAGGTCCTACAATCACATTGTTTTGTGTGTTTAGTTTAGCTTAATATGCATATGCAGATGTTTCTTTGTTTATACCTTAATGTTTTAAATATCCCCTTTGTATGTATCTAATGGAAATAAAAATTGGTAATTATAAAATTGTTTTCCTCTTTCCTTGTTTATGGCAATATTTTTTGTTCAGAGTCTCTGGCCCAAGCTGTTGTGTACCTCCTGCGGTATCACGCACTAGAAACCAGCAGAGGACAATTGCTTCAATGAAAAAAAGGCAAAGCAGCAGTATGGACAACCCCCTAGGTTTGCTTATACCCTGTACAGAGAAGGGACATAAAACTGTGTGTGATGGTATTCACTGGCACTAAGCACAATTCAGAAACAAAACACATACTGGACCTTTAACCTTTTGTATCTTTCAACCTTTTGATCTTGTCATACACAAAGCTACTAGTAATCATGCAGCATTGATTGAAAGGAAATGCACAAAGAGATGGCACTGCAGTACTGCTACATTCATATCATCGTTATAAATTTTACGTTTTGAGGCACTTAATGGGTTTAAGCAGGTCTTCTGATATCTTGTTTCATAAGTTTCATAAAACTGACCAATCATATTGTTATACCATATCTGAAATCTGTTCAGATATGGTACAATATGATTGGCTAGCTTGTATTCCTTTTTTACTGGATGCAACAGCCATTGTTCTTTGGATGCATGGTCATGTAGAAATAAACATCAAACACACACATCCTGTGGGGTTAATGAAGTCCAGTGGCATGTGAGACAGGTCTTCAGCTAGGCCCAGCAGGAACTACTTCTTCAAGCCTTCCAGGACTTCCAGCTGCCATGATTTTGAAATATTTAGCTCCTAAAAAGGTATGTGCAGTTTAATCATTTACGCATATGGTCCATAAAAAACATAATCCATCAGTAAAGTACAGTATAAGATAAAGCAAATGTGTCCATGACAAACAGTCCAGGGGGTGGATTCACTAACGGGAGAATTTTTGCCAGCAACCGCTTCGCACACCTCGCACCACTTCGCCATTCGCCAAGCGCAAATTCTCTAACACTATGCTAATTCACTATTATGCAAAGTTGCGTCCTGGGCGCCGAAGGCTGGCGACTTTTTGCTAGCGCTACTTTGGCAGTTTCAAACCGAAGATGCGCTAGCGTTTGTTTGTGCCTAGCCAAAATTCGCTAGTGATCTTACAATTAGGTCGATTTGAATAAGGTGGGTACATTAAAGCTGCATTGGGGCTCTTTATTAGAGAAGTTGGTGAAAATGCTTGAAGTTTAACACTTCTTATTACAAATGTCCAAGGAACCTTAATAAAGAAAAAAGATTTAATATTATGCCCTACACATGAGCCCACTGTAAAATGAATGTCGCATATGTTCTCAAATGTCTGGGGAAAAATGTTAAGCCAATAAAAGTTTGTTTGGACTTTTGCAGGCAATCCCCCCAAAAAAAATTAAAAAGTCGCTAGCGTTTTTTAAACTTTAATGCATTTTCGGATATGATGTAACTGACATCAGATTGAGGAAGATTTAGCTTCATTTTTGCAGTTCGCCTGGTCTGAGGTGGCGAAGTCAACTCTGGCGAAAGAGGTAACATTTAGTATAATCCGTAACTTTACTGAATTTGCGGATCAACGACCATTCGACTGAGCAAAAGAATGCGAATGAAAGCTAGCAACGGTCCGTTTAGTTAGCGAATTGTCATTTGCACCTGTTAGTGAATTGGCGATGTCCCTGCGGATTGGATTTCTGGCGAAAAGTCGCTAGCATTTGCCACTTCGCCCTTTAGTAAATCTGCCCCCAAGTATCAACTACTTGTGTGGCTCTACCAAATAATTGAAATGGTGGAGTTTTGTTTTATAAAACAAACTCAATATTGCTATTGTCAGTGTAGTAACTATTGCAGTTCAGACACCTTACTTTTAGTTACTAGAATTATGTGCCAGATAAATATAAATTGTATCCTTAAATCCGGCTGATCCCAGTCTCTATATATTCTGTGACATATGGACATGCTGTTTAACAGCCATTTGTAACAATAAGTCTAACTGGATCTATGCTATTGACAGTTCCTGATTATGAAATGACCACCTATGGTTACAGCATCTGTGCCAGCTATAAGTTGGGAAAAGATAAATAACTAATTAAATGCCTAATCTAATAAAGCAAAAAAAAGAGATTAAGGATCAGTTGTTGTTTTTTTTTTCCATCTAGTAGATACATATATTAGCAACAGTTACTGCTCAGAATATATTATACACTGGGCCATGTCATCTTCAAGGGGCATCTAGAGTCATTCCAGCCAACCCTTCTGTTCCAGTGAAATTACATTTTTCAATTTTTATTTTTATATTGTTTTTAAAAAAATGTATTTTCCACCCTCTATTTTTCAATAACAGATCAGTGTGCTAGTTTGCCAACTCTCTAAGCTGTTCCAATATACTACGTTAGAATCAGTTGTATTAGATGCTCTGTAAAAGAAATTAGAAAAGCTCAGGGAGAATGCCCAGTAGGGACTGAAGCTAAAATCTATCAACTAATTTATCAAATTGAAAAGTGAAATTTAAACTTAAATCTTAAAAAAAAGACCACTACAGTCATTTTTTTCTAGTTCATTCTTCATTGCTCCTATCATAGACTGATATTTTAGAAATGGTATTGCTCTTGTTTTAACAGGCATAACATTTCAGCATCATAAATAGAGATATTCTGCCCTTTAAAAGAAGTACAAACGATGCTAGAAATGTCTCAGTGACATTTTGAAGACATAGTCATTGTTTTTTACAGGATCTGATCTTGACTACAAATCCAAAGGTAAAGTAATGTGCACTCAATTAGGTCAAAAAGGTAGACTGCACTTAAACAGTGTGCCTATGTGTTATTTCTGATGACTGACATATCCATGGACTAGCAAAGTAGAGTGATGGACAAGAACACATGGCAGTGTACAAAGGAAGCATTCTTTGTAGAGGGCATTAATAATTCTGCTATAGTGCAGTTGTTGCACATAGGCAAATTAGGCCAGTTACATCTCTGCATTAAATATTTCTTTAGATGGCATTATCCAGAAATCTCTAAAATATGACACTGTAGTAGTTGATAGCAAAAAAAATCATGATCTTTTTTAGTTCCCCAAATAGACCCCAAATTTGTAATTTATTTATTTTATCCCCACAGTTTCGCTGTCTGTGCCAGAAGGAAAGAAGCTTAAAGGGAATGAACTCCAGAGCTTACTGTCAGCTGACTGATCCAAACAATGATCCAAACAATGAAATGGAAGAAGAACAGTAAAGATGACAGTTCATATAAGACAGGGAAATATGGTAATGTTATATACTTTATTGTATTATTGTACTTGTATGTTTCTAATGGCAGGGGTTGCTGGCTTTTTGTAATATAACAGACTAAACAAATGTAGCGCCAATGTACTTTGTAATAAGGGTTTTCTAAAACCTGTTTAAACCAAACAAAGGTACAAAGAACATTTCAGTGCTAAAGTCTGACGCATGTGCCTGCTGGGCAAATGCAATGGTTCTAGGTGCAGGCAAGGAGGAAAGCAGATGGTAGCATAGGGGCTGATACTTGGCCTGCCTTTTTCTTTTATCTGCCATCCCTGTCTGGCACAAGCCTTACACCTAAGGGAAGTTCTCAAGGTGCTCACTGATAAGAAGCACAAAAGATAATAGTATTTAAAATATAATAGGGTGATATATAGTATGAGGGTTTATTATCCCCTCTGAGCACATAATCATATCCAGTAAGTCAGAGGCTGCTGCAAGGAGCACCCAAAAAGCTGACCAGTCCCTTTTAAGTGTGCCTGAAATTGAGAACAACAGTGAGTGCATTATTTATGTATGTATTTTTTTTTATTTATATAGCACCATAAATCTACTCAGTGCTTCACTAGGCACAAATGCAGAGAAGGGTACAATTATTATAAAATTAAACAGTGGAAATAAATACATCTATGTTTAAGTGCTTAGGTGTTTCAGTGCATTGTTGGGAAAAGGCCCCTGCCCACGAAGAACTTGCAATTAAACATTATACAGTGTTTACAGCTAAGGGATACAAGTGTGCAACTGGTCCTCAGGGAGTTCAGCTTAATTCTGTCTGACTCCATTTTACTAAGCTCTGAAACAGGGGCTAACACTGCTAATGAATGCTGAGAATATGGTTCACGTAACATTGCTTGGATACAGCCAGCTGCCAATGGTCTATTTTGATTACTTGATTCAGAGGGAAATCACTCTGCCTCCCGTTCTCTTTTCTAATAAAAGGGATAAAGGGAGTAAATTTGCAATAAATATTTATGGTCATGGATTGCTGCATTATAAGATCTAATATGTGGCTTTTCCTATTTTTTTAAACTTATCTTGAATGTATTTTATTAAAGGGTCAAAAGTCACCAGTGTGACGGCAATGCCATTGATTGGTTGCATTTGTAACTAAATGCAAGCTTTGTTTCCATCACCAGACCTGCGATAATAAGGCTGACAGATTCTATTTGACATGGCCTGTACATAGAAAATAAGCTTCACCCAGTGTAGAGTATTCACTGAGTATAACAGCATGGGCTCTGTAAGGAAGAAGGCTTTTAAACAGTATGTTGCCCATCTGGGAGGGTATGTTTACAAGTCAGAAGCTGAATAAGAGGCTATTGTTATTATCCAACCATTTTTGTAAAGATGTAATCGTTAAACAACTGGATATATTATCTAAAATGCTTGGAGATTTTCCAGATAATAGGAATCCCCATACTGTACATCTATTAAAGCATTTAAACATTTGGAGGCCTATTTATTAAACCTCTAGTTTTTCTGGTCGAGTTTTTAAAGGGGAAAAACTCGAAATTTTAGAGGAAAAAACTCACTTGTATTTTTCTAGACTTATTATGCTCTGAAGCTGCTAAAAATTCAATATGAAAATACTCCATCAACGGCAGATGGTCAATCTACCAATTGTGAGAACAACTTTCCCTTGTTTGTTATCATTTATACAGGAGCAGTGGCCAGCTCCATGTTGTAGCTCCCACCCTTCCCAGCTATAGTCAGGTGATCCCAGTGGTGGCCAATAAAAGTGCAACCATGTTTTATGGTTTATTTCTCCTTTAATGGGATTCGGATTTGGGAGTTTGGTCAAGTTTTTATAATCCAACAGGACTGTAAATAATCCAATAGGATTCATGCAGCTTAGTTACCAGTAAGTACAATTTAGTTTTATTACAACAGAAAAAAGGAAACCATTTTTAAAAATCAGAATTATTTGCTTAAAATGGGCTCTATAGGAGATGGCCTTCCTATAATTCAGAAATTTCATGGAAATTGGGTTTCCTGATAAGCGATTTTACATCTGCACCAGCAAAGAAAAGGCAAGAATTTAGAAACCATTTATTGCTTATATAAAGAAAGGGTTTCATTTTCATGGTAAAACATTACTAAGATCTTGTCATGGGTGACTGCCCATGTGAAAATTAGCAAATGGACCCGAGCTAAATCTAACTGATCTGATCATTTGACCCCAGGGCCTATAATCTGATCATAATGGGGTGCCTTTGCAGACCCATCTGAAGAGTACCACATAAACAGGCCAATTAATCTCTCTTTCCAAATGGGTTCTAAACCTATCTGATTTTTAAGCCTGATTTTTAAGCCTTACACACAAACTTATAAATACTTCATCTGATTCGGTCCCTCTGTCTCCGCACCTGCTGGCTGCCTCATATGAAAATGTCCTTCCTCTAAAGCAGCTTCCAGGCCTGGAGATAAATCAGTGTAGGGTCAGACTGGTTGTGGTTGTGGAACAGACAGAGCAGAACTTTTTCTAGCCCTAAATATGCAGAAAGCATGGCAGGAATTCCTATTACATGTTTAGCAACAGAACCTGTGCTTCCCACGCTTAGTGCCTCTCTCAGTCCGTGCAAGAACAAACATACACCCCACAATGTGTGAGTGGTTGGGATTCCAATCAGCCCCCTCACTGTATTAGAGCAATGCCTGGCTGTCTCACATGTTATCCTTCTCCCAGCTCTCACAGCAAAATAGTTTTAACAACTGTTACATTTTTTAAACACTGTGCAGAGTGCGGGCAGCCATTTGCAATTCTTTGCAGGGAGGATTCTGGGGTTGCCACTGCCCATTACCCCCAAAATGCCTTTGTACTCTACTCAAACATCAATCCTGCTACATCCAGGATACAAAAGGATATGGCCTCTTCAGTACAGTTGCTTGTACTGTTATACCCTCTTCAATATAAAGATAAATAAAAATGTATTTTAGAAGAATTCTGTTCATAATAAGGGGAAAAGTAATAAAACGTTTACAATATTTTCAGGGAATCTCCTGGTATGGTTGAAGGCTGATTCTTAATTGTTTGCCACTTGTGATATAAATGTACCTTTCAATATAATGTAAAGGTTTATATTGAGATTATCTGTAACAAATCACTTGCATAGCTTGAGTGTTGACACTTGAATACTCATATACTCAATTCATATGCATGAAACCTATGGGACCAAAACTGCAAAGATGTACTCAATGTGACTTGATTTCTATGTTAATCACGGGACTTGTATTGGCATTAATATATACTGCTCTTGTACTAATAAAAAATGAGTTTTAAAAAAAAAGGTGCAAAGTTTGCTACAGATCTAATCACCTATAGCAACCATTTAGTGGGTAACGTTATTTTGGTTACTATGGGTTTCCCCTTCTGGGCAAACTGCCCATTATCATATATGGGAGTCAGAATTTAAGGCCAATTTTTTTCTGGTCTGAGTTTTAAAGCGCAAAACTCCATTCAAACCTGCCACGGTCATGTAGAAGTCAATGGCAGATGTCCTGATTACAATGGGAAGATATCATGATCTGCGCTGAGTTTCATACAGTAATCCAAATAATTTGTGGTTTGCGGGTGATAAATCGAGTTTTCGAGTGTCAAATCTGAAAAAAATTTAGATTTTTAACGATTTTACTGGGTCTTTTCCTGCAACAGATTATATCCAATAAATTTATTGATATGGTAAAAATGTGATCAGGTGTTTGGCCAAAGTGGTTTTAACACTGCACTGGTTTAATAATTCATGAGAAAAAATTAGTTTTTTTTTCTACTAAATTTTTTTTTCCCCTTTGAAAGTTTAACCAGAAAAAAATCGGACTTTAATAAATAACCCCCTATGAGTTGCTACAGAGGACTCTATGATAGGTACATGTTTCCTGATGAGTTGCAGTTATTCTACTGAGCCACTTCTTTCTCTAAATAAGGTGTCTAAATTTTGATCTGTAGCTGTTATTGAACAACATTTTGAAAACAAGGCAGGTATGGTGATTTCCAGCAGGAATTGTGTTTCTTTAAAACTCCTACAGGTCCTGACAATTATCTTCAAGTACCATAGAATGACGTTGGCTCTGCGCAAGTGTTTCTCCATTGTATAACTGCCAGGGCAGGATCATGGTTTCCATCCATTTAATCACAAGACTGCCTCTGGCAAGCCAAGCTTCATTACCCGAAACATGAGACCAAAATCTTTAGTTGCGTCTGTTCACTGATGACACAGTCTAAGTTAAATAGTTGAGACGAAGGACTGGTCTGAACAAATCTGTTCTTATGTACAAGGAGTGCTTTAGTATTCACTAAAGCATAACAGAGAACTAAGCTGTGTACAAAAACATTATTTCAGCCGTAAAGACTAAATTGTGGCATGTCAGGAGGAAAATAAGACAGTCTTGCAAATTTGCAGCACGATAAGTCATTATAAAGATCGAAAGCATAACATTTACACTCTCAGGATCAGCATTAGTCACTTCGCCCTACAGTAAATCTGCCCCTTAGGTTGCAATTTTGCACCCCAAAGCCCTCTAGAACTTGCATCCTTGGCAAAGGTAAATGAACCACCTTATCTGGAAAACTGAGATCCCAAGTGTTCTGGATAACATATCTCATACCCGTAGCAGAAATTTAGAGGATCTTAATCCCATTAAAAAAATACTATAGCATGTACAAATCACATTGAAAAAAAAAACAGCATTCATTGCATCTTGTTTGATATTACCTCAGATGCAATTTTCTGCCAAACAATAGTGGGCCTTTTAAAACACTCATGTCAATACATCCTTAATTAATGGGATGGTAGTTGGGCGTAGTTGGGCGTGCATGTTTTTATCTGCACACACATTCTGTGTTCTGTTAAACTTGAAAAAAAGGAAAATAAATGGAGCAGATAACTGAAAGCACTGCAGCTGTGAAGCCAGTTACCCTGAATAATAAATATTAAGTTAAGTCACATGAGAGATTTTGTATGAATAGATCATCACACAGCAGGGAATCTGCTTTGATCCAGTACCAGCAGCCAGGAAAGGTGGCACGATAGCCGTATACATCCTGCTGTAAATAGCTGTCCATTTTTCTATCAAACTGTTATCATATCTCAGATCTTCAAAGCCAATCAGACACTCTGTGTGATTGTGGAAAACTCATCCAAACAAAATGTCATGCTCTGCTGACTTTCATACAGGGATATCTGCCAGTGCGGCCAAAACACTGCTATTTCAGGAGGTTTTATTTTTTTAATCAGGTTTTGTCACTATTTTGTCTCCCATGCTTAATAATTGAACTCTTTGAATTTTGAAGATGACATCAAGCACATTCTTCTGTCCAATCTAGTGTTTGTGCCTACACTACTAAGGACGGAGGGGTCAGACATTAATTGTGCTATGTTTTGCAGTGACTGGAAGATATATCAAATATACTTTGGCTCTGATGTTATTTCAAATGTAACCATAGACTGTACTGTTTTACTCCACTTATTAACTACAGAGATGTAAAGATACTTAACGGCGTCTCTAATGGCTCATCCTCATGTTGTGGATTGTTTCAGTTTTAGCGATTCTTGCATATGCCATTCTTTATCTATGCACACTTCTGAATATATATTTATGCATAGACATATTAGGACTTATCTGCAATTTTTTTTTTTGCACTTTGCTCCCTGCTTTCCTCCCTTGAAGAATTGTCACGTCTCTGAGTTCGATTTTGGATAACAGAGACCTGTGGCTACACCATTAATTCAGCAATACTGTATTCTTGGTGACACATAGACAAGCCTTTTTTCCACCCAACTGCATCTCATTTAGACTTGCAAGTTAGGGAATGGTGGTAGATGCATGTTACAGCAGTGCTCTGTACTTATTGCCTACTCTATGTTAGCAGGTAAGGACAGGGCCAGATTGTATTTGGTTTTTTATCTAATGTGAGGTGCAGAGTTCAGCCAGGCAGGGGACAGGAGTGCACTGTGCTTGAGCATAAGGAGGCACGCTCTTGTCCCCACTTAGCACTCTTGCACTCTTTGCTCCAGGTCTTATTAAATGAGTTCATTATCTTGTGGGCAACTCTCAAGGTTCTATGTTATAATGTTAGTTGAGCAACATACACTTTACTTACACTATATATGTTTAAAATCTTGTTTTCTTCATTCGTTTGGAATCCACAATTAGCGTGTAAAGGCAGATGCCATTTATGGAAATTGTTAAAATCTTGTTTATGCACCAGAATGGGGGAAACTGATCCCCATGCTACACTGTTACAGATAGTAAGGAGAGAGGGGGAATGTGATGGGGGCAGTGATATCTAGGGAGTGCTGAAATGAAAGTGAACGTGATTTTTGTGCCTCAGCCATAGAGGTTGGGAAAGTAAAATATGATTGACAGCTGAGATGAAATTCATTTATAACATACAACATGCTTCACATACTTCTTCATACAAAGTTCCCTCAGGCTATTATGGGTCTCATTTGCTAGAGACTGCACCCAACATAATTACATACTGTAGTTAATTATGGTTGCACATAAGGCAAAAGTTCAAGTTCAAACTTTTCAAATGAACCCCAGTGCATATACATACAAATACCTATACAGACCTATTTATAGAAACACACACACACACATATATATATATACTGATAACTATACTAAAATAAATATAGATCTCAAGATCATATGCTTTGAATATTATGCTTGTCCAAGAAATCATACAAGCCATACAACTAAACTGGTAAGAGGATTGAAACACTTAAACCTCTGGAGAAGAGGCGCTAGTGGGGGGGACATGATTACTCTTTACAAGTACATTAGAGGATATTATAGACAGATAGCAGGGGATCTTTTTTTCTCATAAAAGGGATCAATGTACCAGAGGCCACCACTTTAGATGGAATGGAATTTAGATGGAGTAAGTTGTTCTTCATGGTGAGAGCAGTAAAGTTGTGGAATGCCCTGCTGGGAGATATTGTGATGGCGGATTCTGTTAATGGCTTTAAGAGTGGCTTGGATAACCTCTTGTACAAACATAATATCCGAAGCTATTGTGATCTTAATTTCTACAGTTAGTATGGTATAAGTGCCAGACATAACAGTAAACATAGATATTTTTTAATTAAAATTATAGGCAAAAAAAGTATGTTCAGCAGAAGCCCTTTTCACTAAGCTGGCAATGAAAAGGGGTGTATACTGTCCTGTTGTTTTAATATCCTTCTCAAGGACTGGGTTCCAAAACTGCACTGCATACTTAAGGTGAGGCCTTACCAGGGCTCTACAATGATTGCAAAGTTGCTAGGAATTGGGCATTCTATAACATACAAAAAGTTACGTCAAAGGTGAACCACCTCTTTTAAGTCAAATCAGACTGCAAAGTGGCAGCATAGCACCTCAAGGTTATTCATTTTCATACTTTGATAAATATGTAAGTAAACAACGTTCAATCTATTTGGGGACCAGTGCAGGTTTTCCTTTGGAAAATGTGCCTGGACATATGTTCATTTCTGTCATTATTTTGTATTTTAGTTTCACATTTTGGCAGTGAAGGCGTTCTTAGAAAATATGATCTTGCTCTGATTACCAAAAAACACATTTCTTGGAGCAAACCTGTCCCATCTTCGTACATATATTAGATCACGCAGTGCAGGAACTAACAGCTGCAAATATATGACTCAGAAACACACTGACGCATCAAAACACCATGTAGCACTATGTTCTTGTTTTCATAAGAAACACAGCCTATTTGAATACAGAGTATTCAGGAATATTTGCTGTTACTTTTGAAATAAATATATGGTCTGCTATTTAGTTCATTCCATGCTTTGCTACTACTTTAGTTGTCCTTTAAAATGACTTAGAATACCCTACTTTTTAATTCTTTAAACATCCCCCAAAGTGTCTTTGGGGTACAGTGTTTTCTGCTGCCAGCTGCCATCTGCTTGTTGGGTGGCTGCATTTATTCTGCACCTATGGCACTATCGGACTGTAGCTATCAGCCCCTCTGCACACCATGGCAATAGGGCAAGGATATGCCTCATGAGACTATTCAGCTGTTTTCAGTATTTGTTCATAGATAGGAAAGGACCTCGGATGCCAGAAAGCTCTATAATGTTTTTATATTGTTAGCCATTAACAACTATGTAATAGCATTTAAAGAAACATACCCTTCACCGTAAAGTAAAATACCTTGTGGGAGTACTCTCACTTCCCATCATCCTCCAAAAGCCAAGGTATAATAAATAACAGACTATTTAATAGACTTCCTGTTAGTGTCCACTATATTATATATTAAAGTTAACAAGGATAACATAGGTTCTGTAATAATTTTGGATTGTGCTTGTTTGTATAATAGTAAATACTAAGCACCCAGAAAAGTCACGTGTAAAATCCAGAAAGATCTGAATTATGGGAGACCATAGAGTCCATTTTAATCAAATAATTAAATTTTTTTTAAATAATTTTCTCTGTAATAGTAAAACAGTAACTTGTTTTCATAACAGATGCTGCAATTTTTCTCATGCATCAGTAAGGCCAATGTGAAACCTGGGGGCTAAAAAAAGTGTCATTTATAGTGCAATACTGAAGACATATTAGACTACAACTTTTTACCATACACTGCACTTTTTGAAACTCCCTTTAGGCATAATAAGCATAACCTGAGACATGCCATCAAGGTCGCTGCAGAAAATAGATTCCAAGAAACGAGTTAACATCAGACAAACCAGTAAGATCGGTGCAAAAAATTGTCATGAGCACTACAATAACCAAATGCAACTGCCAGTAAGATTACTGTAAAATAAAATAATTCAGAAAGCAGCATTAACCCCAGGCTTGTCAGTAAGGTCATTGCATAAAATGGACAATGTGCATTGCATTGACTGGATATATATTTGTCAGTAATTTAAATGCAGAAAATAATAAGCATTGCATTAAAGTACCAATAACATCAATTTAAAAAAAAGAATTGTTAGTATATAACTAAACAAAAACACCACGACATATTTAACTTTAAAAACTTTATAAATAAATAAATTACCTATACGCTTGCGCTCCTCTTCAAAAAAGGCGACAGGGCGACGATCCATCTTGCCACTCTCGATTTATCTTCCCTGGCTATCTCCTATAGAAGGCAGAGAGGAGAAATCCAGTGCCGCACAATGGATCGTCGCCCTGTTGCAGATATGATCAATGCAGAAATTAGATTCCAAGAATTGTATTAACCCCAGAATTGCCAATAAAATCACAACAGAAAACATTTAATGATGAACCCCAGAAAACCCTTAGAGGAAATTCATTTGGAGAGCTGCATTGACCCCCAAAAAAGCCAGTAAGATAATTGCAGAAAAACTCCAGATATACATCACTCCATGCACTTTTTACAGCACATTCTTCCTGCATTTAAATCAAAATAGCCACAAAGAAATTTAGGCTACTAGAAGACTTAGCAAATCTGACCTCATTTAAAATGTGAGAAAGTCACAGAAAAGTTGGGAAAACAAATTTTTTTTTTGACTTGTCACACAATAACTGCAACTTTTTGGTATTGTTTCACATAAAACACCCAAAAACCTCGAAAACCACGAATCAAAGAAAGATCTTCCAGTTGTAAAACGGACATCTGCCATTGACTATGATTTGAGAAGCTTTAGCTGCAGTATTTTCAGATTCAAAATTGTCTTAGTTTTGTTACATAATAAGTCCTGGAAAAGTCTAATTTTTTTCCAGTTTTTGGGTTTTTCGAGTCAAAAAGCTCAACCAGAAAAAGTAGTCGTATAATAAATCGGCCCCCAAGTGTCAAAGAGAGTAGAGAAAGAAGGTCCCTGCCCCGTAGTGTTTATATGATACTGCAAACAATAAGAAACAGAGAAACAAGAACACAAGGCAAACGCTTACATGGTTTAGTGCTATTTTTTTAGGGACAACCCCACCTTCAAATGCTTCAGAGAGGGCCATGCCCCTGAAAAGTTGCACTTCATTCAGTAAGCCTTGCAGGCTTTTGCCTGCAGTTTCTTCCATTTGTCAGAATTTTTGCTGGTTGGTTACAGACAGATCCCCCCATTACCCAGCACCAGGCAGGAACATAAGAATTGCCAACTGGAATGGTGACATGTGCACTAACTACTCAAAACAACTAATCATTGGACTCATCGTTTTGGAAGTTGGTGGTGCTATAAAGATTACTTTTTTGCTCCTTAGCTCCAAACAATGCTCTTTTATAATGCCCACTTTAAATGAAAGTTGCATTTTTTTATTTTGTTATTTTTCCCAATATCTTGTAAATATCTGTTTAAAAAAACACTTTTAAAATGGTACTACTTGAAGTAATTAGTATGGGGCTTAGCAGTGAGGGCAAGAAAAAAGAAGCCTTAAAGGGATACTGTCATGGGAAAAAAAAATTCTTATCAAAATGAATCAGTTAATAGTGCTGCTCCAGCAGAATTCTGCACTGAAATCCATTTCTCAAAAGAGCAAACAAATTTTTTTATATTCAATTTTGAAATCTGACATGGGGCTAGACATATTGTGAGTTTCCCAGCTACCCCAAGTCATGTGACTTGTGCACTGATAAACTTCAATCACTCTTTACTGCTGTACTGCAAGTTGGAGTGATATCAACCCCTCCCTCCCCCCCCCCCAGCAGCCAAAAAAAAAGAAGGTAACCAGATAATAGGCTCCCTAACACAAGATAACAGCTCCCTGGTAGATCTAAGAACAACACTCAATAGTAAAAACCCATGTCCCACTGAGACTCCTTCAATTACATTGAGAAGGAAAATCAGCAGCCTACCAGAAAGCATTTCTCTCCTAAAGTGCAGGGACAAGTGACATGACCAGGGGCAGCTGGGAAATTGACAAAATGTCTAGCCCCATGTCAGATTTCAAAATTGAATATAAAAAAAATCTGTTTGCTCGTTTGAGAAATGGATTTCAGTGCAGAATTCTGCTGGAGTAGCACTATTAACTGATGCGTTTTGAAAAAAACATGTTTTTCCATGACAGTATCCCTTTAAAGAAATGAATTATCAATACATTACTCTCCTGAGCACTTTTGCAAATTAATATTTCTACACCCCCCCCCCCAAAAAAAAAAGAGAGAAAAAAAAGATGCAGGGCTGGTAGCTCAGGCTAATCCCCTAAGAAGTAGGATTCTCTATTCAGACTTTGCTCTGCAGGGTGTCCTCTATTATCATGACACCACGCTGAGCTCTATAGGGACAGAGCAGTGTCCTCTAGTCAATCACAAGTGCAAAAAATACAGTGCTTTAATAACTTCATTAAAGCCCATGCAGCCAGTATTGTGCCCTGTCAGTGAGATAAAATCCCCCAGCATAGTACATTGTGATTATTGTGACTTGCTATGAATTTCCTTCATTGACTGCTGCTCTGAGTGTTTAGTACAGGTCACTGAGCTCAATAATTTCAAAAATAAAGTCACAACAAAAGCACTATTTACAGTACATAAAACAAGGGACTGGTATGAACTTGTTCTAGAAAATTTGTTTTCCTTTCATCCACCCAGCTGCTGTAGAACAACAACATTACTACGCCTTTAGCTATAAAATGCTGCTGGGCCCCTCAGAGGAGTTTTATCAACTGTTCTATCACATTTATCCAGTTCAAGGTTTGCAAACAGGTTTCAGCTGAGCCTCCAAAACCATTTTTTTTTCTGTTTGCCTTACAGTGTTAGTTCTTTGGTAAGGCTTCTTTTTGCCTGACTCTTAGTAACCCAAAGTCATATCTTCTCTTTTAGTGTTTGCAGGGGATTTGGGAGTGTTTGCAAGATTGCTCTGGATTAAAAGGCTGTTTTTTTAGAAGCAATAATCTTTGCATGAAAGCAGATAAATCACTTCTCAAGCAACTGGGCAGGCACAGCTTACCTACAGGCCTGAAAATGTTGCTGAACTACAATTGCCATGCCGGATCATTTAACAGAAATCTGGTTGGCTAACAACAAAAAGGGTAATAGTTTGCCTTGTTTTTTTCTTAACCCTAACTTTTCTGATTACACAAAAGCTATGGGGCCACAAGCACTGAAGATCATGTAGCTCAGGTAGAAATTTATGGAAATACAGGTATGGGATCCATTATCCGGAAACCCATTATCCAGAATAATTTAAATTATGGAAGGTCGGTCTCCCATTGACTTCATTTTATCCAAATAATCCACATTTTTAAATATGATTTCCTTTTTCTCTGTAATAATAAAACAGTACATTGTACTTGATTCAAACTAAGATATAATTAATCTTTGTTGAAAGTAGAACTAACCCATTTGGTTTATTAAATGTTTACATGATTTTCTAGTAGATTTAAGGTATAAAGATCCAAATTACGGAAAGATCCATTATCAGGAAAGCCTAGGTCTTGAGTATTCTGGATAACAGGTCCCATACCTGTATTTTAAAATCTGTGTTTCCAGAATACAATGTCTTTGTTAAGGTCTTGCTAAATACAGTTGCTTTTATCCACTGTCCCATAGCTTCAAAGAGTATAGACTGATTAGCCCTGTGGTAAATGTGGCAGCCATTGAGACTCTCAAAACAAATAACACAAACACTTTAGAAGTAATGTGTAAGCAGGGCAATACAATGCAATGTTTAAACATCTTTACTGCAGGAATTGCCATATATACTGTATTTAGGTTTTATTTGCTTTTTATAAATACAGCATTGTTAAAAGGTGTTTGCCAACTACAAAAGCTGTAGGTCAGGGCCACCATGACTGTTCAAATTAGATGTACTATCTCCTTGGGAGGAGCAAATCTACATGAGCAAAGTTTAGTACATCTTCCTAAGGACAGTGCCAGGTACAGCTAATTTCCCCCATGGCTACTATTATCCCATGGTAGTTACACTACCACAGACCTTCCCCAGCGTAGATGACTACCACTAGTTAGCACTACTTGCGTCCACCAGCACTGATCATCTACAGCAGGGGTCCCCAACCTTTTTCACCTGTGTAAAAAGATTTTGGGAGCAACACAAGAATGAAAAAGTGCCAGGGATGTGATTGACTATTGGTAGCCCCTGTATGGACTGGCAGCCTACAGGAGACTCTGTTTGGCAGTACACCTGGTTTTTATGCAATCAAAACTTGCCTCCAAGGCTGGAATTCAAAATTAAACACCTGCTTTGAGGCCACTGAGAGCAACAGCCAAGCAGTTGGGGAGCAACATGTTACTCACGAGCTACTGGTTGGGAATCACTGATCTACAGGGTGACTGCCATCCTCATACCTAAGACAACTACATTTTCTCCACTCACTAGTGATGTGCCCCAGTGTAGCAGCTATCATTTTCACTACAATTAATTTCCAATAAATGCCACTAATTTGCTTGAGTGTAGCTGACATACTTTAACTACAAACCTAAGGGCTGGGAGGCAACTGGGCCACTGTAAACTGACAAGCAAGAGAGTGGCTAGAGCAATGGGTGGCCATTCTCAGTCTAGTTATTGGCATTCCCCTTAAACACCTTAGTGATTATTATATAACAGTTGAAATAGAGTTTAATGGCTTGTGTTATTGGTAATTACTACATACATGTAATAACAACACAAATTATAGATGAAAGAGAACACACAAAGTTTCCCGAAGGGATTTATTATTTAACAGTCTATAAACCCAGGAAGATAAATTGGGATTACTTTGGAGTTAAATTAAGATTACCTCCATGTACAATTTTAGCAAGTGTGTACTTTAACCCCTTCCTTGTGGGGAGATCTAAAACAGCAATGAGTTTAAACTTTTTAGTATTCAATCTAATTTTCCACACAAGCTTTACTTGTGCTCACTGTTCCATTAGGGCTCTGGATTTCACAAATTTAGACCTTCTGGTGCAGATTGTGCTCAATCAGAGCTCTAATCCCTCTCTCTCTCCAGACAAGAGCCTTTCAGAGGTATTTGATCCTGCCGTATATCTTGTGAGACAAATGCTCTGACCCTGAGTTTATGTCTAGACTTCCTGCCATAAAGCAAGAGAGGGCTGCTGATTTTTGCCAGAGGAGAAAAAGCTATTGTCATGAGTATCAGGTAATACAACTCCTCCATGTAAGTACAAAAAATAACTAGAACTTCCATAAGTCAAGTAAATCATTTTTTTAAACTACATCACACTACACATTGTTTTCATGTATAGGTAAGCTGCTTAGATCAGATCACTTTAATGCAGGCACAGTAACTCACTGAAAATAGACATTTTAAATTGCAATGTAAATTACAAAACTGCCATGAAGAAAACTTTGAGTAAGTTTACATCAGTTCTTTTTTGTTAAAGGACCAGTAACATCAAAAAATGAAATTGTTTTAAAGTAATAAAAATATAATGCAGTGTTGCCCTGCACTAGTAAAACCGCTGAGTTTGCTTCAGAAACACTACGGGGCCCATTTACTTAGCTCGAGTGAAGGAATAGAATAAAAAAAACTTCGAATTTCGATTGATTTTTTTGGCTACTTCGACCATCGAATTGGCTATTTCGACTACGACTTCGATTCGAACTAAAAATCGTTATTCGACCATTTTAATAATCGAAGTACTGTCTCTTTAAAAAAATCTTCGACCCGCTATTTCGCCACCTAAAACCTACCGAGGTGCAATGTTAGCCTATGGGGAAGATCCCCATAAGCTTTCTAATGTTTTTCTGGTCAAAGAAAAATCGTTCGATCGATGGATTAAAATCCTTCGAATCGAACATTTCGAAGGATTTAATCGTTCGATCAAACGATTTTTCGCTCGATCGTTCGATCGTACTATTTGGGGTAAATCCTTCGACTTCGACATTCAAAGTCGAAGGATTTACATTCGGCAGTTAATTAACCCTCGATATTCGACCCTATGTAAATCTGCCCCTACTATTGTTTATATAAATATGCTGCTATGTAGCCATGAGAAAAAGCTCAAGTTACACAGCAGATAGAAGATAAGATCTATAGAACATAATCTTATCTGTTCCTTTAAGATTTTTCTTAACCCTATAGTTGCTGATTAAAGGTGGCCATACACGGGCTGATAAAAGCTGCCAACAGACCGAGTCGGCAGCTTATTGGCCCGTGTATGGGGCCCTCCGACGGGCTTCCCCGATCGATATCTTGCCTAAAGTCGGGCAGATGTCGATCGGACAGGACTATAAATCCCGTCGGATCGCGGCCGCATCTGTTCGTTGATGCAGTCCCGCGATCCGACCACCCGTTACCCATCGTTAGGATCCGATAGTTGGGCCCTAGGGCCTACGATCAGATCAGCCCGATATTGCCCACCTCAAGGTGGGCATATCGGGGAGAGATCCGCTCGTTTGGCGACATCGCCAAACGAGCGGATCTCTCCTTGTATGGCCACCTTAAGATGGGCAAAAGTGTGTTTCCCAGAAACCACTTAAAATAGAAATTGAAAGCTCCATGGTTGAAATATCGTTACGGGTCGGATTGCCACTTAGCTCTGCTTAGCATTTAATATTTGATATTTACCCTATTGTTCCCCTCGAGTAAAATTTAAGGCAGATAGGACTATCGATAGGTATGTCTTTATTGTTTTTAGTGAATTGTTTAACTATTTGAGCTAATGGTTTCTGGGTGTACAGTGATTGTTGTCAATTTTGATTATGTTGCAAGAATGTAATATTAACAGATGGTGCTTTACCTATGGTAATTTAAAATAGTTAAAGATATATGTACACATATCACAGTTTTGATATCTATGATGTATACTTGTCAAAGCTTTTTTCCTTTGTTGACGACTGCCAATGTATATCCTGTTTATTCTGTAAAATGTAATAAAAAAGTTTTAGTAAAGTGCAAAAGTGCTTAAAGATGTACCCCGAGTAAATTAACCTCTATTAATTTTTTGGATTTAGATGTAAGGGTTTCATTACCAAGGCAGGTAGGGCTATGGTATGATGAACCACTTACTAAGTCTTGCCACCAGGGCAACAACTACCATCTTGCTCCTTGTTACATAACAGAGATTTATGAGACTTGTAAATTAGATCAAATTCAGCTAGACTGCAAGTCATTGCATTATCCAATTATTACCTACGTTACCACTATGATTTCGGCACATTATATATTGAGACGAATAGGAGTAGCAATGTAATGCAATTTTAATGAGTCCCAATAAGCCAGTATAAAAACATCTCACCCATTTCATCTCTAGAGGATTGTATGCTTTGCAGGATGTGTGGTCTATGTCTGGATCAGTGCAGATTGCTTGAGAAATGGAACATAGATGATTAACACTTTTACATTATATGTAGCCAATGTTCTTTAAGAGCAAAAAAAGTAGAAAACTGGACATAATTCATGGGTCTGGCATGCAATGCATTGTTTTTTAAGAATGTAAATATGTACTGTATTCTTTTAAAAAATATTTGCTGTATTTACAGTGTAAAGGCCCCTGCAGTTCAAGACTGTTTCATTAAGTGAAAAATAAACTCTACAGTTACTAAGCTGTAGATACAGATTTGTTTACACTGGGAACATAGGGTGCAGTCCCTTGAAAGCAACATAACAAAGTTTAGTATATGCACATTATCACTATACCCCAACCAGCAAGAGCAACAGAGCTATATCCAAGGGGTTAACAACAAGGAGACTTTGTGGAACAATATGAAAGGCTCATTCCTTGTATTAGTGTTGAATCATTTCAGACCCCTGTGGCCAGACATCCTCAGTATAAGGTTACCAAAGAGTGTCTTTCTTTTACAGTCACTTAGATTGTAAGTTCTGCAAGGCAGAAGCCTCCTTACTATGTCTCTTACCACATAGCACGTAAGCTCTGTCCTAACATAAGCTCTGTGTACTGTGTATATTTATTGTATTTATTATGTGACATCCTCCCTGTGTCTACTTTTATATATCATACTTTTATGCATTATACAACGCTTTGGCTTTACAAATAAAGTTATACATACATACATACATACATACATACATGTGTACAATTAGTGCAGCCCAGCCCATTGAATTTATTACATTTGGGAACCTCGTCTCAGCGGACTTCTCCCTTTTACTACTGTGTACATGACAAACTGTATATCAGCACTGAGCACTCAGGCAGGCTTATGGAATAACAATACCTTTTAGAAAACAGGCACATGTTGTATGGATCTTGTATCTTGTATATCTTGTATTAAAGGGATACTTGTATCTTGTATTAAAGGTATTTTTATGGTGTAATTTTCTAAATTATGGTGTTATTTCTAAATTAGATTGTTTATTCTGCAAATAACTCACTATACCAAATAAAATTGAATTCCTGAACCAAGAAGTATATTTGTTTAGTTGTAATATTGGTGTGTAGCCATCTTAGGTCATTTTTCCTGATCCTGTGCTTTCTGAAAGAGACAGCACTTCAAGATGGAACTGCTTTTAGGCAGGCTATTGTTTCTCCTACTCAATGTAACTAAAGGATTCACAGTGGGATTTTTACTATTGAGTGCTATTCTCATCTACCAGGGAGTGGTTATCTTGTGTCAGTGAACTGTTATCTTCCTACTGTTAGGCTGCTGGGGGTGGGAGGGTGAAAGATATCACTCCAAATTGCAGTGCAGCAGTAAACTAAACTAAAGTTTATCAGAGCAATTAAAGTATATCAAGTCACATGACTGGGGAGCACCTGGGAAATGGACAATATGCATATGTCCGATTTCAAAATTAAATATAAAAAACTCTGTTTGCTCTTCTGTAAAACTGGTTTCAGTGCAGAATTCTGCTGGAGTAGCACTATTAACTGATGTCTTTTGAAAAAAAACATTTTTTCCCGTTGTAGAGTCCATTTTTGTCAGCTTAGGTATCATCAAGTACTGACTATCTATTACAGAGAAAATAAAAGCTATGCAAATCTGATTTTACATTTTACTCTTCGCTTTGCAATGTCAAAAGTAGTGCAGAAGATTATACGATTTACTGCATTTTACACTGTTTTTTTTTTTTTAATATGCCCATTTCTGATGCAGGCTCAGTAAAAAAAATAATAATCCCACAATCAGCAGAAAGCATATTAATAGTCTCAGCAATTTTAGGGAACTGAACTATGCAAAAATGGAGCTATGCTTTGGAAGTAAAAAAAGAAGAAAAAAGAAACAATGAGTAATTGCAGTTCAAATAACAATGGATCTGTGCAGTGACTGATTCAGTCACGCGTCCCTGTGCTAATGAGTCCTCTTTGCTCTCTGGCTGTTAATGCCTGCTAGGGATCTGTCTGGTCTCTTTGAAAACTACTTTGCATACACAGTACTGGTGGCAATAAGTAACATAATCAGACATTGTTAATCCTGTTTCTTCCCATGTGGGATTCAAGATATTTAGCAAGATATTTAATCTCAGAAATATAAAAAGCTAAGACTAAAAAAAGACATTCTGGTAACTTGTGCTCACATATATTTTTTTTTTTAAAACATATTAATTACAGTTTATGCCATCAAATATTGTGGGGGTTATTTACTAAAAATCAATTTTTTCTCACTCTGTTTTTAAAAAAAAAACAATCCAACCAAACTCCCAAATCCCCTTCATTTACCAAAACAATAAGGGGCTGATTCACTAAGGGTCGAATATCGAGGGTTAATTAGCGCAGATAGTTCAATCGTACAATTGAAGGATTATTCCTTCGATCGAACGATTAAATCCTTCGAATCGAACGATTTGAAGGATTTAAATCCAACGATCGAAGGAATATCCTTCGATCAAAAAAAGTTAGGCAAGCCTATGGGGACCTTCCCCATAGGCTAACATTGACTTCGGTAGCTTTTAGATGATGAACTAGGGGGTCGAAGTTTTTTTTAAAGAAACAGTACTTTGACTATCGAATGGTCGAATAGTCGAACGATTTTTAGTTCGAATCCTTCGATTCAAAGTCGTAGTCGAAGGTCGAAGTAGCCCATTCGATGGTCGAAGTAGCCCAAAAAAAACTTCGAAATTCGAAGTTTTTTACTTCGAATCCTTCACTCGAAGTTAGTGAATCGGCCCCAATAAGTGCAAAAATACATTGCGACAAAATCGAGCGTTAATTAAAATCATGTGACTTTTTTGAATTGACGCTCTGGAAACTCAAAAAATTCAAGTTTTCTGGGCAGCAACTCACAATTCAAATCGACACTCGATTTTGTCACAGCTATTTATCACACCAATTTTATCAAGAATAATTATTGGTAAATTAAGAGGATTCAAATTTGGGAGTTAAGTAAATTTTATTTTTTTAAATAAAGTTATAAAAAGGCATGTGAGAATTGTTCTCCGGTGTTGGGTTAGGGTCCCCTTACTTCTTATAAAGGTTAGGTATTAAAAAATATTTCTATAACATTTAACTTACTGTAGTTCCAGGAGTATCCAGAGCACCATTGCAAGACAATAAGGGGGTTATTTATCAAAATCTGAAAAGTTCTCACTATTCTCACTCCGACCAATCTGCACTGACTTTTCCCCCCTATTTATCAATACATTTTTCCTAAAATTTCCGAAGGAAAAAACTCGCTAAAATTGTTTAAAATATCCAAATAGTACAAGTTTTTCAGATTTGTCGACGAAAACTTAGATTTTTTTCAGATTTGATGCCCCGAAATCTCTGACTTTTTTGGATTTGACGCCCGAAACCACAAGATCTTCGGATTATTGACCGAAAACCCAGTCCAGAACAGGATATCAACGAGACATCTGGCATTGACTTCTGGAGTACTTTTTATTTGGCCTTTTAACAGCATTGGAGTTTAATAAATCTTAAAATATTCTAGTTATTTTTTTCTATGAATAAATTGTGTTTTTCTCCTTTAAAGGTCCAACCATAAAAAAATAGTAGTTTTATAAATAACCACTTAAATGTCCAATAAATACAATAATTATAGGCTGATTTATCAACAATTATGACAATATTTGCCTTCATGCAATAAAAATAATTGGTGCTATATTATTTTTTAAATACTGTTTTCCTACAACCTGACTTTTTACTGTCTCATGTTTGAAATGGTATATACATATATATATTATATTTTAAATATATAAATCTGAGTCCGGTCGTTTGTCAGATACAAGGGTAAAAATCTGCATGTCTGTAGCCAGCTTTAGGGTCAGGGCACACGCTCAGATTCGGGGAGAGGAGATTTGAGAGGAGATCTGTCACCGGGTGACTAATCTCCCCGAATCTGAGCATGTGCCCTGACCCTTAGACTGAGACAGTAAATAAAAATTGGCTTATATAAGAAAGTTCAAGAGATAAACTAAAAGTCATCTCTATATACTTCTGCCTCACAAGATGTTAGAAGAAAATTTACATTAGGGACAACACTTTCAAGGAATTCATGTGAAGCAGCAAGGGAGTTCATAATTCATGCAACAAAATTAGTCATCAGTATATCCAGGGGCGGAACTACCGGGGGAGCAGGGGGTGCGAGCAGGCAAGGGCCCACACCCCCTCAGCGCCCTGCGGCAGTCCGCCCGCCGCATGTTCGGCGGCCAGTTCCGGGTTTACGGAGGGGGCGGGGGCCTGGCTGTGCGTCCTGCGCCAGGGCCCGCCCCCGTCTAGTTCCGTTTTTAAGTATATCTCAACAGAACTGTTTAGTGATTGGTTAACACTGCCATTCAAACATAACAGCATTGATATAGAAAAGGACAATATACTACGTATCTTCTTGTATCTCATTACTTCTTTTAGAATGAAATATTTTTGACAGAGCAATTTCATAAAAATACACTTTTCTGCTGGGCATCTGGACCAAGTTGGGAACTTATTGGCTTGTGTATGGTGCCAGCCAACAGGCCTTTCCAATCGATGTCTGGCAAAAATTCGGTCAGATATTGATTGGGCAAATTTGATTTTGCAGTATTGCTCCTTTGGAGACCTCGCCAAACAAGTAGAATGTATGGCCAGCTTTAACTCTCCAGCAAGCTTTAGGTAGCATTATCTCTACTCCAAACTCTAGTCCCTGTAATGGTGGCCACCTGGGTTCTAACCTCACTAATAATCCTAAGAAAAGTTTAGTGCTGTGTGGTTAACTAACCCCACCTACCAAATATTACTAAGGATCTCAACTTATGGGTTGATTCACTGGCTAATCCTCACAGCCCATCCTGATGCAGACTGCAACTATGGCATAACTTCATTGTTACATCCATGAGAAAGATCTACACTGAGAGTGCTATTTATCAAAGTTGGAATTTGTGAGTTTTATTTTTAATTCAAATGAACTCAAAATTTTACCAAACTCATATGTATAAGTGTATGCTTATGAAGTTGGTCCTCTATTCTTCTGGAAAGGCTTTTTCAGCAGACATTGGAAGATTTCTGTATGAAAGATTCCATTCACATATAAAAGACTGGGCACAGAAGTGTGAATTCAGGCCTAGTTTGCATTGGCATCTGGGTCGAGCAAGCCAGTCACATTTTTTTCACTCCCATCTCTGTATGGACCTTATTTTATGCATAGGGTTATCATCCCTCCGTAAAACAGAAAAAAACCTTCCAAAACTGTTGCTACAAAGTAGGAAGCACCAAATTGTCAAGAATGTCATTATGTGATGTAGTGGTTCTTGTGCCTGCAATGATGGATGTTAAATAGCCAATTCTAATCATTAGAATGGGCATCTGCACACTTTTGGACCTTTATTGTATGTTCTTCCTCTGTATTCAAAGGGGCTCACATGGTCCAGTCATAAATGACATTACTTAGCATCTACCAAAATAAGGGGACCACCTTTCTGCAAGCCATTTTCTCATTGTATCTAGGTGAATACGCTGAAGTGAGAGAGCTGGTTTTCTTACAATAACATTCAAATTGTTATTAGCCCCATTCCTTTTGGCCCAATGCATTCTATGTCGGTTTATATGCCCTTTTCTATATTTTTTTTTTTTTTGGTTTCTCCTGTTATACTTTGGCAAACAAGTCTAATGCTAATAAAATAATATTCATTAATGAATATGCAGGTCTAGTAAGAGCAAGACACAGATACCATAGAAAAATAAAAATCCACATTATAGAAGTATAAAAGCATTTCCTATATTAAATACCCTAATATTCACATCAGTCCCTGCCCTACCATAAACACAAACACATACAGTACTTGCTACAGTAAATTTTAGCAGAAGTGAATAAGCTTTCCGTGATTTGCAAGGCAATATTTTTTCATGCTGATATCCCCCTTCCATTCCTCATTTTCCCCGCTTCTCCCTATTTGTGCTTATTTTTCCAATCACTATCACTGCTCCATTGCTATTTAACTCCCCTCTCCCCCACCCTGGCCTTGCCTCTGAAGGACTGTAGGAAAGATTATTACTTGTCACTTAATGATATCTTACTTTCCATGCTGTTATTTATCTAAAATAAACATGGTACTTGCCAAGTACCTTTATTTTGTAACTCAGCTGCATATATTACAAAATTAAAATGAATATTATTCATTATGACACCCATATGTGTAAAGAAAGATCAAATGTGTTGCATTCCGTCAATTGTAATAAACAAACAATATCTTGAGAAATAAGTTAATAATTAACATTTCGTCATGAATTTGTTATGAACAGTAGAGAGTGAAAAAAATCTTTTAAAAGCAGGGGTCAGCAACTGTAGCAGTTGTTTGATATCTAAAATAAACAAGGCACTAGCCAAGTACATTTATTTTGTAACTCACCTGCATATATTACATAATTAAGATGATTATTATCCAATATGACACCCTGTATGTGTAAAGAAAGATCAAATGTGTCATATCACTTTAATTGTGCTTAACAAACCATTTCTTGATGAATAAGTTAATAATTAATATTTCATCATGAATTGGTATCACCACTAGAGAGTGAAAAAATCTTTTTTTAAAAGCAGGGGTCAGCAACTGTGGCTTCCAGTGAAGGGACTTGTAGTTCTGTAACAGCAGGAGCGCTTCAGGTTGCAAACCTCTGATCATTAGTGACCTTAGAACAACACAGTCTCTTTGGGAAGACAGATGGCTGAGTTGAAGGGTACAAAGAAACAAGAAGGAGTGACAGTTTTGTCTGCCAACTCGTATGATAAACATTTGAAAAAATCAAAATATTCAGTAAAGAATGCTATTTTAAGATTTAATACATTTATAAATCACCGCACTCCATGTTATGGTCTCAGTGCAAGACTGAATCAGGTCAGTTTTAATGAGTATGTGCACTCCCATAACCAAATAAGGATAACAATAATAATAATTTATCAGTGTATAGCAGTGATTGTTATCTAATAAACAAATCTTATATGACAACCTTGCTCCAAGATTGCATCATAGTGAGTACATTGCTGCAAAGCTCATAAATGGTCTCCAGTGAATGTGAGCCTCAGGCATTGCTGTTAACTCTTTCATCATCTAAACCTTTATTTCTCTGTGCAATCTCTCATGGCAAGTATGCCTTATCTTGTTTTTTAGAAGTTACCCTACCACCCTCAGTGTCCAACTCAATCATTACTTCTGTATCTGTACACACAATTGTGCCAAAGAAAGCTAGATAGAGATAAAAGTTGCTTTGCCCTAACTTCTGAAACATGATCCCATACTCACAAATATTAGTAATATTTACATAGGGGATTTGCTCATTGTGGATGGTGTGCCATAGCTTCTTATTCTTTTGATTTTCTCTGTTTACAGATAATGAAATGGACGCATGATTTTAGAGACATTGGATGGAGAACACATGTGTTACTGACAAAAAAAGTGTGTATTTTGTGAGCCGCAGGTAGAATTTATAAATGTGGGTGTGGGTCAGTGTGTCGCATTTTTTCCTCTTTTTTTAACCTCTCCTAAATGAGCCTTTGTAGCTCTTGTGAGCATTGTCCTCTGATCCTATTATTTTGTAACTTTTGTTTAAGTATTGTTTAACCCCTGTTTGTTATAAACTAATGCAAAATGTGCTGGCACTATATAAACAAATGATGATGGAGATGAAAGACTTTCTACAGCTGTTGTTTTTTAATAATATTTTCGCCTAGCTTCCAGCATTTGAATATGAAAATAAAGGAAGCGTGGTGCAGTGACCAAATATAAGCCATCCAAAACCAGTAAAGAAATAATCTTCCATCACAATCAAGCAGTTTCTGTCTGCCAGATAAAGTTAAATATGAACATCTACTTTTCTCTGCAGATATTGCAGCTCCCTTTTCAAAACCACAGAGCATTTTAAGCTTTAGCTTACAAAGGTACAGGTTTATAAGCCTTGCCTTTAATTTGCACATCACAGCTATAAAATATACATATATACATTCTGCTTGCACTAAAAAAAAACAATTTATCAAACTTCTCTATTCACTCTTTGTTCAGGGATTTCCAAATAGGTGTGTGTAGGTGGAACAATTGCATGTCACAGGACAAAAGCAATTCTTAGCATTCACGGTTTGAACGTACAGTACTTGTTCCTCACTTCAAAGCACACAGGAAGGGCAAGGAAATAACAACTAGCAGCAGCTGAACTATAAAGAGAATAAAAAGCAAGTACTGTGAAAACAAAAAATGTCAGCTGAGTACTTAAACAGAAAAATTGTGCAATTAGTATACATACACTTTTGCAAACACACCATATGGTGTAGATGGAAAGAAAACTACAGTAAGGGCACACATAGGAAAATGTCACCTTATAAATGATCGGTGAGGTTTGGTTCACATGGAAGTAGCAGCTCCTGTCATCAACTCAATGAAATGGTCTACGTGCAACAATCTGTAGTGTGTGGATTCAAAATAAAACATACACATTAAAGGTCTCTGCCAAGACAAAAGCGTCTTTCCAAAAACTTGATCAGTAACACCACTATAATAAAGTGAGAACCCATCCTGTTCCCGACTGGAAGATGATCAGAAACATGCTCAAGTCATCAGTTACATACACACAAAAAAAATTTGAATTTTTCTAAATTTATTAAGTTCATGTAGAAGTCAATGGCAGATATCCTGACCTGTGCTGGGTTTCATGCAATAATCTGAAAATTCTGTGGTTTTCAGGCGTCAAATCCAAAAAAGTCTAAGTTTTCGGCACAAGAAATTTTCGGAAAAATGTATTGATAAATAGGGGGAAAAGTCTGCACAGATTTGGTCGGAGTAGTTTTGTGAAATTCGTGAGAGCTTTTCAGATTTTGATAAATAACCCTCTTAATGTTGTTGTCTCTGGTGTTTCAGTCTGGCAGCTCAGTGATCCGGGAGCAATCTGAGCTGTTACAATTTGCTACATTTAGTTGATACAATTAGTTGCTACATTTCTCAGCACCATCTGTGGAATATTAGCAAATGTTGTATCAATTCTAACAACTGCCTTTAATGAAACTTGGGGATTCTGATCAGCAGGGACAAAGATAACAAATGTATCAATTAAATGTTTCTATTAAGATCAGTTAAAGCAGAGGTCCCCAACTTTTTTTGGCACAGGGCCCAAAAAAAGAGCCAAATTTGACGCATTGAAGTCAATAGGTGTCAACATTTTCTCACTCCAAATGGGTGTTTTTCTTGTGGCAACATTTTAGTCTCTGCAACTTTTTAGTCTCTGCAACTTTTTTGTCCAAGTGCATTAAAGTCAGTGGGCATTTTTACTTACGTTGACTTTTTTGTTGCAGCAGATTTTTCCCGCAGTTTCGCACAGAAATTTGCAGATGGCAAAGTGAGGAATTTTGCCGTAAGTCCGTGCCTGGCGTAGAATTTTGCTGATCACTAGCCACTACTCTACAGAGTAAAATCACTAGCCACTACTCTACAGAGTAAAATGTGACTGGAAAAGGGGCATTTATATCTAATAAAAGACAAATGACCTATACGTAGCAGTATAAAAAAATAATTGTTTTTTTAACATTATACAAAGGTTTTACATTTTCTTTGTAAAAGGGAAACCACACCCAGTTTCTAATCTTTTAGCAATGAAGTCAGACATAATTTAGTAACTGCAGCACCATAATTACTAGCATATTTTCATTAATACATCAGTGAAGGGTAGTGATTATATGCAGTGTTTTACACAGAATATTTTAGGCAAAATAAGACCCTGCTCTGTAGATCTATTGTTCTATGTTTGGTGCCTGAGGCATAGGAAAATTAAGTGACGCAAGGTATTTGCACAGATATGAAATCCACATCTTCTTTAGGTGGCAATAGATTTTTCTCTCCCTAACGACCAATTTTAGTGCGATCCAATGAATCCATCAAACTATCATGAGGTTAGTAGGCACCAAATGATCCTGCATCTAAGTCCGACATTGCTCAGAAAATCTGTCAGGTTAGAGATTTCCACCGTTACCAGTGAAATGCATCCATTGTCCAATTGTTTGCAGGGCCAAGAAGGCAGCTACCCAAAGTTTTCCCAGTTTCAACTAGACAATATCTCTTGAAATGGTATTTTTAGTTGATGGACAAATCATAAATTGAAACGATCATTTCAGGGTAAGCTTGGCCCTATCTGAAACCCCGGGCCGGTGTCCTATCAGCAGAAAACTGCACCGGCCAGGGGTTATACCAGTGAGCACCACAGAGTGATCCACTTCCAGCTTCTTCTGTCTTCAAATTTCCCGGGGCAAACGCATGCGCAGTTGAACGAAATAGCCGACTATTTAGTTAAAGTTCGGCTTTTCGTTCTACTGTGCATGCACAGCTGCGCGACGAAAGAGGAAGACGGAAGAGTTTCGCTCCATGGCGCTCCATGGACTATTCAGAAAGGTTAAACACACAAATGACATGAAAAAAGCCAAGATTTAAACAACATAAATGTAGAACGAACTGAAAATTATTTCTACATTTAAGTTTAAGGGTCAGGTCTGTATTGTGACTATATTTCAGATGGAAAAGGAATATAGCAGTACAGGTCATCTAGGATCTCATTGTGGATGGCAAGTCAGCATCCAACTGTGTATCCACCTCATCCTATATTCCTATTCTTTTATCAAAAAACTAAATAAAGGAAATTCTGTTATTGCTGCTGACAGTTTCAGCAGCAAGTAATGATAGTCACCCCCCATCTTGCAATGTTTTGCCAGCACAAAGAGAGAGATTGAGATCAACAAAGCTCCTCCCTGTTTCTTCAGTTATTCTCCATGTGTGAGCATATTTGAGCAGGCCTCAACAGCACAAACAAGTCATAATCTAATATTACGTATTTATCAGCACTGTCCATGTAAGTACATGAACCCTTTACATAACAAACCAAAGCAAACGAGGAGAGGGTCTTTGATTTTACGTTGCCTAAACATCACTTCATTTTACATTGTCAGTGGCAATTACATTTAATTGAATGAAAATGTATATGGACATACATGTAGAATTAAACATGGTATTCAGGGGTGAAGTCTATGATGCTGGAAAGGTAAGCGGAGCATATGGTAAGGGACAATAGCAGGTATATATTTAGTTGTACAGAGCTGCTGTGCATGGTACACTGTACGTATGCCCTAGTTGCCCTTTAGACAGAAAAACAAGGCAAAATATTCCCCATTATGTCACATATAAAAAAAACTATTTAATTTCACTTTCTCCATGGAAAACACCCTTCTTCTGATTCACCCTCTGCAATTTTTGCTGAAGTTAATAATGTTGCTAGTGTGCAAAACACAGTGTTATTTTAAAAATTCAGACTCTGGGTTAATCATTTGCACCTTTAAAGCAATGTGAATCTCACAGCTCTACTGTCCCAAGCTCATGAACAACACGTACACCTCAAACATAGAAATTCTCTGATGAACTGTGGGAAATATTTTTAGAAAATGATTCACACAATCACGTGGATGCTTTTGCCAGCCATATCCTTTAACAAAGCTACAGGCTACCAAAGCTGCGGCTGCACTTCCAGAAACTCTTGTTCCCTTGAGGACTGGGTGTTCTTTATTGCAATCCAGTTTTATTTCATTCACCCTCCCCCTCCCAGCTTTCAGCAAAGAAAACAGGGGAAGGTACAATTGACCACGTAAAGTAACACTGGACTTGTGGAAAAGATGTCAATCATTTTCAGCAGTTAAAAGCAGATATTATAACAGTGTTTGTCCAACTGAAAGGAGAGAACATTTACTGACTACAAACCAAGAACTGGATTTTCCTGCGGATCAGTAATCCAACCTAACACAATAAGCTAGAATGTTAACTAGGGAAAATGGTAACTGGTATCGCAACAAAAGAAAGGAGTAATTCAGCAACTGCTATTACTTAAGCCTCTTCAGCTCCAATAAGCCAGATTTCTTTCCAAAAATTGTAAACAGTGGGGGTCAGAATTAATGGAAATCGCTTATTGGCACACAGGCGTTTTTACACATTTAGAAACACATACTGAGGGCATAAAATAAATATTTTGCATTTATGTGTTTTTAAATGCGGTTTTGTCATTTTTTGACAGAACCCTCTAATCATTGTCTTCAGAACACGCGTCAAGCTGAACAAAATGCAGCATGTGGTGATGAAATGCCAATGCAATAAAACGCAACTCTGAACACTCATGAGTAGATCCAGGCAGAATATGATGCTAAGTTTAGGTGTGCTCAAACCTGCATTTTATGTTTGTCCAGAGCAGAAATCTGCACTGGATACTTAAACGTAAGGATTATACTCAGGGGGGCAAATTTACTTACCTGTGAAAATTCGCCATCGCTGGCTTTGCGCACATCACAACACTGCGCCAGGCGTAAATTCACCTGGACAACGCTAATTCACGAAGATCCGAAGTTGCTCACAGGGTACTGGACGATTGCGAAGTTACGCTACCCAAAATACGATCAGCAGTTCGAAGTTACGCTAGCGTTGGTTAATTTGCATATGGCGTGCAGTTAAAGTACAATAACCCTGAGGAAGTGTCGATCACGTAGACACGAAACTCGTAGGTTTTGATACAACGCACCCACTGTGAACATAACTCTGCACTGTGTGAAACAATAAAGCCGGATTGATATTAACATCAGCGTCCCCTTCGTTGAATGGCCAGCGCTGCTAGCGAGGAACAATTTGTGTGAGATTGGAGTGTATGGGGCTAACACCCGAAGTCTCGCGATAGCTGCGACCAGGAAGGGAACGCTGCACGCTGCAGTGAGCTCCGCCATAGCCGCTTCTTCATTGGAATAGTTAAAGTACAATGCCTGTATATGCAGCATCAAATACATAACACTAGACTAGGCCAGGGAACCTTAATAAAATTATGTTGTTATATTGTCCTACACATGTGCCCACAGTATAGTTTATGTGCCATATGTTATTAAATGTATCTATCACCCTGTAAAAAGCAAAAGACGCCAGCGTTTTTTGGGACATCGAAAAATTTACAACAAAATTTCAAGTAAGTTCTATCTACTCCATTGCACTTCGCCTGGTCGGAGATGGTGAAGGCAAGTCTGGAAATTGAGGTAACAGTCAGTAAAATAAAAAACGTAGTGAATTTGCATAGTAACGCTCTTTCGCCAAAGTGAAGTTGCGCCAGAGTCTATCTCCTTCGCTAGCGAAACGCCAGCGACCATTAGTAAATCGGTGAAGTGCCGAAATTATGTCACACTGATTTTCGCCAGCGTTAGCCACTTCGCCCTTTAGTAAATTTGCCCCCGGGTCGGAACTAGGGGTAGACAGAAGAGGCACGAGCCTAGCAGGGGCAATTCCGGGGCTGCTGATGCCTGCTTAGGGGGCACCAGGCTTGTGCCCCCCGTTGCCTACCCCTAGTCCAGCAATTGTACCTGCGGATATTTGTGCTCGCTCGAATGCGCAGACGTACAAAAGGGTTTGGTGGGCAACGTGGCCAGCTGGGTTGCCTGGGGCTCCTGGCCCAGCCCTGATTACACTTGACTGAATCAAAACCCTACAACGGCTTTTTACACAATTATTTTGGTTTGATCGCTTGGGCAGACCCATTGTTGGGCCCCATCCATGGGCAGAAAAGACAGTCTTAGCAGGCGGAATTGGCAACTTAAATATGCTCTTACTCCACATCATTCATGCTACAAACTACTATTAGTAGCTGTAAAATTCTATACTACATATACAAAAAGCATGGATTGGATCCTAAGTGAATAAGCACCCATATGATACAGCTGTAGTGGCACGGTTATTCCCAAGGATGCATTACAGGGGACTTGTTTAACCCCTTGACAGGCTGGTTTGTGATGGCATCTAGTTTAGGTCTGGTTGTACAAAGCACTACTTGATCCTACGGCCTAGACATGCCAAATGATAACATCTATTTATGTGCAGGCTGCCCTTCAATTGCTGTAAATAAGGTCCTGCTACCTCAGCTGGTATACAAAACTGTCAGTCTGTCACCAACACAGGTACAACAAGAGACATCAGATAATGGTACTGCTTAGGGGGCAAGGAGGTATACTCAATTCAATATATGTTTAAGAACTTATTCCTTATGTTTAATGTTCCCTGAAATGATTTTGGTGTGGGCTCCAGTAACTTCTGCTCAGGCTAATGCCAGTTCACTAGCAAGTATATTGCCAAGTAGGTGTCTGTCTTTGTTTGCCTTAAGCTGGCCATAGACACAAAGATTTAATGGTATGCATCTCAGTTTTGTACGATTTTCGGGCCGTGTATCCTGACATTTTTTTGGTGAGATGGCAATCGGACATTCAGACAGGTTAGAAAATTTCTGTCAGCTACTGATAGAGTTGCCACCTTTTCTGGAAAAAAATAACGGCCTTCCTATATATTTTTCTTTTTTCCACATTAATAACATTGGCACAAGCATCATATTTACCGGCCAGGTGGCAACCCTAGCTACTGATAATATCGTGTATTGCCGATCGGACGATATCGGTGAGAGACTGTCACCAGCTTTTGTCGGACATGACTTTCGTACGATTGCTGTCAGGGGCCGAACAATCGGCTGATCTGTTCTTTTACTACTTTATTTGATCTGACTGGTTAGTGGCAGGTCGGGAGATGGCACCGAACGTTCATTCGTCCGATATGAAGGTAAATCTGCACATCTATGGCCACTTTTATTCAGGCTACAGTACTTATTATATACAGACTCTTTCTTCGCTGGTCAGGATTTTCTCACAACGGAGACCATGGTTTTGTTTCCCAGCACACAGCATTTATTTTATTATTTCAATGTGAGACGTGGTATGTAGGTGATACGACAATAAAATGATCGAAAGGAGAATAAAGCAGATGAAAACACAGGCTATTGTGCAGTGCACCCCCACCTGTAGTAGCCCCGTGGTATTAGTAAATCAGGCCATGCCTTTGTTGTTACAGCGCTACGATCTTTCTTGTTATTGTCTGCGCCTGCCTTCCGGTGGGGGATGGGGCCCTGCCATGTGTCATACTGGGAGACAAAGGGAAACCTTATCCGTGCCCCGCACTCTTGCAGTAACGCGTAGGTAGCCCAACTCTTTTTGTCACAATACCTCGTCGATGCTGCGTTTAAACTGCATTGGCCACTTTCGGTCGACGCAATTACTACTACAAGTCGCATGATATATTTCTTTTAACATAAGACGCAGGACTGGGCGTTCCACCGATGCGTTACAGCCCTCTCCCTGCAACAGACCCTAAGGAAATAGATAAAAGCATAGGGGACTGAATTCAGCCATAGCAAGAGTCTGTGTTTGTTTCCGGAAGTGCAGCGTTCGCTTCAGCCAGACTTTTGTTTACAAAGAGGGGGGTGTGTTCTCATTTGCTTTCCAAACGACATACGTCAACTCGTCCTTTCCCTCCCCGCAACAGGGTGACATCATCGGCGAGCAACCTTTCTATAGGCCAGGCGCCTCTCCCGCCCCTCCCTGACGCCACATCCTTCCCCCGCTGTCCTATAAAAACGCAGACTGCGAAGGAAGCTGTTCACTTCGGGGGACGCGGCAGTTCGTGTTGTGATGACTGCGCGTTGTTAGATAAGGCACTTTGTGGGGACATTTCTATCGGTTTCGAGGGGTTGAGATATTTACGGGTCCCTCTCTAAGTCGTATGTGTTAATTAGTACGACATGTCCGGGCACAGCCTGTGAAACAACAAAGGACATAAAAGTGAAAAAATACCAAAAAAAAAAAAATTGTAAAACGGAAATAAAAACAGGGTTACTAAGACCAAGCGGAGCTCAATAGCCGATCCGTTCTCTTCCACCGCTCTTCAAGTAGCCGCTCGGTCGAGTTCCCATGCATACGCACAATCCCTGGGCCAACATGAAGCCAGAGATCATGGCGGCGGTGAGTTTCATCACGAAGTTCCTCCGAACCAAAGGCCTCATGAACGACCTCGACCTGCAGACGTTCAACCAGTCCCTGCAGGAGATGCTGGCCGGTAAGATACACACTCACTTGTTTTTTTCTTACAGCGGCAGCGCTTCTATCTTATTTAGTAGTGTGTGTGTGTGTGTGTTACTCAGGGAGTTGTAGTTCAATGTGAGCCCGCGGGGGGATGGGAGATAAATCCCAGGACAGACATGAACAAGCCACGGAAATCCCCTTTACTCCAGATCATTGAAATCCCTTTCAGAGCTTGATTGGCTTGCGGCCAACATCGCCTTCTACTCTCCTGCCTTTTATAGCTTTAATCTTTCACTGAATTAAAGGGGAACTTCACCCCAACACCGATTTATACCTAATGAAATGTCAAAACCAAACAACTTTCCAATATACATAAACCATTGGTTATTTGTTTATCCCCCATTTTTTTTTTTTTTTTTCTTCTCTGGATCTGACTGTTTAAACAGCATAACAAATATTTGTTCTCTTCAGCTGGACCTTCTACAATCGACATTGTTTTTGGAGACAAAACCACAATAAACAGATGTAATGCTTTCAGTAAAAATGTACATATAGCGGTGAAAACATTTATTTATAATGAGAAGTTTTTTTCAGTATATTAAGTAGCTTTCTCGGCCCTTTTTTTTTTTTTTTTTTTTTTTTTTTTTTTTTTTAATAAATGGGGACAGCACTTGAATCCCTTTTAACAATTAATCTCTTATTTTCTTTCTGTATTTGAATCTTTATTATTATAAAGTGTTATAGGGGCCCATTCCTTGCCCTCGTCTCCACCTTGATTATTTTTCTTTGCAGACTGGTATATAATGCATAAGCAACCCCTCCCATTTGTGGTTGGAAAGTACAGGCTGATATTTTTCCTTCCTGTCCAGACTAGGCAGTGTATTGCTTTGTATTCTTGGCAGATTTGTACTATGTACAGTGCTATATGGCTAGAACCTCAATTTTACATCCCCTGATTTTAAGTTTTACAATCGTTTTGTGGTCCCACCCATATATTATGCATAATACATTTTCCTGGATTTTACACTATTTTTTTTTTTCTGGTCCCCTGAAAATGTAAAATGGTCCTACTGTATATACAAATGTTAACTAAACTTTCAACTCATTGTTTTGTTTAGTGAACCCACACACTGAACACTTCTGATTCAGCAGTTTTTGGTATTCTACAAAGCAAAAAAAAAAAAAATTGTTTTTAAAACAAATGTTTTTCAACAAAACAAGACTTTCAACAATACAGACAGATCTAGGTAAGGGCAATGAAACATGTAGCTACTAGAAGCAGCTAAATAATAGACAATAGGGATAATTGTTTAGCATAGGCAATTCTCTGTCTATGGCAGGGTATTGTGGCATTGTGTAGCCACAACAAGTAGCAACTACTAGTATCTCTCAGGTTCATTTATCAACACTGGGCAAATTTGCCCATGGGCTGTTACCTATAGCAACCAATCGGTGATTAACTTTATAAAGCCAGCTGCAAGACTAACAATGAGTGCAGCAATCTGATTAGTTGCTATAGGTAATAGCCCATGGGCAAATTTGCCCAGTGTTGATAAATGAGTCGCTGTGTCATTGCCCTAGCTGTGTACTTTAGGCATCTTCATCCAAACGCTTTTTCAATGATGATTTTTTTTTTTTGCAAACATTTCATAGCTTTCTATACAACGTTTTTGTCAACTTCAGGCTTGATTAGACACTGTTTAACCTTATCATTCCATATAGTGAAATGTTATTTAGTGCTGGTACCTGCTCAATTGTACAACATTTCTAAAGCTAAATGAAATTTGTCTGCTTGTTTCTAGATCACTATAAGCATCATTGGTTTCCAGAAAAGCCATCTAGGGGTTCGGCCTATCGTTGTATTCGGATTAACCACAAGATGGACCCTTTAGTTGGACAGGCAGCAGACCGTATTGGACTCAGCAGCCAGGCAATGTTTAAACTTCTGCCAAGTGAACTTACTTTGTGGGTTGACCCATATGAAGTATCGTACCGCATAGGAGAAGATGGTTCTATATGTGTATTGTATGAATCTGTTCCAGGAGTTGGTGTCGGTCCAAACAGCGTTGGCTCTCTAGTTGAGAGTAGGATCAGCTGTAAAGATGAACTCCTCTTGGGCCGAACAAGCCCATCCAAAACATACAACATGATGACTGTATCTGGTTAAGATACGGTTGATGGCTGGATCATCTTGTAACAGATGGAAACCAATTATTATTTTTTAATTTGGGAGGGCTCCTATGGGGATGGATTGTGAAGTTTATACAATGACACAGCTGTGAAGAGTGGACACAAAATAGTGATAGATCTTTCTGAAGTGAAAGTGCCTTTGTTTAGACAGTGTCTTTGTCCATTCAATAGCCTGTTATTTACGCAAATAAGAAAAATAGACCTTTTAAATGGTCTTAATCTGTTTACCACTAGACTTTTTGTTTAGTGTTTACATTTATGTTAAACTTTGAACCCAAAGCTCAATGTTTGCTAAAAAAAAAATTTTTTTCTTTTTTTGAAAATAGTTTGCACTAATGAACTTAGATGATAATGCTTCTGGCAGCTCAGTCACAAGATGATTTGTTTCAAATATGAAAGACTGGAATTGTATATGGCAGACATAACTTGCACTGAATATGTATAGTTTGTAAATAGGAGAGATGTGAGCATATCTGAAGTCTGCTACACATTATTCATATTGATATCAGTGTAAATACAACTTAACTATGTTGAGAACAGGCATTTTCAAATGTGTATTAAAGGCACTGTCTTAACTATGGCACACTCATCAGTCGACTTATCTGTACTTTACTAGCTTGTAGTTTTCTAAGATGGAGTAAACTTCTTATTTTTAGAAAGTGGAGTTCTTTGTAATTTCTTGTACTTAATTGGGGTCTTTTCCACAAGCACCATCTATTTTGTGAACTTTTATGTCCTTTTATTCGGTAAATTATGAACTGATGTAAATTTGTACAGTTCATGTATATTGATTGTGGCAAAGATGTACAGATTTCTATATTTTGGATGAGATTTTTTCTTCTCTATAATAAATTGTTTCATAACTTGCCATTTTAACACTTAAGTCTTGTGTAATTGTTTATAGAGTTACATGAGAGAATTTCTTTTAGGTCCAGCTGAATTTAGGTTACATCACAAAGGAAATTAACTCCAAGTGGAAGCTGAACGTCGGAGGGTTATAAATGTGTGCTTTTGGAAATATGGCAACCTTGTTTAAGCCACTGGGATCATACACTGGATTTAGGTTATAGTTGTTACAAAACCTATCTAGTAATCCTGCTATATTCATGATTTTAAGCACTTCATGATATGGAAGCAAATACAGGGGCTTGTATTTTGTGGAATTTCACATGACATACAGGAACAGCATACTTCTTCAGCAAACACAGGAATAAAATTATGAAAATATATGAAATAAGGATATAAAAAAAATTAACATTTCTGGCCCACCAATTTTTCAGGTCCCCTTTGGATATATTCCTCTGAGCAAATGGCATGCTACAAGTAATCAAGGACAAAGTTCTACAGGAAAGCTTCAGAGCCCAAACTGAGAATCTTTTCAATTATATGGTTATATAAATCCCATTTTAGGGTACATCAAAACCTTGAAATAACCTTGGATAAAACCTTAAAAACAGGCTTTAATGTAACAAGTATCTCATACATGGCCTGTTGGATAGTTTGTGGCGGGAAGGCAATTTGCCTTTTAGTATCTTCTTGATTTTGTACCTGTTGGCTTCCAGTCCTCAAAAGGTATGTGTTTTTTTTTTTTAATACGCTGTTCCAATGTTCTTGTCAAAGGTAAGTACCTTTCTCACAATGTTATATGTTTGTATGGTAATATATCTCTTGAGCATTACAAAGCTGTTTTAGTTCTAATATTTTCTGAAGAAAAGATTCAAATCCCATATAAACAGACTGTTCATACTGTTCAGCCATTCTGGCCTTTTCTCAACTCCATGCCCTAAATGCAAATACAAATATTGACATTCAGACTGGAACTTGTCTTTGGAAGAGATAATAGTTTTACTCCTCCCTAAGAAAATGGAGAAACCGAGGCTGGCCTTTATATGCCTTCTGGAAATGCCCAACACTTTTATCTATCTGGGCTTCCAGTTCATAAGGCGTGTCCTTATCTAAACAGGATTTTAAAGATCTTTCGAATACTTGATTATTACGATTTTCGGACCGTGTGTGGAGTCCCGACATTTTTCACCCCATGGAGACGGTCGGCCCGGTTAAAAGATTTGTCGGCTGCCAATAATATCTCTGCATGTATTGCCGATCGGACGATTTTCAGTGGGAGACTGTCACCAGCTTTTGTCGAACACAATTTTCGTACGATTGCTGTAGGGACAGAACATCGTCTGATCTGTTCTTTTACTACTTCATTTGATCTGAAAGGTTAGTGACAGGTCGGAAGATGTGGAAGTTCGATTCTTCGAGGAGTCGAACGATCGGATCTTTGCTTCTATGACCAGTTTAAAGGGATACTGTAATGGGGAAAATTTTTTTTTTCAAAATGAATCAGTTAGTAGTGCTGCTTCAGTAGAATTCTGCACTGAAATCCATTTCTCAAAAGAGCAAACAGATTTTTTATATTCAATTTTGAAATCTGACAAGGGGCTAGACATTGTCAATTTCCCAGCTGCCCCAAGTCATGAGACTTGTGCTCTGATAAACTTCAATCACTCTTTACTGCTGTACTGCAAGTTGGAGTGATATCACCCCCTCCCTTTGCCCCCCCCCCCCCAGCAGCCAAACAAAAGAACAATGGGCAGGTAATCGGATAGCAGCTCCCTAACACAAGATAACAGCTGCCTGGTAGATCTTAGAACAACATTCAATAGTAAAAACCCATGTCTCACTGAGACACATTCAGTTACATTGAGAAGGAAAAACAGCAGCCTGCCAGAAAGCATTTCTCTCCTAAAGTGCAGGCACAAGTCACATGACCAGGGGCAGCTGGGAAACTGACAAAATGTCTAGCCCCATGTCAGATTTCAAAATTGAACATAAAAAAATCTATTTGCTCTTTTGAGAAATGGATTTCAGTGCAGAATTCTGCTGGAGCAGCACTATTAACTGATGCGTTTTGAAAAAAACATGTTTTCCAATGACAGGATCCCTTTAAGTGATAGTTACTTAAACAGGAGTTGCTATCTCCTGACTTGCGAGTCCAGCAATTTGTGTTTAATGTGTATGGCTTCATAATGTGTTATACCACACTGCTGAGCCGTAATTATTTCTTAGATCTAACAAAGAAAACGGATGTGATCTAACCTGTTCTCTCTGTTGGTCACGTATGTTCCAGAGTTTTTTTTTTGCTTTATTTGAGTATTATTCAACAGTTGGGCCAAAGTATAGTCTGCTGACACAACCAATCCAAAAGGATGGGGTGCAGACAAACTGCTATTGAGAATTGACCCCAGAGGGAGAGATTAGTCACCCAGTGACAAATCTCCTCTACTGCAGGCGACTAATCTCCCCGAACTGGCAAGAATTCGAATCGCTGATGGGATCACTTCGGATTTCTGAAGTTGCCTCGTAGGCTCCACCCTTAAACAGCAGTGCTTCATTCTGGGGCTCATTTTAAACATTGACATTTGCACCTAGACACTAACGCATGGCAACGAATCCATGAATAGCTTTTGCGAGCCAGCTGCGAGTTGAAGACTGAAAAATGTTTATTTGGTTGCCATGGGTTACTGCCCAGGTGCAAAGGTGTCCAGTGTTTCTTTTAAACCTTATGACCGACTCATGTATATGGTTAAGTAACAGACAGAACAATCAAGGGTAGTCTGAGAATCAAGTTTATACTTAATGTAACTATCTTGTGTATCCTATGGAACATGCTCATGTAAAAAAACATAAAGCATATTTGATAATGGATGGGAGGGGCTTGGGAGATATGAAAATATTAAAGGGGGAAGGGTCGCTTTTGCAATCTGTTCCAGGGAAGTCCTGCTTTGTTGTGCTGTCTGGAGCCGCCTTTCACCCTAACCCACATGATCCAATTTTACTTACAACCTGCAGCCACCTCATAAACCGGTAAGTCCATTGGGCTTTAGGTCAGCCTTTGTACCTCTAAAGTCGTATTGATTTATACAAGTATATAGTGACTTTAAATTAATGAGCTGGATTTATTCCCAGGTTGCATATTATGTAATTTTAGCAGCTAGATTTTTTTTTATATCCAAGGCATTTAATTAATGCTTTTTTTTTTTTTTTAATGTGCATCTTGCTTTTTTCTGCTACACAAAAAATTTGTTAATTACAGACCGTAACTATCCAGTTTTACTTTACTACAGGGATAGTCTGCTTTCTGGATCTCCATGTGTAGCACCACTTCAAACCCAATATGCTGGAGACACATTATATACTTCAGTAGTTCATGTCATCAACAGGCCTGAGCTGGCTGCCTGGCAAATGGCATGCAGTGGTTAAGTGTCTGACAGAGGAAGCGTCTCTGGACACCGCTCTGCTCCGTTCCCTTATGCATCTTCAAATATTTTCAGCTTGATGATCTGAAGTTGCTCGGCACATCATTCACTTACCGTTTATGCCTGGCTGCTGTTGAAATTTATGATGTTGGTAGTATAAAACTGCTTATGCCATGAAAATTAAAATAAATGAAAGCAGAGCACTCTGAGCAATTTCAATTATTTATTTCAGGCTTACTTCACCGTTAAGGATGTAACGCTTCAGGAACAATAGCTTGTTATGGCATAAATATTCTTCGCAGCATTCATGAGCTATTGTCTCAGGTGATATGCATGTGTTACTGCAAAACAGAGAGCAGCTGGCTGCATCTTCAGCAACTTCCATGCAATTACTAACACTGGGAGAGAAAAACACACACATTCCACTGATTGGAAATCAGCGTATGAATCTTCCATGGTTTTCCCTTGAGGTCTTAGATATATAGGAGGCTATATATGGGATTTTGTTATGAGCTCAGGTGAGGAAACAATGTAACAGATGCCTGCCATTCATTATTAAACAGAATAGAGCAGAGGGTGCTCAGTTTACAGCCTTAGTCTCAGTAAATACAGCAGGGCTGGCACTCTAAAGATTTTACCCTGTTTAGTGACTTTACATTTAAAACAGGATTCAAGGGTATTTTATTGAGTCTTATGTGATTCTCGGTTTCGGAAGCCATCATAATGCTTGTGTTTTATGGTGAGCAGTTCTGAATGGTTGGCAGTGGTGCTTTTATATGCAAGCCCTGCATTACACATGTAGTGGAATTTCGTCTAATATTCTGTATCATATAACTCATTGCCTCCCTGCGTATCTGTTTGGATACATTTCAAGGGAAAAGTCCCATTTCCCATACTTTTGCATGTTGCCAGTTAGAAGGTTTATTACAGTAGTACTGAGTCCACTGGCAGAGACTATCTGATATGCAAGGTTTCAAAAGGACTCAACCACGCTGTATGTCTACGGTTGCCACCTGGCCAGTATCTTACTGGGCTGGCAGGTAAAAATAATGCTTAATCCCAATGTATTTAATAGGGAAAAAAGATAAATATATAGGGAATCCTGTATTTTTCTCTAGAAAATGTGACAACCCTATGGGGCCCATTTACTTAGCTTGAGTGAAGGAATAGAAGAAAAAATACTTCGAATTTTGAATGGTCGAATATGTCTACTTCGACCATCGAATAGGCTACTTCGACCTTCGAATACGACTTCAACTTCGAATCGAACGATTCGAACTAAAAATCATTCGACCATTCGATAGTCGAAGTACTGTCTCTTTAAAAAATACTTCGACCCCTTACTTCGGCAAATAAAACCTACCAAGGCCAATGTTAGCCTATGGGGAAGGTCCCCATAGGCTTCCTAACAATTTTCTGATCGAAGGAAAATCCTTCGATCGATGGATTAAAAATCCTTCGAATCGTTCGATCGTAGGAATTGCAGTAACTTCTTCGATATTTGAAGTCGAAGGATTTACATTCGGCAGTCAAATATCGAGGGTTAATTAACCCTCGATATTCGACCCTGTGTAAATTTGTGTGTGTCACAGAATATGCCATTAATTTCCCTGGTCTAACGCACTATCTTTAGCATTTATACAAACAACTCTCAAACTGCATGGCTGACTTGTTTGCATTCTATTCATTGGATGCAATATTTTATGTAAATCATTTCATATTTTCTATGTGTATAGAAATTAGGTAGTTTGTGTGTTGTCTTGCAATGCTGCAAACAACAAATCTCTATACATATTATAAATATAGAGCAGACACTTAAGGTGGCCATACACGGGCAGATTTAAGATTCCGATATCTGTCCTTTAGACCAAGTCGGCAGCTTATCTGCCTGTATATGGCGTTCCGACTGGCCTCCCAGATCGATATCTTACAGATATTGATTGGCAAGGACTGAATTTCCTTTGCGATCAAGGACCAGGTCGGTTAGTTAATGCAGTCCTCATCACGTTGGCACCCATTGCCATCCCTGTAATCCGATTGTTTGGCCCTAGGGTCTAATGATAGGATTAGCTCGATATCGCCCTGCCTTTGGTGGGCATATTGAGGAACGCTCATTTGGCTGATAGTGTATGGCCACCCTTAAAGGGAAACTATACCCCCCAAACAATGTAGGTCTCTATAAAAAGATATGGCATAAAACTGCTCATATGTAAACCCTGCATCATGTAAATAAACTATTTCATAATAATATACTTTTCTGGTAGTATGTGCCATTGGGTAATCATAAATAGAAAATTTCCATTTTAAAAAATAAGAGCCCCCCTGGGATCGTACGATTCGCTGTGCACACCAACAAACCATACTTGTTAGGTCACATGAGCCAATTAACAGACAGAGTTCTGTCTTTTGCTTCAACACTTCTTCCTGTTACAGTTGAAGTATTTCTGGTCAGGTGATCTCTGAGGCAGCACACAGAGATGAAAAAGGGCAAGATTTACTCAAATATATATTCCAGTTTGGTAAGATTCTTTAATATGCCACTTAATATGATATAAACTATCTGTTGCTTAAAGGAGAAGGAAAGATTAAAACTAAGTAAGCCTTATCAGAAAGGTCCATCTAAATATACCAGTAAACCCCCAAAGTAGCGCTGCTCTGAGTCCCCTGTCAAAAGAAACACTGCATTTCTTTCCTTCTATTGTGTACTCATGGGCTTCTATATCAGACTTCCTGCCTTCAGCTTAAACCTCACTGCCCTGGGCAAGAGCATGCTCAGTTTGCTCCCCCCCCCTTCTCTACTGTAATCTGATCCCAGAGCAGGGAGAGACTCAGGCAGGAAGTGATGTCACACCATGGTAATACTGCAGCTCCTATGCTAAACAAACAGAGAGCTTCTAGAGCGGTTTACTCAGATATGGTAAAACATTCTACAGAATAAATATAGAATTCTAGCTTGCACTATTGCAGCTAATCTACTGGCAATAAAATGCTTCTGTAGCTTTCCTTCTCCTTTAAGTGTTCATTTTGGGGGTATAGTTTTCATTTAATCTCTTGCCTTATGCCATTTACTATTCTGATTCACCCCAATGTGGATCAATATTACATTTTTTTTTTTTTGCTTATGTTACCCTTAAGTTGCCCATACATTAGCAGACCACACATGACCCTGCATGATAAAGAAGTGAAAAGGCGATGCATCTCCTCTTCACTTTCTCAAATGCCAAGGCACCATACACTGGCAGATTCAGTTAGAAAACATTCCCAATCCACAAATTTAACAAAATCCATAGTTTATGGCCAGCTCAGACTCAGAAATGCTTAAATACTGTGTATATATATATATATATATCTATATCTATATATATATATATATATATTGCGAGCATTACAAATGCTTGAACAGTGTTTTGTAAATCCAGAATTTCTACGGTTCTATTTCTGTTTAGAACACAATGGGGCTCCTTTATAAACACTGGGCAAATTTACATCTGGGCAGTTATCCAATGCAACCAATCAGATGTTTGCTTTCATTGTTCTCCTTGCAGCTGGAAGAAAAAACGAATCACTGATTGGTTGCCATGGGTTACTGTCCGCTACTGCCCAGTTGAGCTGCTGTGTACACCCAGTTCTATGCATTTTCTCTGTGAAAAAATGCATAGACAAATACTTTCAGGATATTCTTGTACAGGGCCAGCCATGGAAAATTTAGGGGACAGGAGCCCCAAATATAGTGATGGGCGAATCTATCCTGCTTCACCGAAAATTCGACATACTCCAAAAAAATTCACGAAACGCATTGAAATCAATGGGCATCAAAATTATTTTGACGTCCGACAATTTTTACACACAAAAGTTTTCTTTCCACATGCATTTGGACTTTTTTGTCGCAGCCAAAGTTCTCTGCAAATATTTGCAGCAGTTTCGAGGAAACAATTCTCAGGTGGCGAAATACAGAAATTCGCATGCCTGGGGAATAAATTCGCCCATCACTACCCAAATGTCCATATTTGTGATTGCCAGTGTCAGACTGGGACACCAGGACCAGGGGCCCACCAAAAAAACACTCAACCACTATTCTCCGAGTCTCTTTTCTCTACATGCTATTGGGGGAATTTAATAAAAGTCGTTAACGGAAAAAAATATTCGCAATGTGAAAAGTTATGCCTCTGTGTGAACAAATTTTTCTTTGTGTGAATTTAATATAGCTTTTGCGAACCAGCAAACTGTTTAGCAACCACTTCCGACAGTGAAAGAAGGTTTGCGAATTTAATAGTTTGCGCCAGTGTGCAGTGAATGTAATAAAACTTCTTAATGAAAAAGTTGTTACGTTTGCCCTAAAAGATTACGACACCTTCAAGCACTTTTAAAAGTGGGCAATGCGCAATGAGAATTCGCAATTCAATAACAGTTTAAGGAAGAGTATTACATTACAAAATGCTAAATGTTATTCATATCTGTGCAAATTGTTTTGCTCTTTGTGACTTTTATTACATTCCCCCATATAACTATAATCTATTATTCCACCTATATAGCCTCTTTGGGGCAAATTTACTTACCTGCGAAAAATTCCCCAGCGCTGGCTTCACACACATCGCAACACTTCGCCAGGCGTAAATTCGCCTGGACAACGCTAATAGTTGCGCACAGGGTATCAAACGCTTGCGAAGTTGCGCTAGCGAAAATACGATCAGCAGTTCGAAGTTACGCTAGCGTTGGCTAATTTGCATACGGCGTGCAGTTAAAGTACAATGGCCATAAATGCTGCAGCAAATACATTACACTACACAAGGCCAGGGAACCTTAATAAAATTAAATAGAGTTGTTATAATGCCCTACACATGTGCCCACAGTTTAGTTTAGGTGCCATATGTTATCAATGTAGGGGGTGGGGGAAATTTCGTCTTTTTCAGCCTATCACCCTGTAAAAAGGAGAAGACACCAGTGTTTTTTTGGGACTTGGAAATTTCAACTTTTTTTGGAGGAACTCCTGTAACTCTGGCGAATTTTCGCCAGCATTAGCCACTTCGCACTTTAGTAAATTTGCCCCTTTGTTCTCATAGAAATAGAGGATAACCATGAAATAGGCCAAATGTTTAGAAGCAGGAGGGCCCACTGACACCTGGGTTCACCGGAAGTTTTCCTGGTATCCCGGTGGGCCAGTCCGACACTGCTAATAACTCAAAATCCAACAGTAAATAGTGGGATTCAGACAGAATCTCAGACAGCTGTGCAGTTAATGCTTGAGGGAGACAGCAGGCCCAAAATAATGTAAATAAATCACTTTCTTACAAAACTTCTCTACTTCACCATTATTATTGTTTTAGGGACACATTTTTTCATGGCAGTTTCCTTTTATAGTTCTTGTTATTGTTCTTTATTTATTTAGTACCAACAGAGAGAATATATCATGCTGTAAACCTTGTGAGTTAAATTATTAAAGGCATTTGTTTGTTATAAATGATTGGAAAGCTCTGCTTAATTTGCAGCTAACGGATAATAATGAAATGGTGATGATGTGATAAGGATGTTGGACTAGATGCTCCAATGAGGTAGGTGCCTGCATTGTGCCAGCATTACATTCATGATGAAAAGTAAAAAAAGTGAAAGTAATGGATGCTGGGTTTTTATTTGGAGAGGTTGAACTTGATGGACTGTCTTTTTTCAACCCGATTTAACTGTGTAACTACGATGAAGGATAATATATGAATATATGGTAGTAAACGCTTTCCTGTGACATTGGAAGTAAGATGTTGCTTTGAAAAGATAATATGTAAAGGGCAAGTTTAATAGGCCAGTATTGTAAAGCATGTGATGTACTTTGCCCTTTTCAGTGGAAAAACAACCTGCTCAGTTCCAACTATACTAGAGAGTTACTACTTCCCACACCTGAGTTATGCAAGTGTGTTATCTCCCTCTGCTGTGTGATTTATACTCACTTGCCTGGGACACAAGGCTCTTTGCAACTGATCACGTACTCCAGGCTACGTGTGTGTGTGTGTGTGTGTGTGCTGAGGAATTTGTTCTATATCGGGGCTCACATGATTAGTCCTTAAAAGGACACAGACCTGGCTGCTTATTTATACTATTTTTAAATCTATTTTAACATTTACAGATAAATATATCACAGTTCCAGCGGCAATTTACAAATAATATGGGGGCATAACCACTGATATTGGCTAGGCTCCTGTTCAACAGGATGGGGAAAGCAATTGAATTTGCTGTTAGCATATCCTGTTGGGTTACAGCCTGTTGACAAAGAAAGGAAGGTGTGTGAATGGAATGCTTTCCCATTGCATTTGTATTTATATGTAAGTTTGTGTGAGGCGGTGGGATCATTACCTACATACTCCTTATTTCTTTGCATGACACCTACTTTCTTATTTCATACTATCATTATCCTCATATGGTCTGCCATGGTCTATATACCACTCATTTTGCATAGTGAAGAGGGTAGGGCACTTGAAGGGAGATTTTTTGGTGAAAAAACTTTCCTCCAACCAGAGTGTCGGCTTTATTAGCCCCACTCTAGTGGGGGAAACATTTTTTGGGAGTGCTGGCATATCTGAGGAATATATATAAAATATATATATATTTATATATACAAGTATGGGACCTGTTATCCAGAATGCTTGGGACTTGGTGCTTTCCAGATAACGAATATTTCCATACTTTTTCATACCTTAAGTCTACTAGAAAATCAAATAAACATTAAATAAACCCAATAAGCTGGGTTTGCTTCCAATAAGGATTAATTATATCTTAGTTTGGATCAAGTACAAGGTTCTGTTTTATTATTACAGAGAAAAAGGAAATCATTTTTAAAAATTTGGATTATTTGGATAAAATAGAGTCTGTGGGAGACAGCCTTTCCGTTATCACATGGCAACTCTTATTGATAATGCCTGCTGGAAGAAAAGCCATCGAAATAACTGCCACTGCAACATACCCATGATTTACCAAAGCAGACTATAATGTGTCCCCATTGGTAAACAGCACATGAAGGGGGTGATTTATCAAGATTCAAATTTGAATTTTTGCCACAATTCTAATTTCTTTGCACAAAATCTCTCAAATTCGAATTATATTTTCAAAAACTCAAATGTTTTGTATTTATTAATCACAAAAAACATGAATTTAAAATGACAGCATCTAAAAGCTTGCGAGTTCATGTAGAAGTCTGTGGGAGTTGTCCTATAAAAAATTCAAATATTTTTTAAATTAAAGGTTTTTTTTTAGCTTAAAGTCACAAATTCAAGGTATTCAGTTGTATTCAGTCGAGTTTTTTTCTTTAAATTTTGAGTTTATTGGAAGTAAAAAAAAAAAACCTTGATTTTTTATAAATGAACCCATAATAGTGGCACCTGCTTTTATGCTGGAATTCAGGAGAAACCTCACACTCCGGGGGAAAAGTGTGATTTGCCTCCTTTATTCTGGGCTTTTCACATTGTGATTGTATTATTTGTTTGTATTATGAGTATGAGCTTTTCTGCATTTTTTATAGCTATAGTAAAGTATCAGAAGTAATGTGCTCTGTGCCATAACCCTTAGGGTAAGGCCACACGGGAAGATTTTGGGAGATTTTGTCGCCTGGCGACTAATCGCCTCGTCTTTTGCGCGACTATCTCCCCGAACTGCCTCTGCGTTTTTCCCCATAGGCTAGAATGAAAAGTCGCCTGCGTTAATGTCACTAAGGCAACTTTGGGCAACTATTGAAAACACATCGCCGTTCAGTGGGGAAAAACGCTGAGGCAGTTCAGAGAGATAGTTGCGCAAAAGACGAGGCGATTAGTCGCCAGGCGACAAAATCTCCCCGAATCTCCTCGTGTGGCCTTACCCTAAATCTTCCCACAGTGACTGTGAACCAGTAAGTGAGATCCACCGATCATAGCATCTGCATTCTGAAGATAACGGAGCCACAAATCATAGTCTATATTGTTGGCCTGTTTATCAGCAGTCAGAGTTGGATTGGGCTCAACCCCCCCCCCCCTCAACAGGTTTTAGAGGTTTTTGAAACTACAATTAAACTCACTTTCTCTAGAACCACAAATGCCATGGAATTTATTAAAGGATACAAAACTGAAGAAGCAGAAACGGAAAAACTTGTGAAAACCACAACTTTTTTACTTGTCGCACAATAACTACCACTTTTTCAGATTGTTGCGCAAACACCGATGTCAAAAACTCCTAAAAACCTCTAAAACCACGAATCAAAGAAAGATCTTCCAGTTGTAAATGCAACATCTGCCGCTGACTTCTACATGATTTTGACAGGTTTTAGCTGGAGTATTTTCAGATTCAGAATTGTCGCCGTTTTGTTGCATAATAAATCCCGGGGAAAATCTGGCTTTTTTCCATGCAACTTTTCTGGGTTTTTGGTGTCAAAAGCCCAACCCAAAAAAGATGGGGTTTGATAAAACAGCCCCTTAGAGTGTACGTTCTTTTGGGCAGGGCCCTCAGCACCTCATGTATCAACTATTTACTGATTTCTATGCTCAGTAAATCTGTATGTTCAATGTATGCACCTGTTTATTGTCCATTACAAGTGATTAATCATTTTGTGATGTGGGGTACTTCTGGATTGTCGATAGGATGACTGGGCTTTCAAGCCATTGCTTTGCTCCCTGCTTCCCCCACTGCTAAGTGTAGAGTGGGGGGGGGGGGGGCATGTGGAATGTGAAAGCCATGTGTGTGCTTTTGTCTATACTTCCTAAGTGCTGCTTCCCACAATCTCGAGCCCTCCTCCTCCTTTTCCTGCTGCATCTGCACCTGCCTCTGTCACACACAGTTTTTCTGGGAGAAGTGGGTGGATTTTGCACACTCACAGTACAAAACAAAAGTTCTTCATCGCCAAATGCGAGCATTTTCATCACTGTTCACTAGAACCTATTTATCACTCGAATCCAGTTATTTTGATGATTTTATTGCATTATCAAATGTTTAATTTTCAGCGTATAATCTCTATAATTTCTTAAAGCAAGTAACAGACAGCAAGGTCAGTACAGGGGTTTACATAAAATAATATATACTTGGTATTAACAGGATTGGGAGATGCGGTAACTTGAAAATCAGATTTATTTTAAAGCATATATTAAATTTATTTCTCTATATTGTGGAAAAGTCATTTTGTAAAGTATTTAATGGAATACAACTTGTTACAGAAGTAGAATGTAAAAAATTCAGGCAGATTCTGAAAGCAGAAAAAACAATACATAATAGTTATGTGCGGGTCGGGTTTTTCCAAACCCGCACCCACCCGATAACCGCCCTCCACCCGCGCCCACCTGAGACCGACTTCCGGGTTCCTTTTATAGACCCACGCTAACTCGCCCTTATTCAAATGGGGTGGGGCGAGCAGGAGCTTGTCTGTAAAAGTTGAAGTTGGAAGCCGGCATTGTAAGGTCGCGGGCGGGGAGAGGAGGCGACCCGGAAAGGGGGTGCCAGGTTGGCCCGAACCCGCCCAACCTAGTTATTAATTATTATTATTCTTATTATTTTTGTTGCGCAGCCCGAGATTGTGACATGGAACAATTGTTTCCCAAGGGTTTGTTATGGCTCCTGCAATATCCAGAAGTAACCGGTCTGTGCTAGTAGCATTGTGAAACATGTAAGAATCACATAGTTGAAGGCTGAAATCACTGGGTTTGTTGCAGCTGCTTATGTTTCAATACATAACACAGCTGTATTCCTGAATGAAAACACACAGGCGCCCCTTCTGTATGATGCTACTGTATGATGTTTAGAGCCAGAGCCCAGTCCTTTAATTAAAGGAATTTTTTTTTTAATGCCTTAAAGGATCTGTTTTGCATTTACCCTGCAGCTCTTTGGTCTGCAAAATCCTTTCGCAGCCTATTTCATACTGTGACAATAAGGATCATGTTAGTAGCATTGTGAAACATGTAAGAATCACATAGTTGAAGGCTGAAATCACTGGGTTTGTTGCAGCTGCTTATGTTTCAATACATAACACAGCTGTATTCCTGAATGAAAACACACAGGCGCCCCTTCTGTATGATGCTACTGTATGATGTTTAGAGCCAGAGCCCAGTCCTTTAATTAAAGGAATTTTTTTTTTAATGCCTTAAAGGATCTGTTTTGCATTTACCCTGCAGCTCTTTGGTCTGCAAAATCCTTTCGCAGCCTATTTCATACTGTGACAATAAGGATCATGTTGTGAGAATTAAGGAGCTGTGCTTGGAATAAATATTCCACATTGTGTCCTTGAGGTGGCAACAAAGGTTATCGGCACCCGTTTTATCATATTCATCTGGCATGTCTTTAATAATCAAATGATGGGGGGGTTGAAAGGAAGGAGGAATCAAATCACTAGAATCATGAGCTTAAATAAATGAGAAAACTGACATTCTGTGTTTTTACAGCCACAGACCCATTGTTTGCTGCTGAAACAACACAAAAAAACTTTATTGTGTATTTAATTGTAAATACCAGATATTGATATCGTACAGGCAGATACTTTAACTGAATATTAATCATTGCTGTCTGATTTTGTTGTTGTTGTTGCAATTAACAGCCTGCTGCCTGCTTCTTGAGTGCAATTGAAATTGCTCCCCCCATCAGAAGAAAAACATGAATTAAACAGTACGTGCTCTAAAGTATATCTCATTAATGTCATATCCGCTTTGTTTTTCATCCATTGATTTAAAGCAGGTAAGAAAATAGAAAGAAAAGAAATGTATTTCTACTAGTATAATGTTACATGGGACATCAGTTTTATATTACAAATAGTATTCTAGAAGTAACATAAGAAATTGTCACGATCGGCACCCAGAATCCAGAACCAATGCTAGGCTCCCTGGTCTCGGCTCTTGCATCCAGCTTTAACAGGAGCCCTCGGCTAATTGGATGCCGCCAGGTCTTAATAAGAGAGGAGCCAGGCTAGGTCCGGACTGAGAATTAAAATAGGCCCTGAAATTTCAGGTATATATATACGCTAAAATTAGCTTTTTCTAGTGTGCAAGTCATTTCTATAGCTAGTACAGGTATGGGACCTGTCATCCACAATGCTTGGGACCTGGGGCTTTCCAGATAAAGGGTATTTCATAAATTTGGATCACCATCATTTAAGTCAACTACAAAATGATTTAAACATTAGATAAACCCAATAGGATTGTTTTGCCTCCAATAAGGATGTATTCATTGTATCTGGGTTTGGATCAAATACAAGGTACTGTTTTATTATTACAGAAAAAAAGAAAAACATTGGCATTGCTTGATTAAACAATGATAAATCACAAATTTGTTTCTGAAATCCTTATGTCTCAATAGTACCCTAGAAGTACAAAGTATCCACGGCACACAGCTTAGTGTAAGCAAGGATCTCCTTGCAGCCAGGCTTGACAAAGGGGTGTGACCCCGAAACGTTGCTCACTACCGCAATAAACGTGCAAGGAGATCCTTGCTTACACTAAGCTGTGTGCCGTGGATACTTTGTACTTCTAACAGATTGTGAGGTTGCCGAACCTCTACCACAGAGCACCAGATATCTAATTGAATTGTGGTGTGCGAGAGCTGGATATATTTTGTCAATAGTACCCTAACCTTTATTTTGTAAAATATTGTGAGTAGGCCCCTTTATTACTATTGTATTCTGTAAACCTTTTGGGGTTTTTTTCTCCATTTGTTCCCTGTTCGTTATAAAGTAATGTAAAGCACTGTGGTACTTGTTGGCTCTATATAACTAATGAAGATGATAAAATGGAGTCAATGGGAGATGGCCTTCCCATAATTTCGAGGTTTCTGGATCGGGTTTCCGTATGACAGATCCCATACCTTTGTGCACACACAATTCAATCAATGCTCTGAAAGTCAAAGTTTACAGCTATGGCTGCATGCAGAATATCCCATGTAAAGCAATTAGCTCTGATTCTGTGGTGTCCCGCGTGAAAATGTATAGTTGAAGGCCATCAGGTTGCTATATTTATAAGAAATATTAACATTTGGTCAAAAATACCACTAATGGAATATATGTGTTGTACTGGAAATTGTAGATCCATGTGCTTTCATTTGTAATATCTTTGTCAGACAGTTGGGATACAGCATTCTATAGAAAGGATGTAGTAGCTCCTACAGTGTTCCATTATTATGTACTCTTATAGAGAATCTGTCTCACAGTGGCGTAACTAGATATTACTGGGCCCCACAGCAAATTATTTTTCAGGCCCCCAAAATGTTTAGAGGTTGACTTGTTTCTCCAATATTTATTGAAATTGTACATGAATTAGGGCCTCATGGGGCCCCTATACCTCCTGGGCCCCCCTGCAGCCGCAGGGTCTGCTTCCTCTATAGTTACGCCCCTGCTCACATTGTCTATTTAAACTGGCTGTTTACATCACGGGCCCAGTCTTATGCAGCATGAACAGCATTTTAATGTGGAAAGTCTTGGGAGTGAATACATGTTTATAAAGATTGTGCTATGAAAGAAGTGCTATAACTGGTTGTTCTTAAACCCATGTGGACTGCCAGCCTGCCACAGCCTCTGTTTGTTAGTAAATTTGTGTCTTTGCTCCTTCAAGCCAGGAATTCAATAATGAGCACCTGCTTTGAGGCCAGTGGGAGGCAATCGGCTTTCTAGCTGGGGTCCCTATAATTCAAGTTCTGCATTTAAACAGACTTGCCATTACAGGTGGCAGGGGTGACAGACCCCCTTGAAATAGCACACAATTGGTAATTGATTTGACAGATGAAACAAAAGACGACTAGGAGAAAAGGAACAACTGTGCCTGATGCATGTCAAAAGGCTCTGGAACGCAAAGCTCAGATGACTCCCCAGAGAAAAAAAAATCCCTACTTTGGATTTTTTCTTGTTGAGGAATGTTTGTCATTTTTGGCAGCAAAAATGCAGCTCCCAAATTTTTTTCCAGATTTTTAAATCTGAATTCCATCTCTGGTAGTGCAGAGAGTGCAATTACGCTCTCCACACCAGTGATGCGCCTCCCCTACACCTGCTCAACTACCCCTGAAATGCCCCTGCTCTAAAGGCAGGACCGCCATCAGAAATCGCAGGGGCCCATACAACAAAATTTCCTGGGCCCCCTGGGCTGCACCCACCGCAAGCCCCACCTACAGGTCCGCCCTCCCAACCCCACCGGTCCGCCCACCACCACACAGTAAAAAAACAAAAAAATATTGGTGGCTAGGGTTCCCACATGTTAATAAAAAATAAAAAGATATTGGTGGTCAGGGCCCCCCATAAAAAAAACATTTGTGGCCAGGGCCGCCCATTATAAAATATTGGTGTCTAAGACCCCACATGAGAAAAAAAATTGGTGGCCAGGGCCCCCCCCACATTATAAGAAAATTGGTGGCCAGGGACCCTTAACGTCCATGCCTTCCCGAAGTCAGCAGCTCTCAGAAAGATGGGGGACCCGACTAATCAAGTAAGTGTGCCGTGGCAGGGCCCCCCTTACCCTTAGGCCCCCTACAACTCTCCCCCTGTCCCCCCCTGATGGCGGCCCTGTCAATAGGCATTGTGTTTCATTGGTTATTGACCAGAAATCTGACTGTTAACTGCAGGAAAGAGAGGTACAAATGTCACCAGCCATAGCAAAATAGGCAATGCCATTTACTTTGGTCTAGATGGCAGCTACAATCCATCATCAATTTTTCCTGTAGCCCAAACAGCTGATACACAGTGATGAAACACAACACACACCACTGTGTGCAACTTTTGATCATTCTTTTTCTTTTCATTTTCCTTTGAGATCATATATAGCAACTGCAATAACTTCTGTCAATTCCACTTGGTTTGGTTTTCAAAATGTGTGGGCTGTATTTGTGATAAAGAACTCATTTCTAATGGGACCATCATAGAGGTAACTTAGAGACCAGCAATTCAGAAAATAAATTACTTTTTCAAAGCAGTTTTCGGCCTGTTCTGTTTTTAACCCTTAAATTTAAACACACACACTTTGGTCAGTTTTGTCAATTAACCTTTCTGACTGTTTTTGGACTGTGGTAATACACCAGAATACCCTAAAGAAACTCACCCAAGCACAGGGAGAACATACAAACTCATTGTAGATAGTGTCCTGGCTCAAACCTAGGACCACAGTGCACAGGGCAGCAATGTAAACCACTGAGCCACCATTCTAATTAAGCCCCAGTATTAACCGAAAAATGTGCTCCTCCATTCCTTTACTTATTTCTGTTCTCTTTGCCCTATGGCACATGCGATTATTTAAAAGCCACTCGGTTGTCATTGAGAATTGCAGCTGTTAACACATCCTTCCCTGGCTATCAATGCTTCCAGCATCAGGTTACCAGGAGATATCTCAATGCTCCCTTTGGAGGGTGGTCAGCTGCAGGGAGGGATGGTCATGGTGGTGGGGCCCTGCCTCCTGTAGGCGCAAGGGTCTCCAGGCCAGTCCAAAATTCTGAAAATAGACTATATTAGAATGTAGACAGCCCTTAAATCTGGAAAACAATTACCATAGAATAAATAGCCAATAAGAGGTGGCTAAATAGTAATAATGTATAAAAATCATTACCATGCAGAGAGTGCTAAATGAGAGAACGCATGTATGTAATGTAACGAGCATGTGTTTAATATTGATACAATTATTAGTATTAGCACTGTAATTCTTGTTATTGAACAGAATGACAAACTGCACTAATACCATTTGGATATCTGGATTGTACCCCATCCTGTTGGTCTGATACACCCAATGTGGTCTAGCCAGGCTATTAGCCTACATTTTTTAGCATAATTTATTTCCTACTAGATTGTCAAAACTGGCAATGTTATATAGCATTTACTAGACAATTTATGGTTGGAAAAAAACAAGCATATACATGGGAGCAGTGCTTGTATAATGTGTATATTCTTTATTATGACTTCAATTAAGCATAGCAGGTAAAGATTTGATTAAAATAAACTCTTGTTTACAAGCAATGCTTTTGCATTGCTTTATGTTTAAAAGTATTATAACATTGTTGCCTATATCTGAGTTGTACGTACACACATTCTATTGTAAAATGATGGATTTATGAGGGTGGTAGAAGAGAACAGAATAAACATGTGCAGCAGACTATGGAAAGATTGCTTATTGTTAAAAAAAAATTCCATCTGAACTCTGTGATCCTCTGTGATTGTATTATTTACATTCTGTGCTACTTCACATGCCTATACTTTTGCAAATAAATCTTTTGCAAGACCAATCTGCCAGTTCAGTAATTCATTTGTGACCAAATTGTACTATACTCTATATCACTATATCAGTGCTCCCCAACCACTTGATGTTGCTCCCAGTGGCCTCAAAGTAGGTGCTTATTTTGAATTTCCGGCTTGGAGGGAAGTTTTAGGTGCATAAAAACCAGATGTACTGCCAAACAGATCCTCCTATGTGTTGCCAGTCCACATAGGGCTAACAAATAGGCAATCACAGCATTTGGTACCCCCCAGGAACATTTTTTATGCTTGTGTTGCTCCACAACTTTTTTTACATTTAAATGTGGCTCATGGGTAAAAAAAGGTTGCTCTGTATTATTATTGTCATTGCATGGGACAGACATTTCCGAAATCCTGCAATCCAATATGAAATGTCTATTATTCTATCACATTATCAGGGCAAGCCTCAGGTGTGAGGTTGGTATGTAAAAGCCTAGGTGCGTTATAACATGGGTAAAGTGGGTATTTGACATGTTGATTGGCTAGAAACATGTTGCTACAAAGAATCATGGTTTATTAATGAAGAGGAAGGCATGTAACAGATGAGAACAAGATATAAAAATAAGTTCTTACACCGGGCCAGGCAAACAATCACAAGTCCATATAACAGGCTGAGGTTGGGGGCATGCTGAAACATAGGGTAGTCCAATAAACCGGCCGAGGTCAAATACCAGGAGATCCACCAGAGTTCAGGCAAAAGGGAACTGGAGCAGAGAAACAAGATATGGAACAGAGAACCAGACAGGAACATGGGCAAAGGGAACCCAGGGCTATGAAAACCACAGACTGGATCACACTATAAGGCTTGAATGATCAAGCAACCAGGAGTTATTGTAACAGGCTTATAAAACCCCCTAATTGCAATCACCAGTGAGGAGGTGAGTGTGGACATAGGGTAATACGTGGGTATTTAACAATATGTGTAAGACTAGATCCCAAAGGTTTCCAGTTGCTCAACATGGTAATGCAGGACCAGTTCAACATGCAGCCTGGAGTTTGAGCACAGGCAAGTTCTGACACACATTTTATATATTAAACACTCTTTACAAGTTTTAAAATATAGCGCTAACGATAAGTGATTTGGGACTATTGGCTCAATGCTTTTTTTTAGTAGTCCATCTAGTAGTTGGGGCTAAAACACCTGAAATCACCCTCCATTTCCTTCTACGTGAATCACCTGAAAACAGTTGTTTAGATGATTGTTGCTCGAGAACACAGCAGTGTGGTTTTTAGGCAACAGTTAATTGACAGGCATATAGAAGGTATTGGAATTGGAGGATTTGGGGCATTTTTGCACTGTGTGTTACAGCTGGTAAAAGCCTGTAGGCAAAACCCATAATAGCAAGTATAAGCCACAAACAGGTCCCACATCAAAGAAGTTCCACACCAAGGTGCCATGTTTATATGCAGGTAATGAATTCCCCATCTTTGTTAGCTCACCATAAATCAGATACTACTTAGTCAGAAACTGGGCTTGTCTTAACACTGGTATGGCAAAGCCACTGGACCTCACTTCATAGTTAGAGTCTGGAGCAAAGTGTGTGTGTGTGGGGGGGGGGGGCTGGAGGAAGCAATGTACATTAGAATCAAACACAGGTCTTCAGCATCTTTTTATTTTAAATTTGGCACCAAACTGCAACTTGATGATGGTGCAGCTGTCCTAAGTAATCCACTTGGCAGCCATGAGCACCTCCATCTTGGGAGCCAGGAGAATAGGAGGCACTGAATGTTGCTTGTGACAGGCAATTAACAAAGTGTCAGGGAAATGGATAATATAAACAGTGCATTAATACACCATGGGGAAATATTTATTATTATCCTTGTGTAACCCAGCCTGCCGGTTGATCGTCCACTCTTACCTTTAGACGCTCTGACCAGTGGGTTCAGGGTTAGGTGCTTCCACTCTCTACTAGGCGCCTGGGGAATACGCACCCAGCACATTTAGTTTCAGGCGCAAATGTGCCTGCTGCATTGTTCTAGATATGAACTGGCTCCTGCATCTGTTTTGATTCTAATTGTGCATCCTCTGTGCCCATTGGCCCCCTTCCTTGCCTATCAAGTTTACTCTTCTCCCATTAGTTCTTTGCCCTTTAAATAGCTCCTTCCCTTACCCCTCTTGCTCTTGCTTCTGCCTTTAATAGCCACCTTTCACTTCGGGAGGAACCCTCAGCTAATTGGATGCCACCAGGTCTTAAAAAGAGAGGAGCCAAGCAAAGGTTCTGAACGAGCAAAGGGGCACAGTCGTTAGCAAGGTTTTGGACGGAAGCTACAGTTCTAGGAGTAGACAAAGCGTAGTCAGACAGGCCAGGGTCGGAGCGGGCAGAGTTCAAGAAAGGTCAGGCAGTGGTGGATTCAGGCAGAGTTCAAGCAAGGTCAAACAGGCCGGGTGTTCAAGGATAGTCAGGCAGGCAAGGGTCAAAACCGGTAGAATCAGAATAGTCAGGCAGGCAAGGGTCAAGGTAATCAGAGTTCAGAGTGGTCAGGCAGGCAAGGATCAGGTTTGGCAGAATTCAGAATGGTCAGGCAGGCAAGGGTCAAAACAGGAATCAGATAGTAGAAGAATCCCACCCAGATACTAACAAGTTAGACCTAACAATGGGTAGGGTTGCCACCTGGCCGGTATTTTACCAGCCTGGCCGGTAAAAATGATGGTTGATCCCAATGTTATTAATAGGGAAAAAAGATAAATATATAGGTAGGCCGGTATTTTTTTTCCTGAAAAGGTGGCAACCCTAACAACGATGCAATGCATTTGTGTATAGAGCCCCTTTAAATATTTGAATTTCACACCATTGCGATGATGTCATGACACTCGTGGCGCACTAAAACCCGGAAGTGCACGCCGTGCGCTCCATAGAGAACCCAGCAACAGAGAGGAATAGATCAACTTGGCAGGCGTCTCCGTCGGCCCGCTAGGCCACCAGGGTCCTCACAGCCACATTGCAAAGATCATCTGAACTGAAAAAACTTTTGCATTGAAATAAAGCATTTTAGTGGACTTGAAATAATTGTATTTATCTAAACTTAGTTACCATTTTCTTTTTTACTTTTAACCTGTTGCTATTGAACAATCCTTACCAAGTATAGATAGCACAGAAAGGTCATTTTTAGAATGACTATTAATACATTTTTGGCCTTAATTCCATTTGATCCCTAATCACAGCCTGTTACACCATCAATCAACAAATTCTCACGTTTGAATATGAGACTTTGGAAATATGAGACATGTAGTAAGGATCATCTTCACCCAAAGGCACATGAAATGTTGCAGACTGATTGCAAATTGCAAGCAGGGAGGGCTACAGCGGTGCAGTCCAAAGCTTACTGTGATCATAAAAGGGCCCAAGTGGTATCTGAAGTTGGTTAAAGTTCTTGCTGGAGAAAGTAAAAAGAATCCAGAAGGGGATGAACAGAAGAAATGTGGGTGAAATGAAGATAGAATTAATGGTTTGGAGATAAACTGAAAACAGAAGATAAATAGTAGGATAAAACAATAAGATAAGGAAAGCAATAGAATTTAAGATAAAACTTAAAAGTGATATAAGTAGAGAGACTTTTCAGCCTATCACCCTGTAAAAAGTAAAAGACGCCAGCGTTTTTTGGAACTTTTTTTGAGGAACTCCTATCTACTCTATTGCACTTCGCCTGGTCTGAGGTGGCGAAGGCAAGTCTGGCGCAAGAGGTAACGTTCATTAAAATCCGCATCTTAGTGAATTTGCGTAGTTATGTCCATTCACCAGAGCAAAAATTCATCTGGCGTTAGAGTGCAAAGTAGCGCTAGAGTTTATCTTCTTCGCTAGCGAATTTACGCCAGCACCCGTTAGTAAATCGGCAAAGTTCCGAAATGACGTCACACTGGCAAATTTTCGCCAGCGTTAGTCACTTCGCCCTTTAGTAAATTTCCCCCACAGTGTTTACATGGAAAACTGTTATCTCTAGCAGACGTCTACTACAATGTATGCTCGCTGCCTTTGGGAAAAGTAATAACATGGGAAAGTAGATATCTTTGCTCTTGTGCTCACCCTGTTCTTTTTCCTCTAGATATTTTTGAGGATAAATGCAGTGTATGAGTTTGTTATATATGTGGATTGAATATAAGATACAACAGGTAATGGGTGTGCCATCAGCTGCTGCATTCAAATATTGATAAAAGTGTCAGTACGATGGAGAAAGTGTTATAGTTATTTCATGCATATCCACCTTTAATGATCATGGAGATGAAAATATAGAAAGGAACGTTTTAGTTTTATTTACTTTTACAGGGGAGAAAAAATAGATTTTTATTCTGGACTGGCCTGCTCTTGGTTATAATGCAAGGAGCAGGCAAATGCTTGTCTGTGCCTCCTATACAAATGAGGTATCATATACATTGTGCATGCTACATATACTCATATCGATCTTTTTTTGCAATTTGTGTTAGCTTCATTCAAAATCTTACAATAAATTGCTGATGTAATTTAATTTCTAGTAAATTCATCAGTGTCCCTGAAAAAATAAATTAGGGTCAGGCACTGTTCCATGTTCTACATAGTTTCTGCTGGTGGAGGTTGGGGTGTAGGCATAATCGGACTTGCCACAACAGCAGGAGGGCCAAAGGTTGCTTATTCCTGAAATAGAGTCCATACATTCTGGCAGCTGGTCTTTTTTTTTATCATGGACATCTGATGTGTACGAATATCTACCGAAAACAAAGAAAAGAATGAATTCAGCGGAACACCCAAAATAAATCACAAGTGCACTTACAGCAAGTGTCAACTTGAATTTTACAGACACTTTAATGTCCTGGTATTCTTTGTTACATTTTATGGCTGGAAGGAATAAAGAACAAAGAAAATTAGTAGGGCATGAAACAGGCCTAAATAATGCTTCTAAAGCTGTTAATGTACTGTCAACTTTGGGAGCATATTTCAACTGAATTAAATAGATTTCAAACACAATTACAAAGGTCTACAAAGTTAAGGCATCAAAGTAGCTCTTGGGGATGTGGCTAGGGAAGCCAGGCCTGTTTTAAAGTGGAGCAGAGGAGGCATTTTACCCCTGGGCCCTCTGAAAAATTGTTAAGTGTTCAAAAAGTATTAGATATACTTGTTTATATACTAAATATTATATATATATATATATTTAAGATTTCCAGTTCAATCAGGATCAAGAAGCATGCAAGCATATGCAGTGGCTGACAGGCTAAGAGTCCCAAACAATATGTTTAGGAAATTGATTTATTTTGTGCATGAGGATCATAATAGGGATGCACCGAATCCACTATTTTGGATTCGGCCGAACCCCCGAATCTTTCGCTAAAGATTCGGCCGAATACCGAACTGAATCTGAATCCTAATTTGCATATGCAAATTAGGGATGGGAAGGGGTAAACTTCCTTGTTTTGTGACAAAAAGTCACGCAATTTCCCTCCCAGTAGGGAGGGAATTTGCATATGCAAATTAGGATTCGGTTCGGTCAGGCAGAAGGTTTCGGGCGAATCCTGAACCGAATCCTGGATTCAGTGCATCCCTAGTTCATAATAATACCCTCCCCTTTATTCAGACCAACTTTGTCAAAGTCATCTCTCACATGGCCAGTCCTATTCTTACTTTCATCATTTATGCATTTCTATAGGGACGATGTATTACCTGCAACTCTCTATATATGTGTATGAAATATGAAAAACCATATGAATTATTGTTTGGCATGCTTTTAACAGTATTTGTACATTATTTCATGTTAAATTGGATAACTGTGAAATCCACAATCAGCCAAATCAGTTCATTAAATAGTCCTGCCCTGCTAAAATCTAAATGGAGACAGAAATGCAAAAATCTTGACAAACATTTGATGGATTTGCCCAGCTTGCCTAGAGCAGAAAATAGGGAGTTAACTTTATGAGGTAGACAACGTATCAACTGACCGTAAATTATGTATGAACATATTTGAGATTATTTATGCATAAACAACATGTGTTTAGGCTGCATCCCTTATGTATGTTGCTTTGCCATTAGATGCATTGGACTGTTAATAAATGCACACACATTTGTTCTCTTCTGATGCTTAGGGAATTGCAATAGCAAAGTCAGTCCATTTTCAAATGTACAGTAATCTGCTGTTTATGTATAGAGAGATTTTTTTACATAGTTTGTTGGAGACAGTTAAATGTTCTTCTAGACAGTTGTAGTGTTCCCACAGTGTCTCTCTCAATGGGTGCAGCGCACTTACATCAAAAGTGATGCCATGGGGGCAGCAACTCCCAATTATGCTCAAATTATGGAAAAGAAAAACAGTATTGTGGGGAAAATATGGAAGCTTGCACTCCAAATGGCACTTTGCACACTGTTTTGTGCTGGTAAATGATCCCTTCAAAGTTATTATTAAAGCAAAATGTGACCTAACACAATAACAAAGCAGGAAGTTGTTTTTATGCTTTATGTACTGCTAATAGCACCAATATATTTTACCTTCCACTTTACAGCGATTGTTCATCATTCACATACATCTTAGCCAACGTGGAGGTTACCAGCAAAGGTCCCTGACATACACAATCTAGGGTCAGTATAAGCTGAACCTGACTGTGATGTCACTAAAGAAATAGACAGGGATGTGTTATGGTGCAGTCTGAACCCAAAATCCAACTTTAGTGGGAAGAATTACTAGGAAACCTAATATGTCTGTGTATTCATTAGCCTTTTAATGCCAGCTACTGTATATATTATTCATAAAATATTTAAGCGCATTTGTCCAACTAAGCACCCCTCTATTATTAAAGGAGAAGGAAAGGTTAAAATTAAGAAAGCTTTATCAGAAAAGTCTATATAAATATACCAGTAAACCCTCAAAGTAATGCCCTCTGTGAAAAGAAACACTGCATTTCTGTCCTTCTATTGTGTACACATGGACTTCTGTATCAGACTTCCTGTTTTCAGCATAAACCTCCAGGGCAGGGCTTGAGCATGCTCAGTTTGCTCCTCTCCCCCTCCCTCCTCCCCTCTCTGATGTAATCTGAGCCCAGAGCTATGACTGAGCGGGGAAACACAGGCAGGAAGTGATGTCACACCAAGTGAATATGGCAGCTCTATCCTAAACAAACAGAGAGAGTGTCTAGAGCCGTTTACTCAGGTATGGTAAAGCATTCTGCAGAATAACTGGTGTTATAGCTTGCACTATTGTGGCTAATCTATTAACAATAAACTGCTTCAATACCTTTCCTTCCCCTTTAAACCCAATTCCCAGCATTCCTGAATAGCCAATGGCATAGCCCAAAGAAGACCAGGACAAAATTGTCACTTTAATAGCTGCTGCTTGGATTTCTTTGCAATCTTCCTTTGTTATTTTAACTTCCAAGAATTTCTCGGTGTTCCTACTTGTCCCAAGTGGCAGCTCTGAGAGACGTTTCAGCCATCATTACTTCCACCAGCACTCCCTTCTCAGAGCAGCTGAATGCAAGGCACTCAAAGGGCATTTCGCAATATACATTCTTTGTCAGATATTTATGCACGTTGTCATAGAAGCACTGTATAAAGAACAAACATTTTTATTAGTGCGTATGTTCCAGCCATTTACAAAGCATTCTGTTATAAAGTACATATACAATATTCGATCTGTACAATGTTAGCTAAGTAGATATTTATATATATGTCTCAAATTAGAAAGAAAAAGTTCACTGTCCCCTATGAATTTGTATCAGCAAACCTATTATTATCACTTCCAATTCACAAACATGTTCAGAACTAATTTAAAATGTATTTAAAATAAAATCATGATTTCATTTTTTCATATGAATTTTGTACTTCAAGAAAGCATTGAAAGAAGTTGGATTTAGGAATTGCATTGCATCAAGAGTTGAGTGTGTACGAAAATTTAAATTTAAAATAAGTCATACTGAAATAAGAAAATTTTTAATATAGTCAATTACAAATTCGGTACTGTTTCTGAAACAAGTTACTCTTCACTATCTTCCTTTAGCATCTGTTGCTCTTCATTCTCTATGCAACATGCAGGATTTGGGAGTCTGATTTTGACTGACAGTTAGCTCAAATACAGGGGGGGTACCTTTTGGTTAGCAGATGTATTAGAGCTCTTAAGCTGGCCATAGACGCAAAGATTTCATCGTACAAATCGAGGATTCGTAAGATTTTCGGAACGTGTGTGGAGAGTCCCGACATTTTTCGTCTGGTGGAGATCGGTCATTTGGTCGATCGGACAGGTTAGAAAATTTCTGTCGCCTGCCGATAATATCTCTGCGTGTATTGCCGATCGTACGATTTTCAGTGGGAGACTTTCACTAGCTTTGTCTATTGTACGATTGCTGTCAGGGGCAGAACATCGGCTGATCTGTTCTTTAACTACTTTATTTGGTCGGAATGGAAAGACTTTGATCCGAATGGTTAGTGGCAGGTAGGGAGATGGGAAAGTCCCATCGTACATTCATTCGTAGGATCGGATCTTTGCGTCTGTGGCCAACTTAACAAGGAACCAACTCCTGCACAAACAAGACCTAACAAAATAACTGACTGGCAAAAATCCTGCATGTAGAAAGACAGAATTTATGATGTTTTTAAAAGAATGAGCTCAAATATGTATTCTAGGCAATAGGAACACCCCTCCCCATGGCTGTATTAGGCCTAACTGTCATTCAAATTTACTTTAGTGTCTTAGATCTTAGAGTCTTCCAATCCTAGGATATTGTATCAAGTTCTCCTTATGTCACTATATTAGACAGTATTCAGGTGGTTTAAATACATTATCACATTGTAATCTATCAGAGCTGGTGTGCTTGTAGGATATCTGTGCTGTATAGGGCTGCCCACTAGTGATGGGCTAAAAGTAATGATTTAAAAAATTTGTCGCGCATCAAACATTTGTTGCGCAATTTGTTTTGCATCGAGAAAAATTGTCGCCCGTAGACTTCAATGCATTTCAGCTATTTTTCAATAGGTCAATGACACATAGGGCATTTTTCCATATCGGTGTCTTTATATGGAAAATTGAATAAGAAGGCCTTGGGACTTGGAAGCCTTAAATGAACTCTCTTGGAATTGGCTGTAAATGCTGACCCCGATACTCTTACATTCCACAGTTTCTACAAGATGAATCACCACTTTCCATGACTCTGTGATTCTGGAATCTGACCTCCAGGAGCATGCTACATAATGAGGTTGCCATTCATTTAAATGAATTCACAAGTAATACATTATAATATATATACAGTATATAATTGTCTCTGTTCAAATAGACATTTCGGGGGTTATTTATCAAAATCTGAATTTATCTATTTTTTTTATGAAATATTCTCTGACCAAATAAGCATGAAAAATTAGAATGCGGGAAAAAACTAGAAAATAAATTGTGAAAATCGTACGAAAATTCGAATCGTAGGAATTTTTTGATTTTTTTCAGATATTTGCCTAAAAATCACTAAATCTTTTTTTGCACAAAACCCAGCGCAGATCAGGATATCTTCAGGACTTCTCCCATTGACTTATGTACAACCTCGGCAGGTCTGAGATGCCAGATTTTCGGATTCTGACTATTTCCATCCTCGGGGTATAACAAATCACGAAAAATTCTTTTTTTTTTTTCACTAAAAATGTTTTGGCATTCTGCCTTTAATAAATAACCCCCTTAGTTTATGTTTTCTATAGGAATAACAATCAGTACAACAGAAATTTTTTTTTTCACAAAAAATGTTATAGTAAAAAAACCTCAAATTTTTAGAGTTTTTGGCATTCGGACTTTAGTAAATAACCCCCTTAGTTTATGTTTTCTACAGGAATAACAATCAGTACAATATAATCAAATGACCATGTTGTACATAGAGTTGGGCTTTTTCTTTACTAATGTGGGTAAAAAAAACTTTTGAGCCCAATGTTTTTGTATATAGAAGAAGGACTCTAGGAAATATAAGAGTTAAGAAAGATAACGAAGATACAAAAACTATATTTAGGTACCTTTTAATAGGAAATATCTACAATAAAATGAATGGACATAAAAATAATGAAATCTCCCTATGTGTCAAGCACAGCGTACCTTCTGGTTAAGGATCACCTATCTTTTTACCATTGCAAGTTTATGTTAGGAAAATACTATGTTAATTTTCTTGTGTTTCAATACTACACTACTATCATGTTTTCTCCTATATACCAATTATAAATACCTCTCTCTTGAACAAAATGGTATTAGATGTTCTTATATAACTTGCTGCTGGGTTACACTACTCGCTGGGCTCCCACATCACATCTTTCAGCACTTTTATATTCTTACAGACTAATGAGGGAAAAAGCTGTTCTGTCTCACCAGCCAGGTCATTCTGCCTTCACTATGCTTCTATAAGGCAGCGGAAATAGATCAGACAACACATTCACTGTATTGCTGCGCCTTATCAGCCACTAATGCATAATGTTGTTATGTGTCTTTTTCTAGAATGGAAGCAACTTACTTTTCATCACAGGTTATTTCAGCCCCTTTCCATTTCCTGAGTACACCCCGTTCAGAATAACTGTTGGCTGATTTTCTCCTCAATTTATTGTGATGTTCACTACATATTGGCTCTGTCTCGCATATATTCGAAAATACATAGTATAATACATACAGGGGGTTATTTTATCAAAGTCCGTTTTTTCTAGTTGGACTTTTAAAGGGGAAAACCACCATTTTGTCATGTTTTATTTATGTTGTGTTAAAAGTCAAAATAAAAAAATACTCCAACTCAGACCTGCCAAGTTCATGTAGAAGTCAATGGCAGATGTCACGAAGATATCCTGATTTCCAAAAAAGTTGTGGTATTCGGGCATCAAATTCGAAAAAGTTGCGTTAAATCTGAAAAAGTGTCAGATTTTTTTCTATCTCATCGAGACTTTTCCCGCACAAGAATTTTTCAGGAAAATGTTATGATAAATAGGGGGAAAGAGTCCATTCTGATTTGGTCAGAGTGGCGTTCCAAAAGTAGTAAGATAAATTCAGATTTTGATAAATAACCCCCACAGTGTTAAGTCCATATATAATTCCCCCAGAATACATGATACTATAAATAAAATAAAGAGTGTCAGTTACATATATAATATATGCAGAACACATGGCAACATAAATGCATTGCCAACCTTTGCATGTACAATACCCCCATATTTGTTGTAGGAAATTCATTGAGGAAGGACTGGAGAGGCTTAGCCTATGCAAGGAGACTTATGCAGAATTCCATCCCATGAGGACCTCATCAGGTCTGATAAATCCCACCAGGCTTTACATTTGTACATTTCCCCAGTTAAGTGATTTGAAGACCAGTGGCATCAGGCTTTGCAAACAGTGTATGGTTTTTACATCATACACAGAGGATGAATCGGTTGTGATATTTCTGATTAAAAGCAACAGCTAATTGTGACAGAAGATTCTGAAAAATCCACTTGAGCTTCTGTGCATATAATATGCAGAAAACGTACACAGAGTTAGAAGAAAACTACAGTATGTTTGGCCTAGATGATTGGTACAGTTACAGGTCCCCTAAACATGTTATTGCCTTCATTAAAAGTTGTCTTAGGAACTATAAAACTAGTGGGATGTTATTATACACATAAGACTGCAGAAATCTACCACTGACCTTTGAAATCCTAGCACATGTGTGTTGTTTGGATCCATGCAGTGGCCACATATCAGAGTTCAATTTTCATTGATTAGTTTTAAAAATGACATAAAAAAGAATCGTTGGTACTGAGCTAATACTAATTTTTCTTTACTTAATAAATGTCACTCCGTGACAGTACTGTACAATGAGATTTGGCTTATTAACGGCTCTGAATCTTGAATTACAGCTAATTATTATAACGGCATCATCATTTCTAAGGAAAAATCCAGATGGTTTCCATAGTAAAACAGGAACATTCTGTGATTATTCTGCAACCTGATATAATTTCCCTTAAATGGTACATTGTGTTCACAGACCAATATTTAAATGCTTTCCCTTATACCGCATTGTCTTTTAACGACATCCAGCTTGCATGTTGTGTCCAACTTAGCTGCAGGAGCACCGGCTTCTGCTTTTGTCATGATATGCACAACACATATGATTCTTATTAAAAACATCTTTAATGTGCTTCAAATGCTGGAATTGAAAATTATTATTTTTTTCTGAATATCAGACTTAAAATAAAGTATTTTAATTACCAAACAACCCTTAAAGACTGAATAGGTTGGATTTGATCCTTAAATAAAATTGATTGTGCAAGAAAAAAGAGTAAAGTAAAATATGTAGTATCAATTTATACAGCTCTGTAGAAGGACTAGTGGTACAGATGGCACTAACAGCAGTTTTACGCTTTCCTTTTTCACTGAGAATGCGGCTCCACACCAAAAAAGTATTACAATTTTAAATATTGAAATATCCTCTTTTCTGCAACATATACGTCCATTGTACTTTAACTTCCCGTCGTATGCAAATGAGGCAACACTAGCACAACTTCGCTTCACTTGCCGCAGTAACGCTAGCGCAATTTCACCAGCGTTCGGCGCCCTGGACGCAACTTTGGATTTTTGTGAATTAGCGTTGTCCTGGTGAATCGACGCCTGCCGATGTGAGCGAAGGACAGTAATTTGCATCCATATTGGTGCATTAAATGCAACTTACTATGCACCCACAATTGTGGTGCTGTACATCTGAAAACTGCAGAGTAAATGCTACTCAGATCTACAATGACCAAAGTTCTAGATTAAATTACGTAAGAACAACTTATATTACTGTTTATTACATGAAAACTCTATTGAAGTCTTCGAAAAAAAACTGAAACTAATTAGGAGAAAAGTTTTTTTGTCCTTAAATTGAATCTCATCCATAAATTTTCACAGGATAAACCATACAATATAATTTTCATAGTGATTTGAATCATATTTTAGGTTTGAAATGCAGTTCTCTAGTCCTGTTCTGGAAATGCGATCGAATGCGCTATTAATTCGAACGATTCAAATTTGGCCAAATACAGACCTATTTGATCAAAAACGGACCTATTTGGCCAAAAAAAAAACCTTTCGACTTAATTTCGGTTGGTCTTTTTGAATTTGAATTTCGAAGTTTTTCAAATTCGATATTCAACCATTGATAAATATGCCCCCTACATTTGTAAAGTGAAAAAAGTGAAATGAAAATGTTTTTTCTGTAACAATTCCAATCATTTATTTTATTTGAAAATACTCTATATGAACATTGTGTATTGTCTATGGCTTTCTTAAACTGAAGTAAAAAGCCACATGAAAGTATTTGCTCCTTTCTAAATGAGTAAGAAAATTGTTCATAAGGTTTGTTCCATTTTAATCCTGAAATCTAACAGGTTTCCCAAAAATTGCTTAGCTTTAGAAAGCACCACATAAACTCAAGTAGTAGAACCTTGTCTGAGGTCTCAGGATCCAAATACATTTAATATATGTTCACTGCTATGTTAGCTGTACTTCTAGCAGTTTTGTTGTTTATTACAGGATAGGAAGCATGTATATAATAAATACACTGGTCATGGCTGAACAATATAACAAATATAAACTGCACCAAGTAAAAGTTGTTGAGGTCCCATAGAAAACAATGGCAGATGTGCTGAATTTTTAGAGGTTTTTGTATTTTTTTAGCACATCATTCAGCATTTGTTCCCCTTTCTACTTTTTATATTCAGCCCTAATAACTTTCATGGCATTAGTGGTTTTCGATGGAGTCGTGTAATATTGGTCACTAACGCGAAAAATGTTCGCAATTCGTTCCCAGTGCTATTAGATGTTGCAAAACAATTTTGCCTTATGAACACTTTGCCTCTCACGCCACAGTAGGATATCATGCGAATTTTATAGTTTGTGCGCAGTGTATGTGATAAAACTTTTTGATGAAAAAGTTATTATGTCTGCTCCAAGAGTTACGCCATCTTCAAGCAGGTTTGCAATGCGATATTAATATTTGCAATGCAATAAAAGCTTAAGGAAGAATATTACATTGTGACATGCAATTTTTTTTCAGCAAATTTGTTCTCTTTGCGAATTTTATTACATTTCCACCATGGAGTTTCATTTTTGAAAAAGGTTTAAAAAATCTGACAATTAATACATAGGCCTTCACATGTGCTTCATATTTATTTGAATCAGTCAGTTGCAATTTTTGTACTATTAAACTGACCCCACAGGGGCTGAATGTTTAAAATAAAATGTAGTAGTTTCCCTCGTGAATTATAGCATTACAATTCTGCAGCTAATGACCACAGTTGGCATGTGTGTTGTCTCAATGGCCCATGAAATATGGTTGGCTTTTGTGCACCCTCATATATATGGCCTAAACTGATTGGATTTCTTTTTAGCTGATCAGCTTTAAAGACCACTCATTGCCTGATTGATCGTGCTAAATTCCAGAAAACCCTTCTGCTTCAGCTAAAACACACATAATACATCTATATTTCAGGAAAATACACATCGTAAACCATAAAGCAAGACAATGAGCTATTCTAGGTCAGTAACTGTTATCTACAAAGAAATATTGCACTCTCTTATCATTGACTGATATTAATAACTGTGTTTGTTACTCTATGCGAATTTCCAAACACACCCGCACACCCTAGACCTTCCAAAAATGATTTCCTGGTGCACAGCAAAGGAAGGAAACGGCCACCTCCCAAGTCACAGCAGCAGTCGGGCCATTAAGGTGAGGCTCAATGAACACAAATCAAATATACGAAATTACCGCCCGTTACCTTCCTTACCACAACCTTCTTCGACTGGGAAAAATGCAGGTAACCGGGTTGATAAACAAAAAACTGAGACTATTGGCAAAACATTTTTTCTCAAATAGTAATCAGTTATCCCAGCTGAGATGGCAGATTCTAGAAAAGGTGCAGTTTAAACCAGGAATGGATAAAAAGAAACACCTCTTACAGAGGGAATGCTATTGGATCTGGTTTCTGCAGTCCCGGTATCCCAAAGGATTAAATGAAGAGTATAATATGTCATGCTTTTTGTAATTACATTAATGTTCCTTTTTTTCCTTTTTAGATAACCAGATTTGCCAAGAAAGCTCTCAGGGATAGATTCCTTCCTCTGTATAGGGTAAGATAGCCCTTGTTCCTGTTACTAACTATTTGCTTATAATGTTGCAATTTTTAACTTTGTTACCTTACTGTGTATTTTGATACTTCTATACACATTTTGATACTTCGTACACATTGTTCATGGACACTGTTTTTTTCCTTTTTGGACACTTTTCTGGATTGGACAATTTATGATGGTCGTTTTAACTTTTTATGGACTATTTATACACTCAAGATGCTATTCCAAGATGCCACTTGTTCACTAATACCGAGTTTTTTTTATATTTTTATATTTATATCAGCTGTTGCACTTTATATGGATTTTAAATAATAATCTGATGAACTCATTTTGTAATTAGATACACCCACTTTTTTATCACGTGACTGTTTTCACCTATAAATGTTTTTGTGCAATTAGTGTTTGTATGCTTGACAAAGGGGGTAACCCCCGAAACGTTGCATGCTGCAATAAATCACATAGCAAGGTTAATCCTGCTTGCAATATCCTGTGTGCCGGTGAAATTTCTGTGCTTTTGTTACTCTATGCATCATGGGCAACAGATGCACAATTTGCTGGCATATAGATGTCCGTTTACTTAGGAAAAATGTGTTGTTTCAGTGGATGCTGCATGAAGATTTCTGTTGTCAATGATACCGGTGAATTTGACCTTTATATTGTGTAAGACAGAACTCAATCCTTGTAATATATTTTGCTTTCTTGTATAAAATCATGTCTGGACTTTTCTGTATTGCTTATATTGTTTAATAGTACAGTGTATGCTGTTATACATATAGATCACTTATTTTAAACAATCCTTCCAGTTTTTTAAGCCCAGTTTTGTGTTTCAGTGTATTGTGCACCACAGACACACATCTGAAGCCATTACATCAGTTTGGTTTTGTATTACAATGATTTGTGGGTCATGGACATCTGCCAGAGGACATTGCATCACTATGGTTTTGTTGTTCTTATGCTTTAAAGGTCATGACCATGTGCTGGGAGAAATATCATCACTATGGTTTTATGTTGCAATGCATTCTCTGAACACAGGCTAAACTATATTTTTATATTATTTATCTGCTCCTGTCGCTCTCCTTGCTAAATCTAAGAGAAGTGATTGACTAAATGTAGAATTGTATTTTACTTCTTGTCTTCAAGCCAAATGTTTCCTTAATCTCATTGCCCCTTCTGGGCTAAAGTGACATTTTTTCTCAGTTTGGAAACTTCTTTCTTTGGGGTCCGTTTACTGAAGTTCGTAAAAATTGTCTATAACCCATCGCCCATTTTCGCTGAGAATATTCTTGCAACAAATGAATGCTGCTCGCATGTTTACTAAAGTGTGATGAGACAAATTTGTCTTACTATAAGTGGCGTTAATTACACAAGCGTAGCAGTTCGTTTCAGTATTATTTTTGGACGAATTGCGAGTTTTTTGGCTCCCATTTAGGTTAAATACATAATCTTCTTTAAATCTTGCAGATTTTTTTGGCAGCACTGCCAATGGCCACACTAATGAATATATATATATATATATATATATATATATATAAATATATATATATATATATGAATAAGGTTATATAAAATAGTCTTTATTACCAGTTTATAATGTATTATTAAATATACTAATGACCAATTAAGTACTATCAGGAATACATTATTTTTCATTATATACATCTTTGTTAATAAATTCATTAAACATACATTTAGAAGTATTATTCTTCCCCAGTGCAATCATTGATTTTCACTGCTTATGTTTAAAAAACTGACTATACTCCTCTTTTACTATACAATGTCTGTCTTTTTTTTTCACATAACTCCACTCTCTGGGTGGAGATAAAAATTGGCGACAATTTTGTCTATATTTAATGACAATTCTGGCGCTTATCTTAATTAAAACTTGCATAGCATTTATCAATAAAGGGCCTTAATATATATGTTTGCCAGAATGCTCCCACTTTAGTTAACTTGCTTTGGTGGATTTTCTGGTGTTTTTTCTGGCGCAGGCTATTATTGCTGCTTATAGCACTTCAGTAAACTGATACCTTGGAGTGTAAATAACATCATTGACTGATATTAATAACTGTGTTTGTTACTCTATGTAAACACGAACCAGATACGGGGAGCATCACAACTCAATCACATTCTCACCTCCATGCTGCACGTAGCATCCGTCCCCAACCGGATCAATCCATAGAATTAGAGCAAAAACGGAGCATTCGTGGAGATATGTTAAAATCTTCAAATTTTAATCATCCAAGTTAAAAGAAATAACAGCGTGTCAAGTTACATCAGATCATCCGCTTTACGCGTTTCATGGCATCTCGCCACTTCATCAGAAGCTTCTGATGAAGTGGCGAGATGCCATGAAACGCGTAAAGCGGATGATCTGATGTAACTTGACACGCTGTTATTTCTTTTAACTTGGATGATTAAAATTTGAAGATTTTAACATATCTCCCCGAATGCTCCGTTTTTGCTCTAATGTTACTCTATGTATCATGGGCAACAGATGCACAATTTGCTGGCATATAAATGTCCGTTTACTTAGGAAAAATGTGTTGTTTCAGTGGATGCTTGTAATAAAATTACCTGGGCATGGTGTGGGGGGACGGCAGGGACGCCTGCCGCCCCCTCGACGGGAACGCCCGTCACGCCGCGCTGCTCCGGTGCCGGCTTCCTAACGCGCGTGCATGCGCACTCCGATTTAAAGGCGCAGGCGCGCTGACGTAATGACGTCAGCGCGAGAGGCGCCAAATTCAAATAGTATTTAAAGGGCATTCCCACAGGTTACCATTGCCCGTGATAGGATTAGTTCCTGGTGCTTTTGAGTTTGTTTATTCTGATTCTGTCTGATTCCTGTTTTGACCCCTGCCTGGCTATTTTGACTATTCTGATCTCTGGAACCTGACCCTTGCCTGCCTTCGACAACTCTTCCTGCTAAATCCCTTGATTGACAACCCGGTTTGACCCTTGCCTGCCTGACGATTCTCGATATCTGCCTGCCTCGACCCTGCCTGTCTGACGATTCTCTTTGCCTGCTCCATTTGTACCGTGACCTTCGGCCTAACTGACTTTTACAACAGTCGTGCCCCTTTGCTTGTCTGTCTTTTTTTTTCACATAACTCCACTCTCTGGGTGGAGATAAAAATTGGCGACAATTTTGTCTATATTTAATGACAATTCTGGCGCTTATCTTAATTAAAACTTGCATAGCATTTATCAATAAAGGGCCTTAATATATATGTTTGCCAGAATGCTCCCACTTTAGTTAACTTGCTTTGGTGGATTTTCTGGTGTTTTTTCTGGCGCAGGCTATTATTGCTGCTTATAGCACTTCAGTAAACTGATACCTTGGAGTGTAAATAACAACAGTCAGTGCACCAATATCACTTAGAGATGCCCCCTTGAATTTTGTAGCAGTAATAGTAAACACAATATTTTGGGTGGACTAAAGATGGCCATGCATGGGCTGATAAAAGCTGCTGACAGACTAAGTCAGCAGCTTATTGGCCCATGTGTGGGCTCTCCGATGGGCCTACCTGACAATAACTGGGCAGATGTTTCTCTGCTATAATTGAAAATCTTACTTGGAGGACTGCATTGGCTTGTTGATGTGATCTTTGCCCCATGATGATCAGAGTGTTTGATCTGAGGTCTAAATAATTGGATCAGCCCCATATAGCCTATCTCAAGGGAGCATATAGGGGATAAACCTGTTTGATTAGCGTCTTTGCCAAATGAGTAGATCTTTCAGTCCATGGCCAACTTAAGGTTGCCATTGAAGGTGTAAGGAAGCTACCTTCCACATGAAATAAATTGCTTCCTGATCACAAGACTTAGGGGATTTCCTATTTGATATTTTAGTATGCTAAGTCTATTGCTTCTTTTATTAGTTTGCTGAACGGTTGTGGGGCGTTGGGGAGCGAAGTACCGCTAGAGTCTATCTCCTTTGCTAGCGAATTTTCACCAGCGTCATTCACTTCGCCCCTTTAGTAAATTTGCCCCATTGACCCCTATGTAATTAGCTGCACATGGAAATCACGTTTAGAAAAATGGCAGAATAAAGGATACATTTGTGAAACATACAATGTATATTGAAAGCAGGTGTTTTCACACTAGAGTGGCTCCTCACTATAAAAGCAATTAACAAAATATTTTCAAGAAAACTCTAAAAGTCCAGTTACCTTTGACTTAATTATACTAGATACTGTATATCATGACCTGGATGAATGAGAATCTTCATAGACAGGTTGATGGGGTTTTTTTATGATCCATCATTCTATTAACAAATTTCATGTTGCTGTCACACAAAAACTTGTTGGTTGCAACAAATTTGTTGAACAAATTTGTTAATCATTAAGGGGGGTTATTTACTAAGGTCCGACTTTCTCTGGTCTGAGTTTTAAAGGGGAAAATCTAAAAAAAATTCGTAGAAAAAAGCTCAAATTCTTAGTGATTTAATAAACCCCAATGCTGTTAAAATTCAGTATAAAAAAATACTCCATCTCAAACCTGCCGAGGTCATGTAGAAGTCAATGGCAAGTGTCCTCTTTACAAGATATCATGATCTGCTCTGAGTTTTGTACAATAATCCGATTAATTCATGGTTAATTATGGTTAACCATGGGATAATCTGTAAAAATCAAAATTTTCGGCCAAATTGTAAGATTCAGATTTTTTTCACGATATTATCAAGTCTTTTCCCGCTCCAGGTTTTTTCAAGTAAATTTATTGATAAATATGGTAAAAATGTGCACAGGAATTTGGTCTTAAGCTGGCCATAGATGCAAAGATCTGATTGTACGAATCGAGGATTTGTACGATTTTCGGACCGTGTGTGGAGAGTCCTGACATTTTTTATCTAGCAGAGATTGGTCGTTTGGTCGATTGGACAGGTTAAAAGATTTCTGTCGGCTGCCGATAATATCTCTGTGTGTATTGCTGATTGTACGATTTTCAGTGGGAGACTGTCACTAGCTTTTGTCGGACATAACTTTCGTACGATTGCTGTCAGGGACAGAACATTGGCTGATCTGTTCTTTTCTACTTTAATTGATCGGAATGGTTAGTGGCAGGTCGGGAGATGGGAAAGTACGTTCAGATCTTTGCGTCTATGGCCAGCTTAAGTGGTTTTAATAAAAAATAGTGAGACATTTTTAGTAAATAACCCCCTAAATGTCACTTATCACTGCCTACAGTCTCTATAGGACAGACAGTTTACTGAATGCACCCTAACTGATTCTGACTTAGTAGAACAATAGTAGAATAATAATTTAAGTACTATTCTCCTACCTGACCATTCAGCTAAGACTCAAAACATTGAGAATCAACAGGTTTTCTGACACAGTGAACTCACCGACTGGCAAAAGTGAAGCTGGCTTGTAAAATAGGGTTTATAACATTGATATAGCTAAGATAAGTCTTTGGAGTACTATTATTATAAGTGCTTCTGTGTTGTTGTTAACAATGTACCCCTAATGAAAAGTATAAGGATTTTATAAGTTATTAAAAGTTCCATGACCATATAAAGGTATGAGCCGAAAGACAGGTCATGGAAATCTAAGGCAGTGTCTGATGGGCCCACTGGGATACCAGGAAAACTCCCGGTGGGTCCAGGTGTCAGTGGGCCCTCTTGCTTCTAACCATTTGGCCTATTTCATGGTCCTTCCCCATTTCTTTAAGCGGCATAATATTGGAAGAATAGAGTATAGTAAATAAATATAAAAGACTAGGAGAATAAAGAGGTTGAGTAAGGAGTGCAGGGATAATAAAAGTCGGCCCATGGTCTAAGGTTTTCTGGTGAGCCCCTGGTATCCCAGTATGGAACTGCTCTAAGGTCACTTCTAATTTCCTCATATTTTACAACAGGGGGAACATTATTTATTATAATACACAAGTTCCAGTTTCAGTCATTTGAATCGCCTAAATTTCACGTCACAGTTTGGTCTAATTGCTGGAAAATGCTTTCCTTCTCATTTTCCCAGGAGTAAGCCAATTTGACCAGACTTTCTATGAAAAGTAAAAATTTATTTTAAATAGCTTTTCCACACTTGTTTCAATTATATATTAAAAAAAGTTGGTTTGTTTTTGCTTCAGATCCTATAAATATCATAATTGTTTTCTGCTGCGACTCCCCATAGCCTTGTTCCTAAAAACAATGGATGTACAAACATGCAAGATAATGACAATCGCAACCTTGCTATTTTATCAGGATTCATTGTTTTTACAGTAAACACAATAAAAGGTTGGCACGTGTATAACTCCAGCCCTTCTTGCATTCCAGGCGTTGGCTGAGAGTTAGACAGATGGCAATGCACTGTGTGCACAAGAGCAGGATACAAGTACTCAGTGTGTAACATTGAACAGACTCAGTTACTTCCACTTGGTCACACTGTTTTCAGATGTCTTTGATGTATTAAAAGCCTTCTCTAGATAATGAAAAGCTAGGGCAGCTGGCAAATGGCTGGGAAAGTGCAAACCCGGTATTGAACTCAATGCACAGCACTATTCGGTACTCAGCCAATGTCACTCTGAAGGGAGGAACAGTAAATAGTGTATGTGCTGTTGCTTACTAGTTTCCTACGTGAAAGGTTACCATGGGTGGTCTACAATTAAGCATGCTTAATTGGAAAAAATGGAACACAGATTTCAACAATTTACTTAAAGGCTGCCATAGAGGGCCTATAATTGTAGATGCTTAATTGAACTCAAATAGGAATTTCAACAATTTGCTTTTTAGATTAATGCAAATAGTAGCAGGAGTAAAACAGCTGCTGCTTGAGTAAATGTCTAGAGAGGATTCACATAATAAAGCAATAATTGCACAGTATCATTTTACTCCTCTGTATTTATTTATCTGCAGTACTGTGCAGCTGTGTGACAGTTTGTGGGTATTACTGCACTGCTGGAACTGCAATGGATGAATCCCATTCATTACACAGAGTAGGAGTAATTTATAACCACACACTGCAAAAATCACTGCTTTTGAGGACTTCGTCTGATAAACATTCCTTAAGCCATTGTGATGTCCACAGAATGTCCACAGAATGCCAATGCCATAATACCAATTACTGCTTTCCATTGTACAGTTGGTGAGGTTGTTAGTCAAAAAAGAGCATTATAGTTGCTTTTAGAGTTTATATATATATATGAATTACAAATAATACAATATATGTGTCTTTCTGATTAGTATTTATATTTTTTCACATTTTGTGTTTTTGGTAAAATGTTCAATTTTGTCTGATTATATACTCTTCTAGATAAATATGTAAAACCCAATATATTACTACAACTCTATGACTAATACTATGCATGTTGTATCTCTGATAGACACTTCAGAGAAGTCTAAACACATGCACCACAAAGTGTTTGGTTACTGTATGTTCTTGTAAAAAGTTGGATCGACAGACCAGGACTTCATCAGATCATGACCCCTAGCATAATGGGAAGGAAAGGTGGCCAACTTAGTGAGGGCTTGGCTGGCATAAAGTGAAGAAATGGCTTTTTAACATCCTCCAAGCAGATAATGTCTTACAACTGGTACTAACTGGGAAACAGAAGAGAAGTGCTTAACCTAAAACATATATTTTTACTATTTGGTGTTGTAAAGCAAAGTGAGCAGGTAATTATCATCTGATTACTCATCAAGGTTCCAGCAATGCTGTGATTTTCTGTTTTTTTTTTTTAAAGTACAATCTGTCCTGGAGATCCAAGAGATCAAATGAGCATGCACTACTCTACACAAGATTCTTCACTAACTCTCAAACCAGTAGTCCGAAAATTATTCCTATTCTTTTCCTCATCAGGTAGGGAATTTCTGAAACTATCTTTGGTCCATGGCACATCTGCATTGCTATCAGTGTAAACTCGGTCAATGTAAAAACACTTCCATACTTGCACCATGGCAGAAGCTGGCATTGTCATGTGAATGCTCTTGAGCGATCCCTGCCTCACTACATCAGCATCTGCCATATGTAGAGTGTTTTCTTTTGATCAGAAAACAGGTGAGGAAGGGTGCTTTGACCATATCAGGTTAATGAAGTCCTTCTTATACTGATAATGCTGTCTCCTTTTTAAAGTGCATCAATTACAGCAGGAAAAACATCTACTATTATAAATGTCTACAGCACATACTGTAGATTTAAAATGTTCAACAATACTGAAGTTTTTTTGATTCAAGGGAAGAACCTATATTTACCTCTTAGCATTTGAGTAATTGTCTTGATACATTCTGCAGTGCAAGGGGGTGATTTGACTAGTGATAATAGCACTTGTTTTGTGGCTGTGCAGCCAGGCATGGAAATGGCTGGCGGATAATTAATTGCTAACCAATTTGCACAGAAACACTTCTTGTGAATCAGAAAAAGATCAATAATATGTCAATAAAAAGCAAATGAATACCAGTTGGTTGAGTTATAACTCATTGGCAAATTGATGAGCACATTGTGAATGGATTCTGATGGCATTTATTTAATCTCTGACTAGACTCTAGGCAAGGCCCAACCAACACCTTGTAAAAGTATGATTTGACTCTTACTCAGAAGCTGTACTGTAGATCCGTCATGCTGAGGCTATTGTCTTCAGTCACACCCACATAAGTCATTTATGACAGATCTAGTCATCATTTCCTTTGTTGCCACACTAGGTTCATTATTTATATTAATCCATGTTAATATAAAATACATTTATTCTAAATCTATACGCTAGCCATTCAATTCCTTGCAAGAAGTTTTATATGACATATGCTATATTTAAATTATGCAAAACATTTTTAATGGGGTCTTTTTTCAGTAGAATACAGGTATGGGATCTATTATTTGCAAACCCATTCGTAAAGCTCCAAAATATAGGAATAAAATACTAAACGTTGTATATTATACTGTATATACAACTCCAATGGAAAGGAATTATGGGGAGGTAGTACAGTAGCTTTGCATACCTCATCCCCTGAATAATGGACTCCCAAATATTCAATATTCAAATATGCAGCTGTTTACAGAGATTATACATTATTAGGATGAAGCTGGAGCACCCGGAGGAAACCCGTGGGCTTCTTTAAGGAAACTTTAAGTGGGGGTTAAGAAAAAAACAAATGATAGTCTTCAACGAATAACAAATATTCCTATTATTCACTATTATTCTTTTCAGGGCTTTAGTATTTTCCTGAAATCAACATTTGCAATGTTTGGCTCACCTTCAGGCAAAAGGCTGTCAGGAAAGTAAAATATATAAAATTAGCTAATTAAAATCATTCTTTCTTACCAGCAAGGGAGGACTCCACAACATATAATTAGTGAAACATTCAATCATAACCTAGTCCTTTTGCTTCTAATTGTTATTTATGTAAAATCCTTGAGCAATAATGCTGCCGAGCGGGGTGCAGATGATTTTGCTTTATTTTACAATTGAGTAAATCATAACAAAATTTGTTCCAGGAATGTGCTGCCAGTTGGAACTAGCGCTGACAGCAACTTGTTTATACCGTAGGGAACACTTAAAGGGCCAAGTCTATTTCATCTGAAAATTACGTGCAGGTGCAACTAAATGAGTATAATCTAATTGCAACATGTTGCAATGATTCTTGCCACAAAACTAAAGTTCTTCTGCTTTGATGGTTTCCTATAAACTGTCAACCTCAAAATGGTAAACAAGGTGAAAGGATGCACAGCTGACAACATAGCCCAAAAGAAAACGTTAAACCAGAAAAACAATCCTTATCTGGTGCCTTAGATACAACTGTCAAGTGTTGTTTTCCTTAACAAGGAGTGATAGCAGCAAAAAGCTAGTGTTTGGTGAATGTAGTTGTCAGATGTGACAATTTAACAGCTGTTTTCCTGTTAGAGGTATTCAGCTACTCTGCTTCCACCACTATGTGAAGTAAGGCCTAGTCCAGCAGGCAGGTGGATAGATTAGACCTAGAGGTGGTCCAATACAGTTAACTGTTCAACTAATCCACCTTCTCAATTGACACCCATAAATAGGACCAGCTACATAATTAAATTAACAATGTCTCCACTATCTTTAATCACCGTAAAATGTACCTTGGACATAGGATGCATTTAAGTTTAGCTCTAGTTTTTTTTCAGAATAATATGTACTGTATGTGCATGTAGATGTCAGAGGTTCTAGTGGCAACACATCAATATAGGTTGCTGTAGTCAAAACAACATATAAAGGGGTAGTAATAAATTTCAGATTTCATATTGTGATTCAAATATTTTGCCTTGGGGCCTTATCCCAAGTGGTGATGTAAAGGATGGCTGATCCACACAGTGAATAAAACAATGGCATTAACTTACCCTGTAGCTCTGTAGTGGTAAAGGCTTAATGGTTCTGGATCTGATGTATGAACTGTTGTGGAAGACACAGTACTTTTTCTTATAAAGGCTTCATGCCACACACAGTTCAACTTTGCACAGTTTTCAACCAGTCAGCTCTTGGGATAAAAGGATCAATATGATACTCTGTATGGCTGCTTTATATTGTTCCAATCTTTTAGTTGTCAGTCTGAACCATTGATATTGTGAGCAATAGTGATGTGTGGGTCAGGAAACTTTACCCTGCATTCAATCCTAATCTGAAATCTTGCCATTGTAGGTCCCAGAGCCAATCCATACCCACGTCTTTTCATTCTGGATACTTATGTGCATCTCTGATTCTAAGGCAGGGAATTTGCAGAAGAAGTGGAAGAAAGAAGTTCCCCAATCTGACCCGCACCCAACCCTAACCAACAATGGTTGACCAAATATCAATCCAAACCCTCCCCAATGGGGCTGTGTAGCTGGTAGTAGAGTCCTGCACAGGTCAGGCAGAAACTGTTGCCAGCGTGGACCCACTTACCAGCAACCCAAACCCACCTTCCATAGACATGCTACCCAATCTACCTGCAGGGAATAACTTTATTCAGACCAGACAATCAAAATTAATATAATTCCATGAGGCAGGTCATCATGTTTAAAAATAAAATATTTTTCCTTGAAAGGGAGTGGGGGTACCATTTCCATAAGGGATTTTCAGTCCTGAAACCCAACAGTTTTATGAAGGTCAACATACATACATGTATGTACATGTAAAATCATTTTAAACCTATTTTCCAAGGCAAATACCATCAGGCTGATTCACAAGCAAGTGGCATATACAAGTCCTAAAAGGAAATCGAATAACTATACAAATAGCAGAAATGGGATATTCATCTATCTGTCTGTCTGTCTGTCTATCTATCATCTTCATCTGTAATACGTTCATAATACATTGTGCATGGCCCTTTACATTTTAGGAATGCTGCAATGGAATAAAGGAGCAATTACTATGATTATTTTTGCATCTATTTTCTGCCAAAAGAGACAAAAATTACTATAAAGGGTTTACGGTTGTCTAAATTCCCCGTGTTCATAAGAACAAAAATAACAGGCATTTATATAATATAACATTTATATCTGATGTTGATTTGAGCAGAAATAGGTTGCCAGTACAGAGGCGAGGAAGTCAATAAATCATGTGGTATATTTGCAGTTGGGAGAAAGGAGCTTTGAGATTATTGTGGATTTGTTCAGTCTTCCAGAACAGTAACTTCAAGCAATAAAGAATTTGGTATTGGAAGGTAATGGTAGATCGCTTTGCAGCTTTTCCTGTGCTCTGCTGGAGGAGTACAGTGTATGTAGCAGAATGCTTTCAGAAGCATTGACTTGTAAAGCTGGATTAAGCAAGAACACATTTTTATTTGGCCCTTTCAGTTTAAAAAAAAAATGAAAGCAGATTTCAGAAAATAATAAAATGTGCGTCATGGTAAATCTAAACTAGCTGTTAGTGGCAGGTCAAGGCTCATTTAGACTTTACAAACAGACCCCCAGCTCTATGGGAAAGAGCAGGAACAACAATCATAGAGACTTAAGATTATGTAGCGATTAGTGAACAACATGGATTGGAGACTGCAACCGAATTCTATTATTAAAAGATCATTTATGCACTGCTCAAAGTACAGAATAAGCACTGATGCAAAGCTTTTTGTAAGGACCCACAAAAATTTAAAAATAAAGAATAATACTTATATTATTTAGCCTGATCCCAACTCTTCTGCAGCCCACAGCCATATGGGGAGTTTAAAGGTATAACTCTAGCACACCGTTTTGTCATCTCATCATAGTGCACACAGCCTATACAGTGTCATTGACACTGGCTGACACTAAAATGACAAAGCCCACACAACCCCTAAGCTTCCCTTGCAGCATATATTTTACCACCCCCAACCAGCACCTTTGAGATGATCTGTGTAATCTGTCCAGACACGTGTGTGGCCAGTCATACAGGACAGTATATCCCACAAATCACTTGCTGTGGTACTGCTCATACAAAATACCTTGTTATATAAAAGGAAGACATATACTGTAGCCTATTCAAACAAAGATGTCCTGTTGCAGGCCTGGAAGCCTTTTCAGCATAACATGCTAGTTTAGCAAGCTGCTGAGATTTCATAGAAATGCTTTTGTTGTTTCTCTGTAGGCTTTGTTGTCCTGCTTCTATTTCTCTTTCTAAACCAGTTTCCAGGTAGGTGACTTTTTAACTGCACTGAAAGGACTTTTCCAATGACACACTGGGATTAGAAGGTTTTGTTTTCTGGTATTGAAATACATTTTGTTTTTCTTGTTCTTCTTATTGTTTTTGATGTTGTGTTAGCCACTGTAATGTCAGTGGGTGGCACAAAGGGGCTGTTATAAAGGCTGGGCCAGATAGAAAACACTAAAATAGAGTTAGTGATAAAGTAAACATTTTTTGAAGTACTTGCCCACTGTAGCATTTAGATTTTGGCTCATGTTTTCACATACCATCACTCACCCATTACTAATACCCCCTTTGCTGTACCCTGCCTCACCTACATTTAAAGGAGCAGTAACAGCAAAAAAGTAAGGTGTTTTTAAAAAAAATTAAAATGAAGTGCACCAATTGCCATCCCGCCAGCAGGAGGCAGTTTTGGGAGATTAGTCGCCCCGAAGAAGAGGGGATTTGTCATCGGGGGACAAAATCTCCCCGAACCTGAGCGTGTGTCTCTGCCCTAAAACTGGTGTATTAGATGCTGAACCTCAACATAGTTAATATAAATAATTTGCTGTGTAGCCATGGGGGCAGCCATTCAAAGCTGAAAAAGGAGAAAAGACAGGATACACAACTGATAACAGATAAACTCTGTAGTATTGTCACGATCGCCGCCCGGAGCAGGTCCAAGAGCTCCGGGCGGCGCGTCCCTCCTTGCCGGCGTCGCTTCCAAAATGGCGGCGCCCATGGCCGCCACGTGGGTAGCGGCGCCGGCGCGATGACATCAGCGCGCCGACGTCGGCGCAAGGGCGTCAATGACGTCACAATGGCGCCAAATTCAAAATAAAAACGCCAACTAGACGCCAGAATGGCGCCCAAGTATAGGACTACTTTCCCTATAGTATCCTGGGTTTCCTGTGAAGCTTTATTGCTATATCTTGTTCCTGATTTATATTCTGACCCTTTGCCTGGACTTTGCTGATATCTGCCTGCCTGTGAACTTTTGCCTGGATCTCGACTACTCCTTTGATTAACCCTTTGGACACCGCGAACTTGCTCCCTCAAGAGGGCTTCCTCCTCGATCCTGACAACCTCCCTGGTGGGAGCATCCCGGCTCCCTGACATTATACTTGGGCCATGGATCCTACTGAGGAAGCTACGCCTGATTTCGGACGAGCGCTCCGCGGACTGGCGTCCCGCATGCAGGAATATGAAGCCCAGCAGTACCACATAGGACAGGCACTCGATACCCTTCTCTCCCGAGTGCCTCCAGCGCCTCCTGCTTCCCAAGCGGCTGCAAATCCTCCCATGGCGGACGTCTCGTCTAGCACAGGTTTCTCGTCTGGTGAGCCTCGTATTCCGCCTCCTGCTCGCTTCAGTGGGGACCCACAGGCCTGCAGAGGTTTCGCTACACAGTGCCAGATCCAGTTCGAGTTTCAACCCTCGCACTTCCCCAATGAACGTTCCAAGGTGGGGTATGTGATGTCTCGTTTGGTGGGCAAACCGCTTGAGTGGGCAACATCTCTTTGGGAGAAGAATTCTCCACTGACTTTTGATGCCAAGGCGTTTCTTCAAGCGTTTCGTACGGTGTTTGATGCCCCGGGTCGGGTCACAAATGCTCCTTCTCGCCTTCTGCAACTCCGTCAGGGAAACCGCAGTGTCAGTGACTATGCTATTGACTTTAGAACTTTGATGGCTGAGACTTCCTGGAATGACGATGCCTATAAGGCCGTATTCTATCAAGGTCTGTCTATTCGCATTAAAGATGATCTTGTCTCCAGGGAGTTCCCTGATCTGCTGGAAGACCTGATTACACTATCCATTAAGGTGGACACTCGTCTTAGAGAGCATCAAGTAGAGAGGGAGCGTTGTAAACGATTTCAACCCGTGTTGGCACCTCGCTTCCAGAGAGCTCTCTTGCAAACTCCAGCTGCTCAAGCCTCTCCTTCTCCTCCGGAGGAACCGATGCAAGTTGGAAGGGCTCGTCTCTCCGAACAAGAAAGACTCCGTAGACGAATGGCTGGCTTATGTCTGTATTGTGGCGGACAGTCTCATTTTGCAAACTCTTGTCCGGTGAAGCCCACGAGTTCTGTTCCCCGAGATTCGCCTAGCCACTAAGACCATTGTCGGCTCCGCTTTCATTGACTCTGGAGCTGCTGGGAACTTCATGGACGCTCTTTTCGCCAAACACATGGAAGTTCCCTTATTCCCATTGTCCACGCCGCTTCGTGTCACTGCCATTGACGACAGACCCCTGGTGGCTGAATTTATCTCCATGACGACTGGTGAATTGCCTGTGCAGGTTGGGACGCTGCATAAAGAAAGACTTTCGTTCCTAATTATTTCCTGTCCATCAGTTCCAGTCGTTTTGGGTCTCCCTTGGCCACGCCTGCATAATCCCACCATTGATTGGTCCGCAGGACAGATTTCCCGTTGGAGCCCATTTTGCCAGAAGCATTTTCTTCCTGCTGAACCCCTCCAGAGGGTGAATATCTCTATGTCTGATCTGAAGACTCTACCCTCCTTTTACAGGGAGTTCTCTGATGTATTCTGTAAGAAGTCTGCAGAATTCCTTCCTCCACATCGACAATACATCGACAACCATGCCCCCTAGAGGTCGTACTTATCCTCTCTCTCCAGCGGAAACCACTGCCATGAAGCAATATATCCAAGAGAATCTCCAGCGGGGGTTTATTCGCCCTTCTACTTCTCCTGCCGGGGCTGGATTCTTCTTCGTGGAAAAGAAGGATGGAGGTCTACGTCCCTGCATTGACTACCGGGGTCTTAATAAAATCACCGTTAAGAACCGGTATCCCTTGCCCCTGATTGCTGAACTCTTTGACCAACTGAAAGGGGCTAAAATCTTCACTAAGTTGGATCTCCGTGGGGCGTATAACCTTATCCGCATCCGGGAAGGTGACGAATGGAAGACAGCATTCAACACTCGGGATGGGCACTACGAGTACCTCGTAATGCCCTTTGGTCTCTGCAATGCCCCCGCTGTCTTTCAAGAATTCGTGAACGACATTTTCCGGGATCTCTTGGGAAAATTTGTGGTCGTGTACCTAGATGACATCTTGATTTTCTCCAAGGACCTTGCAAGCCATCGCTCTCAGGTGAAGGAAGTACTCTCTCGTTTGAGGAAGAACTCTCTCTTTGCCAAACTGGAGAAATGTGTGTTTGAAGTGTCCAAGATCCCTTTTCTGGGCTATATCATCTCCCCAGAGGGTTTCGAGATGGATCCTGTGAAAGTGTCTGCAATCCAAGAGTGGCCTCTACCCCTAAGTACTAAGGCAATCCAGAGATTCATTGGTTTTGCTAACTACTATCGGCAATTCATTAAGAGATTCTCTTCTCGTATTGCTCCAATCCTTGCTCTCATCCAAAAGGGGGTAAACCCAGCTCTTGGCCCCCACCTGCTGTTGAAGCTTTTCAATCCTTGAAGGATGCCTTCACTTCTGCTTCGGTTCTCCGCCATCCTGATCCAGAGTTACCTTTCTTCATCGAGGTGGATGCTTCTGAAGTTGGAGCCGGAGCTATCTTGTCCCAAAGACATCCCTCTGATGGGAAGCTGCATCCATGTGGGTATTTCTCTAAGAAGTTCTCTCCTGCGGAGCAAAATTATGATGTAGGAAATCGAGAACTCCTGGCGGTTAAGCTTGCCTTAGAAGAGTGGCGTCACCTCCTTGAAGGTTCCTTGATCCCAGTCACGATCTACACAGATCATAAGAATCTTGAATTCATCCAATCTCTCAAGAGGCTGAATCCCAGACAAGCAAGGTGGTCTCTCTTCTTCTCTCGATTTAACTTCGTCTTGACTTTTCGCCCTGGCTCCAAGAATCGGAAGGCTGATGCTCTGTCTCGAAGTTTCACTCCGGTGGATCGTACTCCTGAAAGACTAGAGCCTATTATTCCTCCTGTCAAGATCATCGCTTCCTTGTACCCTCAATTCGCTGATCAAATCCTGGCTGGTCAATCTTCTGCTCCTCCTGATACCCCCATTGGGATGGCGTTTGTCCCCTCCGAGTTACGTCTGCCCATTCTTCAACAGACTCACTGTTCCAAGCAAGCTGGACATCCCAGTCCAGAAAAGACTCTTGAACTCCTTCGACGTTTAGTCTGGTGGCCGACTATCCGAAAAGATGTCAAAGACTTTGTTTTGTGAATCCCCTTGACAAAGGCTTACGCCGAAACGTTGGGGCCATTCTCATACTGGTGGTAGGTGTATCTGCTCCTTGCTGTATAATTGTAATACTTACTGTTTACTGTTATGTAATTGTGGCTATGTTTAAACGTTAGGTATATACCATGTAAGCTTATGTATTGTATTATACAGGCCTACTATTGTGGCTTTGTGTGTATTATTTGCATAAACAAGTAAAACTTTATTTTAAATATACCATACTTGCCTTCTTTTGAGTGTGCATACCTATCTATATATTGTTACGTTGTGGGGTACCCATTGTAGGGGTACCCTTTTGATGTTTGCACCTCTTGCACTGTTTACCTACACCATTTGCTGAATTGGTGTGCCCTCCACCCATTACTAAATTCTAAAGACTTTGTTTCTGCCTGTACTGTTTGTGCCACTTCCAAGTCCAGCCATTCTCGCCCCAGTGGGTTACTACAGCCGTTGCCTGTTCCCTCTCGTCCTTGGACGCATTTGGCAATGGAATTCATTGTTGAACTTCCTCCCTCCTGTGGGAACACCGTGATTTGGGTTGTCATTGACCGCTTCAGCAAGATGGCCCACTTCATCCCTCTACGGAAGCTTCCATCTGCAGTGGAGTTGTCACAGTTGTTCATCCAGTTCATTTTTCGCCTGCATGGCTTCCCAACTGAGATCGTTTCTGACAGAGGGTCTCAATTCACGGCTAAATTCTGGCGTTCCCTGTGCAAAGATCTAGGTATTAATCTTCAGTTCTCCTCAGCTTATCATCCCCAGACTAATGGAGCGGCTGAGCGAGTGAACCAAGCCTTGGAACAGTTCTTGAGGAACCACGTTTCACTTTGTCAAGATGATTGGTCTGATCTCCGCCCGTGGGCGGAATTTGCTCATAACAATGCCTGCCACGCTTCCACTGGAAGGTCCCCATTTATGTCTGTGTATGGTCTACATCCTCTAGCCTTCCCACAAGACTTTGTGTTGTCTGATGTTCCGGCCGCTGATGACCATGCAGCCCACATGTCTGCTATTTGGGCTGCAACCAAGTCAAACCTGGAGAAGAGTGCTCTGGTTCACAAGTCGTTTGCAGATCGTAGACGTAGACCCTCTCCTCCCTACAAGGTCGGTGATAAAGTCTGGTTGTCTTCCAGGAACATTCGGTTGAAGGTACCATCTCCTAAGTTGGGTCCGAGGTTCGTAGGTCCATTTCCCATTTTGGAGGTGATCAATCCTGTGGCTGTCAGACTTCAGCTTCCCCCTGAGATGCGAATTCCCAACGTGTTTCATGTCTCCTTGGTGAAACCCGCCACCTCCAACCGCTTTTCCGTGGTCCAGCCTTCCCCTCCTACTATCTCTGTGGATGGCCAACAAGAATATGAGGTGGAGAAGATCCTTGACTCCAAGATCTCCAGGGGCTCTCTTCAGTACCTCATCAAGTGGAAAGGCTTCGGCCCTGAAGAATGCTCCTGGGAAGGATGCTCTGATGTCCATGCTCCTCGTCTGGTGAGGGAGTTCCACTCCAAATTTCCCCAGAAGCCAAGTCCTGGTGGTCCGGAGGCCCCCCGTGAGGGGGGGTACTGTCACGATCGCCGCCCGGAGCAGGTCCAAGAGCTCCGGGCGGCGCGTCCCTCCTTGCCGGCGTCGCTTCCAAAATGGCGGCGCCCATGGCCGCCACGTGGGTAGCGGCGCCGGCGCGATGACGTCAGCGCGCCGACGTTGGCGCAAGGGCGTCAATGACGTCACAATGGCGCCAAATTCAAAATAAAAACGCCAACTAGACGCCAGAATGGCGCCCAAGTATAGGACTACTTTCCCTATAGTATCCTGGGTTTCCTGTGAAGCTTTATTGCTATATCTTGTTCCTGATTTATATTCTGACCCTTTGCCTGGACTTTGCTGATATCTGCCTGCCTGTGAACTTTTGCCTGGATCTCGACTACTCCTTTGATTAACCCTTTGGACACCGCGAACTTGCTCCCTCAAGAGGGCTTCCTCCTCGATCCTGACAACCTCCCTGGTGGGAGCATCCCGGCTCCCTGACATTATACTTGGGCCATGGATCCTACTGAGGAAGCTACGCCTGATTTCGGACGAGCGCTCCGCGGACTGGCGTCCCGCATGCAGGAATATGAAGCCCAGCAGTACCACATAGGACAGGCACTCGATACCCTTCTCTCCCGAGTGCCTCCAGCGCCTCCTGCTTCCCAAGCGGCTGCAAATCCTCCCATGGCGGACGTCTCGTCTAGCACAGGTTTCTCGTCTGGTGAGCCTCGTATTCCGCCTCCTGCTCGCTTCAGTGGGGACCCACAGGCCTGCAGAGGTTTCGCTACACAGTGCCAGATCCAGTTCGAGTTTCAACCCTCGCACTTCCCCAATGAACGTTCCAAGGTGGGGTATGTGATGTCTCGTTTGGTGGGCAAACCGCTTGAGTGGGCAACATCTCTTTGGGAGAAGAATTCTCCACTGACTTTTGATGCCAAGGCGTTTCTTCAAGCGTTTCGTACGGTGTTTGATGCCCCGGGTCGGGTCACAAATGCTCCTTCTCGCCTTCTGCAACTCCGTCAGGGAAACCGCAGTGTCAGTGACTATGCTATTGACTTTAGAACTTTGATGGCTGAGACTTCCTGGAATGACGATGCCTATAAGGCCGTATTCTATCAAGGTCTGTCTATTCGCATTAAAGATGATCTTGTCTCCAGGGAGTTCCCTGATCTGCTGGAAGACCTGATTACACTATCCATTAAGGTGGACACTCGTCTTAGAGAGCATCAAGTAGAGAGGGAGCGTTGTAAACGATTTCAACCCGTGTTGGCACCTCGCTTCCAGAGAGCTCTCTTGCAAACTCCAGCTGCTCAAGCCTCTCCTTCTCCTCCGGAGGAACCGATGCAAGTTGGAAGGGCTCGTCTCTCCGAACAAGAAAGACTCCGTAGACGAATGGCTGGCTTATGTCTGTATTGTGGCGGACAGTCTCATTTTGCAAACTCTTGTCCGGTGAAGCCCACGAGTTCTGTTCCCCGAGATTCGCCTAGCCACTAAGACCATTGTCGGCTCCGCTTTCATTGACTCTGGAGCTGCTGGGAACTTCATGGACGCTCTTTTCGCCAAACACATGGAAGTTCCCTTATTCCCATTGTCCACGCCGCTTCGTGTCACTGCCATTGACGACAGACCCCTGGTGGCTGAATTTATCTCCATGACGACTGGTGAATTGCCTGTGCAGGTTGGGACGCTGCATAAAGAAAGACTTTCGTTCCTAATTATTTCCTGTCCATCAGTTCCAGTCGTTTTGGGTCTCCCTTGGCCACGCCTGCATAATCCCACCATTGATTGGTCCGCAGGACAGATTTCCCGTTGGAGCCCATTTTGCCAGAAGCATTTTCTTCCTGCTGAACCCCTCCAGAGGGTGAATATCTCTATGTCTGATCTGAAGACTCTACCCTCCTTTTACAGGGAGTTCTCTGATGTATTCTGTAAGAAGTCTGCAGAATTCCTTCCTCCACATCGACAATACATCGACAACCATGCCCCCTAGAGGTCGTACTTATCCTCTCTCTCCAGCGGAAACCACTGCCATGAAGCAATATATCCAAGAGAATCTCCAGCGGGGGTTTATTCGCCCTTCTACTTCTCCTGCCGGGGCTGGATTCTTCTTCGTGGAAAAGAAGGATGGAGGTCTACGTCCCTGCATTGACTACCGGGGTCTTAATAAAATCACCGTTAAGAACCGGTATCCCTTGCCCCTGATTGCTGAACTCTTTGACCAACTGAAAGGGGCTAAAATCTTCACTAAGTTGGATCTCCGTGGGGCGTATAACCTTATCCGCATCCGGGAAGGTGACGAATGGAAGACAGCATTCAACACTCGGGATGGGCACTACGAGTACCTCGTAATGCCCTTTGGTCTCTGCAATGCCCCCGCTGTCTTTCAAGAATTCGTGAACGACATTTTCCGGGATCTCTTGGGAAAATTTGTGGTCGTGTACCTAGATGACATCTTGATTTTCTCCAAGGACCTTGCAAGCCATCGCTCTCAGGTGAAGGAAGTACTCTCTCGTTTGAGGAAGAACTCTCTCTTTGCCAAACTGGAGAAATGTGTGTTTGAAGTGTCCAAGATCCCTTTTCTGGGCTATATCATCTCCCCAGAGGGTTTCGAGATGGATCCTGTGAAAGTGTCTGCAATCCAAGAGTGGCCTCTACCCCTAAGTACTAAGGCAATCCAGAGATTCATTGGTTTTGCTAACTACTATCGGCAATTCATTAAGAGATTCTCTTCTCGTATTGCTCCAATCCTTGCTCTCATCCAAAAGGGGGTAAACCCAGCTCTTGGCCCCCACCTGCTGTTGAAGCTTTTCAATCCTTGAAGGATGCCTTCACTTCTGCTTCGGTTCTCCGCCATCCTGATCCAGAGTTACCTTTCTTCATCGAGGTGGATGCTTCTGAAGTTGGAGCCGGAGCTATCTTGTCCCAAAGACATCCCTCTGATGGGAAGCTGCATCCATGTGGGTATTTCTCTAAGAAGTTCTCTCCTGCGGAGCAAAATTATGATGTAGGAAATCGAGAACTCCTGGCGGTTAAGCTTGCCTTAGAAGAGTGGCGTCACCTCCTTGAAGGTTCCTTGATCCCAGTCACGATCTACACAGATCATAAGAATCTTGAATTCATCCAATCTCTCAAGAGGCTGAATCCCAGACAAGCAAGGTGGTCTCTCTTCTTCTCTCGATTTAACTTCGTCTTGACTTTTCGCCCTGGCTCCAAGAATCGGAAGGCTGATGCTCTGTCTCGAAGTTTCACTCCGGTGGATCGTACTCCTGAAAGACTAGAGCCTATTATTCCTCCTGTCAAGATCATCGCTTCCTTGTACCCTCAATTCGCTGATCAAATCCTGGCTGGTCAATCTTCTGCTCCTCCTGATACCCCCATTGGGATGGCGTTTGTCCCCTCCGAGTTACGTCTGCCCATTCTTCAACAGACTCACTGTTCCAAGCAAGCTGGACATCCCAGTCCAGAAAAGACTCTTGAACTCCTTCGACGTTTAGTCTGGTGGCCGACTATCCGAAAAGATGTCAAAGACTTTGTTTTGTGAATCCCCTTGACAAAGGCTTACGCCGAAACGTTGGGGCCATTCTCATACTGGTGGTAGGTGTATCTGCTCCTTGCTGTATAATTGTAATACTTACTGTTTACTGTTATGTAATTGTGGCTATGTTTAAACGTTAGGTATATACCATGTAAGCTTATGTATTGTATTATACAGGCCTACTATTGTGGCTTTGTGTGTATTATTTGCATAAACAAGTAAAACTTTATTTTAAATATACCATACTTGCCTTCTTTTGAGTGTGCATACCTATCTATATATTGTTACGTTGTGGGGTACCCATTGTAGGGGTACCCTTTTGATGTTTGCACCTCTTGCACTGTTTACCTACACCATTTGCTGAATTGGTGTGCCCTCCACCCATTACTAAATTCTAAAGACTTTGTTTCTGCCTGTACTGTTTGTGCCACTTCCAAGTCCAGCCATTCTCGCCCCAGTGGGTTACTACAGCCGTTGCCTGTTCCCTCTCGTCCTTGGACGCATTTGGCAATGGAATTCATTGTTGAACTTCCTCCCTCCTGTGGGAACACCGTGATTTGGGTTGTCATTGACCGCTTCAGCAAGATGGCCCACTTCATCCCTCTACGGAAGCTTCCATCTGCAGTGGAGTTGTCACAGTTGTTCATCCAGTTCATTTTTCGCCTGCATGGCTTCCCAACTGAGATCGTTTCTGACAGAGGGTCTCAATTCACGGCTAAATTCTGGCGTTCCCTGTGCAAAGATCTAGGTATTAATCTTCAGTTCTCCTCAGCTTATCATCCCCAGACTAATGGAGCGGCTGAGCGAGTGAACCAAGCCTTGGAACAGTTCTTGAGGAACCACGTTTCACTTTGTCAAGATGATTGGTCTGATCTCCGCCCGTGGGCGGAATTTGCTCATAACAATGCCTGCCACGCTTCCACTGGAAGGTCCCCATTTATGTCTGTGTATGGTCTACATCCTCTAGCCTTCCCACAAGACTTTGTGTTGTCTGATGTTCCGGCCGCTGATGACCATGCAGCCCACATGTCTGCTATTTGGGCTGCAACCAAGTCAAACCTGGAGAAGAGTGCTCTGGTTCACAAGTCGTTTGCAGATCGTAGACGTAGACCCTCTCCTCCCTACAAGGTCGGTGATAAAGTCTGGTTGTCTTCCAGGAACATTCGGTTGAAGGTACCATCTCCTAAGTTGGGTCCGAGGTTCGTAGGTCCATTTCCCATTTTGGAGGTGATCAATCCTGTGGCTGTCAGACTTCAGCTTCCCCCTGAGATGCGAATTCCCAACGTGTTTCATGTCTCCTTGGTGAAACCCGCCACCTCCAACCGCTTTTCCGTGGTCCAGCCTTCCCCTCCTACTATCTCTGTGGATGGCCAACAAGAATATGAGGTGGAGAAGATCCTTGACTCCAAGATCTCCAGGGGCTCTCTTCAGTACCTCATCAAGTGGAAAGGCTTCGGCCCTGAAGAATGCTCCTGGGAAGGATGCTCTGATGTCCATGCTCCTCGTCTGGTGAGGGAGTTCCACTCCAAATTTCCCCAGAAGCCAAGTCCTGGTGGTCCGGAGGCCCCCCGTGAGGGGGGGTACTGTCACGATCGCCGCCCGGAGCAGGTCCAAGAGCTCCGGGCGGCGCGTCCCTCCTTGCCGGCGTCGCTTCCAAAATGGCGGCGCCCATGGCCGCCACGTGGGTAGCGGCGCCGGCGCGATGACGTCAGCGCGCCGACGTTGGCGCAAGGGCGTCAATGACGTCACAATGGCGCCAAATTCAAAATAAAAACGCCAACTAGACGCCAGAATGGCGCCCAAGTATAGGACTACTTTCCCTATAGTATCCTGGGTTTCCTGTGAAGCTTTATTGCTATATCTTGTTCCTGATTTATATTCTGACCCTTTGCCTGGACTTTGGACTTTGCTGATATCTGCCTGCCTGTGAACTTTTGCCTGGATCTCGACTACTCCTTTGATTAACCCTTTGGACACCGTGAACTTGCTCCCTCAAGAGGGCTTCCTCCTCGATCCTGACAACCTCCCTGGTGGGAGCATCCCGGCTCCCTGACAAGTATACAATGGGATTTTTCAGAACTTATCTGTTATCTACTGTGTATCCTGTGCTTCAATGGCTGCCCCATGGCTACACAGCAGCGTGTTTACAAAAACTAAAATTGTGTTTCTGAAGCAAACACACCAGTTTTCCCAGTGCAGGGCAACAGAACATTATATTGTCATTCCTTTAGAAACTTTACATTTTTGCTCTTACTGTTCCTTTAAAGTGTATAGTTCATAGCATAAAATTCTTTGTGTTTGGTACATGAATGCATGACTACAGAACCCTAAAAAGTAAACCTTGTATGTTTCACATTTCTGAAGCAATAGGTTTTCACCAGATAGCTGTTAGATAATGTGTATGGTAAGTGTTGTTAAAGTGTAACTGTATGTTTGTCTTTCCTTACGCTCGCTACAATTTATTTTAGAGGGAGGTTGGTCATGTTACTCATGTTACATGTTACTCATCATCCAACCATAACTGCTGCTTTATATCTGGCAATCTTTTTTGACATAAAAAGTCTCCTGCTTTCTGTTGCTCGTGTCTGTACATACTGTTTCTGACTTTAATGTTTTATGTTTAATAAGGTAGAATGTATATATAACGTGGCAACCTTGATAGTGGTGTTGGCAGGTGAAGGATATATGAAATTATGGACAAGCTAGTGACAGTCTCCCTCTGAAAATCCTACGATCGGCAATACACGCAGAGATATTATAGGCAGCCGACAGAAATTTTCTAACCTGTCCGATCGACCAAACGACCGATCTCCGCCGGACGAAAAATGACGGGACTCGAAAATCCTCAATTCGTACGATCGGATCTTTGCGTCTATGGCCAGCATAAGAGTGCCTTGCTGATTCACTGTTTAAGAAAATATTTACACATTCTTTATAACAGGACATGTAACAACATATTCTTTCATAGTGGAGCCTCTTGAGTTTTACTTATATTTTCTAGCTTGTTTTGTAACGATAACGAATGATCTGCATCACAGGTATTCCCAGATACAACTGAATAGACTGCTGGGAAATAGTATGAATTATGCAATGATGGTTTGATTTTGTTAAATTGCTTTTAATGGCAGGAGGATTTTAAAGTAATAACATTAGAAGCAAAATGCTGTGTTTATTTCTCTGGAGAATAAGATTCTAGCAAGCCATATTATTATTCAATGTATCAGAGCAAATCTATAAATAAATAACTCAATCCAATATTGCGTGTTTGGCAAATATGTGTTACAACCCCTTTTAGCATAACGATAATGATTATGATTTACTAATTCTAAATTGTAAAGATGCTGATGGTTTAAGTGACTCGTTAATTGTAATAAATTATGGTTGTAAAATTCATACATTATAGTGTATAAATTCCCATTATTGCTCATATTTATAAAATTTCACATCTGTGCAAATAAGCGCAATAAATGTCAGTGCAGGATTTTAAAAATATATATTTATTGCTGTGAGCATCAACAAATATATCTAGACATCCCTCACTTAGCCCCCTACCTTGCACATCATTCAGAGGCACATGGTGGAGAGAGAAACAGGAGCTGCAGCCTGCATCTAGCCCTCTTCTTACTGCCTGTGTTAAAGTAGGCTACTTCTCTTGGCATTGCTCTCTGCACTGAGCTCCATATTTTTCATCATGCACCCATTGGGACTTCCATGCATTAGGGGCAGGTACGTGGCCAGAGGGGAGAATACCTAAATGCCTCCCTCTGTCCACTCATTTAATCGAATGCAGCCTAACACAGAATGCACTCAATTCTAGACAAAGTCTGCAGGTCTCTGTGATTCAAAACTGGAGCACAGAGGCCTGCAACTATTTGAATATTGCCCCGCAAGGTGGCCAAAGTGAAAAAAGGGAGATTGTGGGGGGACTGAGGAGAGATGCCTGCATGCCCACGTCCATTTTGGCGCATGGTGTGTGATGACGCAAATGCGCCCACATTGGCGCCCATCTTGACACGCGCTGAGTCCTTACAGTAAGTCATAAAAAAGCAAGAAAGGAACAAGCTCCAGCAGAGAAATTGCTGATGTATGATCACTGGGTGAGGCTGATGAAAATGAGGACAGAAAACAAACGCAAGTGAGATCTTTATCTCACTCACCTTATCTGGCATTGGTTGGATTTTTGTTTCCACCCTCATGTTACATAGATAAAAAAATAAAAAGCTCACTACCTAAAAACTGGCAAACACTTTATTTATCAAAATCCAGTCTAAAATACTCAACTGAGGGCAGAAAATGCCAGCAAGATAAAAAACTACCTTTATTTTATCCGTACCATAGAATGATTGTAAAGCAGCCATCAAGTGTGTGAACTGTTCAAAATTGGCAAGATTAACTCAGTTTTGTATATGGTCTATTCAGAGCAAGCGCACACATGAGAAAAAGGGGACCAAAAAAGGGAGAGCTTGTTTCCTGCTGCACCAAAACTAGGTTAATACTGCCTTACTATGAAACAGAGAGAGCCTGAACTGTCAATAGGGGAACCTCAGTCACTGAATTAAGGTATGGGATCTTTTATTTGGCATGCTTTGAACCTGTGCATAGCAAGGAGGGGCCACATTTGGTTCTTGAGGTGCTTTCATCACTTCTATAACCTTCAAGTGATCACTAATTGTGGTACCAGAGAGACTTGTTTTCAGAGTCGGCCTGGACATTAGGGGCCGCGACTTGCGGTGCAGCAAATAGATTTTTTTGGGGCCCAATAGATCGGGGGAGGAGGACTGGGTCCAATGGTCTGAGTCCAACCCTGCTTGTATTTGCTTATTTTATTTAGATTAAATTTGTAATTGGGTCATTCATATTCTGTGACTTATGAAATATATATATAACAAACAAGGGAAAGTTGTGCTCACCACTAATTTTTAAAACCATTAGGTGGGGGTGCAATGAGGCTGTGACCACAAAATACATATAGTCAAATACAAGAGTCCTCTGCACTCAACCCATTATCAATATATTTAAGACAGAGACATTTTGTGCAAACTGCTACTGAAAAATGCCTTACCCTTTAAACAACACAGGGATTGTTTGTCCATATATTGCAATATATTTAAACTGGCCAACTACGTCAAAGTCATCCCATATCTGGCCAGTCCTACGCTTAATTTTCATCTGATTCATTAAGAATTCAATTGCTTCATTATACATTTTACAAAGGGACTAAGTTTTACCTGCAACTTACTGCTTTCAAAGTAAAACTCCCAAACTTGGCTGCCCTTTTATTAGACACCAGTGGGATCACCTGACTATAGTTGGGATATGGACAAACAATCCCTGTTTTGTTTAAAGGGTAAGGCATTTTTCAGTAGCAGTATGCACAAAATGTCTCTGTCTTCAATATATTGATAATGGGTTGAGTGCAGAGGACTCTTGTATTTGTCTATATGTATTTTGTGATCACAGCCTCATTGCACCCCCGCCTAATGGTTTTAAAAATTAGTGGTGAGCACAACTTTCCCTTGTTTGTTATAGTTCTACAGGAGCAGTGACCAGCTCCATGTTGTAGCTCCCACCCTTCCCAGCTATAGTCAGGTGATCCCACTGGTGTCTAATAAAAGGGCAGCCAAGTTTGGAAGTTTTACTTTGAAAGCAGCAAGTAAGTTGCATCTACAGTATATACTATAATTTTATATTGTGCCCCAAAACAGCTTGTGAGCATTATGTGTCAGGTTGTTAATCCCAAAATTGCAACAATAGGTTGACCACAATGTTAGAGATAACTGTTTTTCATCATACCAGAGGTAACGTGGAGTAGGGGATGCTCACAGTAAAGGGCCACATGAGCAATGAGTAGCATATAAATGACTGTTTATGGAATAATCACCTCCAAACTAGCTGCTGGATGGCTATACTCTTTTCCCTTCCCTACATGCAAAAATAGAATATAATTTCAATGGAAGTTCATGGGCCCCAAGGAGCTCCAACCTTCAACTTTTAGGGGTGGAATTGCTTAACTGATTGGGTAGGAAAGGGTATTACCAAATGTCAACCAGGCTTTTCCACATGTTTTTCAGGCTCCTCTTCATACTGTAAAATACTATAGGCTAGAGCAGGCAGCCTTTGTGTACTTATTCATTTTTATGAGTAGCAACAAATAATTGCCCTTTTTGCTATAGTCATTTTGTCTGGTTTCAAACTCAATTCCATCCTGTGTGACCTTTTTTTGTGTTAGTGCCTGGAGAACCTAAACCTGTTGTTGAAATGCTGAGGTCTATAAGTCGTCACTGTTACTTTGTCGGAACGTGCTCCAGTCTATACTTTCACATGATATGTTGATATGTTTTTGTAGTATCTGACAGCTGAGCAACGTCAAACCCAGTAGTTTATGCCTAACTATGTGCCTAAATCCTGGTGAAAGGCTTAACCAGAAGGGAGTGTTATTTATTGTAAGCAATCAAAAGGGAAGGGTATTTACCCATTGGCATTTCTCCAACACAAAGCCCTTATAGACTGACATTTTCAACATCTTAGCTGAACCAGGAGGACTGTGCATTTCTTTTAAACACAAAATAAATATACTTGATAATGCTGTTTCCATGCCTTTGGTCAAACTGTCTGATCTATTGTTAGGTTAGGGCAAAAAGCTGCAAAGCATAATATGAAAAAAGAGTTAGCATGTTTTTCAAAATCATTAAGGATGCATTGTGCTTAAGCTTCCTTTGAAGAAAGAGACAAAGCGTAGCTTTATAAAACAAGGAAATAAGTCTATTCTTCATTTAGACATTTGCAACTGGGACTCTTATTGCTTATTATGTTCTACTAGGTCAATTGTTCTTAGTATAAAGTCATGAATCAAAGATACATTCTGCCTGCCTTATCTTAACATGAAAAATACAAAGTTCAGTGTGATGGCTGAATAAGTAGCTTTCATTTCATACACAAGTGGATGGTATATGATTAAAAAACAGTTTAGGGCTCATTTATGAAGCTTTGGGGGGTGCACAGTGCAAAAAAAAAAAAAAAACCCTGGTGCAAAGTGTCAAGTGTTCTGCACTTTAAACCATGTCCTGCAGGTTGTGCAGCTCTTTGGTCCTAGAATAACAAGGGGTTTCAGTCTCACACCGAATTAATGTTTCTGCACCCAGAGTTCTTGGTAGATGGTAGCATGAGCCTATCACCTTGGCAATGGTAAATATGGACTCTGCCTTCATTACCAGATTAAAGTAAGAGGTAGAAGCAGATTGAAGGAAATGGTTTGGGTTAAGAATTATAAGTGGAATAGAAAAAAGGAATGGGCTAAAAAAAAAAAAGAGTTGAGTAGAATATAATCAAAGAGTTGCTTAACTCACTATTATTATATAATGTGAAAAAAAAACCCGAATCTGATGGGAGTATGTGGCCTCAAAATCACAATTCTGCTGATCCAGGTTAGGACAAAACCACATACAGTTTGTATTTGTGCACTAGTATTTTCAGTACTGTTTTCCTCCTACATCTAGAAGAGATCTTTCTAAAAGCGGTGATTCATTACTTATATTACTCATAAATGATTCTGGTTTTCAATTATCCACTTATATTTGTCATCTTTCTTGAACACCCCTAAGACAAAAGCCTCTTTATTGATGGGTAATGCAGTTTCTCTTACATCATACCCTTTTCTTTACATATTTCAGGATCTTTTTTCGGAATAAAAGATAAGATGCTACCTTGGAGGGTAGAATTTCTCCTACTGACTTCCTGTCAAATGAGGTGTAAACATCGCAAGAAAAACATTGTGGAAAAACGTAGCTCACTTGAAATTTGACTATTTACTTAAAAAAGGTTAGTTAAAAAGTGAACTTACTGTATCACAGCTGGCTGGTAAAATCAAATATACTGCTTATTAATTATTTTTTGCCAACAATGCCTTTGATTCCAAACTGTTCTGCCTTCAAACTAATCATGAGCTTCCGACCATATGAGTGACAATCACACATCATCTAAACAAATGGGAATACCTTGAAAATTTGTTATGTGAAAAATTGCATTTTCTTATATACCCATAAGTTGTTCAATGAATTATATAATACATACAGTTATGTTCTACATTAATTTAGGTCACTGCTATTGCTCATGCATAGAAGGAACTACAAATGCTAGTATATGTCTATTAATCAAATTTATATTTGGAGAGTAGGAATATAACATAGGAAATTTTTTCACTCCTTAACCAGAGATGTGAAAGTGGAGTCGTGTCTGCATATAATATACAGTAAAAGATGAATCTCTGAAAAGTCAGGAAATCCGGTTACAGACCTATTGTATTACAAGTAACCTGAGAACATACCCCAGATCCCAAAGCAAGTGTCCACAATCTCATATACTTCATCATTATTAGACAGCTTCTTTTATTTGGTGCACTGCTTGCAGCTACTATCATCTTAATCCAGCATTCTGCCTTTGATTCTTAACTCATTCCCTGCACTATAGTGTACTATTTTGTACAGAGTCAACATTATGGTAAAAAGGATGGAAAACAACAACTCTGTTAAAAACAAATGGCTGCCAAATTAATGCATCACATCTTATCAGAGCCTTCTGATAAATATAAACATCAAAAGTATCCTGATTACTATATGCATGTTGGATGCTTTAATGTCAGTGTGAAAGCATGTTACAGGTAATCTATTCATTTTATCGTATATACTTGTGAAATTGCAGACAGATTATATCATAGGTTATTTTCGGTGCAAATATTGTATGTTTACGACATCACATTCTTCTATGTCACACGCAGCTTTGGGGGTTTTCCCATTGCTGGAACACAGCAGACGTATTTATATGAAAAAAGATAAAAACTTACTGCTTTGGGAAACAATGAAGACGTTGGAACTAAGAATTTATTGTCAGGGTTTTTAAATATGTGCTCACTTGCGTAACTGCAGTTTTTAGCATTCCAAGAGTGCAAGATAATAAGCATATAATGAAAAAATGTGTTGTTTAAAGTTGGCGTCTCATAGGCAAGGAAGGGTACATGTTGTATGAAGCCCTCTAGCAAAATAATGGATGAACTTCCACTTGTGCAGAAGCTGCAGCTGCTCTGGGCCCTTTTACATCTAAGAACCCACTTAGTACTAAATAACTGTGTATTGGCCGATATTCCAGGAATTATCTGTGGAACAATGTTCAAAAATATTCTATTATTGGGGTCATCCACTGCCTTCTTCTGTCAATGGTATATATACCCCTCCATATTCCCCTTATGCCATCTAGTGAGACTTCCGGTAGGTGGCTGCTTGAAAACTGGCTTAAAAGCAACCTTCTTAACTACACTTACAGGCAAATTAATGACATGGGCATGCTACTGGATACACTAAAGACCCTATACAGAGCTTGCTCCTCTGCCCTTTAAACCCTGAGTCACCTACTGCCTCATTTGTCCCCTACATGCCATTATGGGGTAACTCACTCCTAGCCTAGCCTAGCGTCTTGGTTAAAATTTCAGCTAGATTTTTAGAAAACCGTAAGAAAAAAAAAAGAGGTTGGCAAGTCATCGCTGTAACTGGCTCACGCTATTTACTTTTCATCTCTTGCAATCTCCTTCAGCAGATGACTAGTTCACTTATGAAGAAACCACAGGCTGTTCCATTGAAATCTCAGGTGTAGTCCATAGCAACAGACAAGAGCTGAAGTGCAGCCAAAGCAAGCAAATTACAGGCAGAATGCATACTGTATATATACATACTGTATATATATATATATATATATGTGTGTATACTGTATATATATATATATATATATATGTATATATATATATATATATATATGTATATAAAATTTATGTCCATTAATGGGGAACAAGTAAGAAGTCTTAGGGGCAAATTCACTAAGTGACGAAAATGCGCTATCGATGACTTCGCCGCACTTCGCCAGGTGTAGTTTCGCCAGGGCACCGCTAATTCACTGAAATCCGAAGTTGCGCTCAGGGAGGCGAAAGTTAGCGAAGTTGAGCTAGCGGTACTTTGACAAGCAAAGCAAAGTTACACTAGTGATGCCTAATTTTTATACGGCGCCAAGTTATCGTACAATGAACATATACTGTATGTTGCAGCAAATACATTACACTACACAAGGCTGGGAAAGCTTCATAAAATAAAAGTTGTTATTTTGCCCTATTCATGTGCCCACTGTATAGTTTAGGTGCCATATGTTAGGAAATGTAGGGGGGGAGGAGGGTACCCCCAAAAACATTTACAATCTTTTTCAGCCTATCACCCTTAAAAAAGACGCCAGAGTTTTTTGGGACTTAGAAAAAATTTCTGGCACAAGAGGTAACGTTCAGTAAAATCCGCAAGTTAGTGAATTAGCGTAGTTACGTCCCTTCGCCATATCGCAACTTCGCCTGGCGTAAGGGTGCGAAGTAGCGCTAGAGTAGGTCCACTTCGCTAGCGAATTTACTCCAGCACCCGTTACGAAATGGCGAATTTTCGCTAGCATTAGCCATTTTGCCCTTTAGTAAATTTGCCCCCATGTGATATAGAGGCAGGTCAGTAACAACACAAGAGTTATTGAGACTCATACTTTCAGGAACAATGCTTTTTGCGGGATACACTAAATTGAACAAGATTATGGCTAAATGTGGGATTAAACAAGTCATAACTGGATAGGCAGTTAACCATAAAATAGAAAAAATGGCCTCCAAACTATGGAGGGGAGAGTGCTTTTATGATAGTAGCAGTTGCGGATTTTTTCCTATAGGTTGCATCTGAAGGAGGTATCAGTCAATAAATTGTTTCCCTTATGCTCCATACCCAAGGCAGTAATTACTGGATTACTGGTTGTACACAGTATATGTGTAAATAGTTTGTCATAGGCATATAACCACAGAAAATAACCATATCATAGACCTTTACATTTAAACACTTATATTTTGTATATAATAATTTATAATGCACTTCAAATTTATGCAGTAGTTTACAAAGAAACTAAAGCAAGGGTATAGTTATTATAAATCAGACAGTGAGAATACATACTTGGATCACTGCATAGTTTGGATGAGGTCCTGCCTTGATAAGCTTACAATCTATTCTTAAACACTAAAATGTATGCATGAATCCCATTTTTATTTGCTTGAAAAGGTTTAAGGCTAAACAAATACAGTATACTTGGTACACTACAATACTATCTCATATTACAAAAAAAATGAATTTTAAAATCTTACTTTTTTTTACCTATTTTAAAAAAAACTGTTCTGTATTAGGTTATTATAACAACAATAGGTCCTTTTAATATTCAAATACTAAATATCAATATGGCAAATTGTATTCTTCTATTGCCTTCATATATTTCAATAATAGCCACGTTTATTCTGTCCTGTTTGTGTGCTGCTCTACTGATAAGGGATGAGAAATTTCACCCAGGGGAAGGTCATGGATTAAATTTAAGTGTTGTGTTTTTTGGAGCAGCCAATTGAGAAGAGCCGGGTAGTGGCTTTTTTGTTCATGCTGGGCAATAGCTATTCTTCCTTCAATACAGGAGCAAAAAGGATGCTTCAGCTATTGTTAGGAGATTGAAATTTTATTATTCACTGCTGGACATTCAAGTAGTATTGATTTCCAAAGCAGTGCAATTTCATGGGGCCCATTTCAAGCAAAAGGCAAAAGAGAAAAAATACATCTGAAAGGGAGGATTAAAAAAAAGATAAAATCCCCTAAGGAAACCTGTATTGCTGTTAGGACTCCTGCCACAAAGATATTGACAGGCTTCACCAGTAGTCTGTTGAAAGAGCTTTTCCTACAGAAGGAAACAAGAATGCTCGTAACGAAATCTCGCTGATCCTCTTCACTTCACTTCACCAGCTTTTCCATAGACATAGCAGGATCAGTTATTATTATCATGTTTATTAACATTCATTTATAAAGTGACATCATATTCGAAGCGATGTATACTGCATGTACAGGTATGGGATTGGTTATTCGGAAACCCATTATTCAGAAAGATCTGAATTACGGAAAGGCCATCTTCCATAGACTATTTTATCCAAATAATCCAAAATGATTAAAAACTGATTGCCTTTTTATAAGAATAAAACAGTACCTTGTACATGATAAAAATTATACTTAAGCCTTACTGGAAGCAAAACCAGCCTATTGGGTTTATTTAATGTTTACATGATTTTCTAGTAGACATAGGGTAGGACTACAGGGATGTTTTTGGCTCGATCCAACGCCAAATCACATGTGACGGAAATAAGGTATGAGATAGAAATGTTGGATGAAGTCGCAGCGTTGATCCGACACGACACGACTATCGGATGCAGACGCTGCGTCTGCATCCGACAGTCGTGAGGCGTCGGATCAACGCTGTGACTTCATCTGACATTTCTATCTCTTACCTTATTTCCCTCACATGTGATTTGTCGCATACATGCATTTTGTTGCAGAGCGTTGGTTCATGCCAAAAATGTCCGTGTAGTCCTACCCTTCAGGTATAAAGATCCAAATTATGAAAATATCTGTTATCCAGAAACCCCAAGCTCCTGAGCATTCTGAATAATAGATCACATACCTGTAAAAGTGTTTTATAAACACAGTTTTAAGTGCTATCACCGATGCAGTTTCTTCAAAACCGTTTTTCCCAACACTTGTTCAAGCTGAAAGATAGTGCCCCCACGGGTAAACATACAAATACCATTACGGAGGACTGAAAAACAATTACAACTGCGAAAATGTCAAATGAGCAAGAAAGCAAACAAAGCTCTACACAGGTCACATAAATAGCGGTAGAACATCTACAGAAGGGGAAATATTTATTTTTACTCAGCAATCCATTCACATACCTAGTAAATAAAATCAGCCTTTCACTGATGCCCAATATCATTCCATCAGGCATTGCCATTATATAGAGTTTCCATTCAACTCCTGTTTGAGTTTCTGTATTATATTTAATTCAGACCAATATAGATAGAGTAAAAGGGAGGAACAAACATTTGTATGCATAAATTATTAATTAACTATTACCTCTAATATTTTTTTCCAAGGTAAATTCCATGTGGCTGCTGTGGCCTTTAAGAGTAAACAGGAAATATAAGGGTCTACATCCAATGTGTAAGGTGAGCTATAGGGTTCATTTATAAAAGCAGTCCAAAGTGCAAAGTTTAGCTTAAAATAAATGGTCCTCATTTACTACTGTCCTTGCTGCAAGTGTGGGAGCACTATAGAACACAGAATCATGCCCCTTACTGTTTATTTACATTGGACATGCAGTAGGGAAGTACTGTCTAAGTGCCCCCACCAGGGATTATACTGTAGCTCGCTATAGAGTATTGGAGCAGATGTAGGTGTATTCAGCTGGGTGAAAAATGCAAAAAATAATGTCGTTTGTACCAGTTTTTCCCATACTTTGCACCCTTTTCTGCACTTTGTATATTAGTCCTGCCACAGCGGAGAGTTTCTTCCCAAGAGGTAAAGAGGGACCTCTAATTAGTGTCTTGTTTTGGCAAATCACTCAGGTTGGGGCATACATTATTTCCTGCTAAATCAAACTGAGTTCTGTATTACTGCATTATAATTCACTCAGCACAAGTCAAGCAGACAATAAAAAGTGCAAAACGTATATATGTTACAGATCGGGGCTTTCAGTAATTTCTTGTGTATGAAACAGAAGACTTAGTTAAACTGCAAAATTCCGATATGACTAGCAAGTTCAGTTATTTTATCAGAGGAACAAAAATTGAGCCTGATTAAGGATTTATTTGGTGAGTTGTATGACACAATGTGACAGTACATTTATACTGTTTGGTGTTTAAACCCAGTGCTCCTGTTGTAAAGTTTGGCCACCAGTGAGTGACCAGCAGATAGGAGCCGGTTGTAACCCTAAGTACACCCATTAATGGCTTGATAAAGACCGGAAGCCATGATGAGGTATATAAGAGAAAATTTAAATTCATACTTACCGAAATTTTCTTTTCCTGGTTACTATGGGCAGCCTTTACACCAAGGGTTATTCCCCACCTCTCAGGTCGATAGGACAGGTTAACATAAAAACTCCTCCCCAAAAAAGAATAGCAACACCTATTAACCTTATATACACCCCTACTTGCTCCTTACTCTTGTCTTTTTGTCCGAGCTCAACATTAGGGAGGGTTTAGTGTAAAGGCTGCCCATAGTAACCAGGAAAAGAAAATTTCGGTAAGTATGAATTTAAATTTTCTCTTTTCCCCTGGTCACTATGGCAGCCTTCACACCAAGGGTGATATACATGAGCAATATTTTAGGGAGGGAAAATCAAAAAACTCTTTATCTTGCTGAACGAAAAAACTTTATTCACACACTGATTCCAAAATTTTTAACGCAACATTAGCTTCTTGAGTGGATCGCACATCTAAATGATAGTGCTTCAAAAATGTATTTGCAGAGCTCCATGATGCTGCCTTGCATACTTCTCCCATTGAAGCTTCTGCCTGAAAAGCCCATGAAGCACTGATTGCCCTTGTGGAGTGTGCCTTTACACCTCTTGGAAACCGAACCCCGACTTCCTGATAGGCCATCTTGATGCAGTTTACTATCCACCTACTTATCGTAGTTGTGGACGCTGCTTTTCCTTTTTTATTCCCGGCTGGAATAATTAATAACCTTTTCTCTTTTCTCCACATCCTTGTTCTCTTAAGATATATCGACAAACATCTTACTACGTCCAGAGTATGCCATTCTGTTTCCCTTTCAGATATTGGCTCTGGATAGAACGCTGGTAGGATGATCTCTTTGTTTAAATGATGCTCTCTTACCACTTTTGGTAAGAACTCTGGCACTGTTCTCATCACCACCTTATCTGCTTGCAGGACTGTATATGGTTCTTCTGATGAAAGCGCCTGCAAGTCACTTACTCTTCTAGCTGAAGTGACTGCAATTAAAAAGGTTGTCTTCAGAGTTAACAACATCTCTGCCACTGTGTCTAGTGGTTCGAATGGTTCCTTTGTTAATGCTTTCAAGACTAGAGGCAAACTCCATGTTGCTGAAAGCTTTTTGACTGGCGGTCTCAGATGTAGTACTCCTGTTAAGAACTTTACTATCTTTTGGTCTCTTGCCCACTGCTTTTCTGTTAACACAGAAATTGCTGATGTCTGTAATTTTAGAGTCCTCACACTCAGGTTTTTATCAAATCCTGCTTGGAGAAAGTCCAATACATGGGACACTGTTACTTGCTCAGGAGTGACTCCCTTCTTAAGCAACCACGGCAAAAATACCTTCCATACTCTTTGATAAGTTTTATTAGTTGAAGGTTTTCTTGCGGCCAACATTGTTTTAATTACTGCCTCTGAGAATCCTTCTTTTATTAGCCTACTCCTTTCAATCTCCAAGCCTTCAGAGATAATCCCTGCGGACCTGGATGTATCATTGGACCCTGAAGAAGTAGGTCTGTCCTCATTGGAAGCGTCCATGGATTGTCTATCAACATTGATCTCAGCAATGGATACCAGATTCTCCTGGGCCAATCTGGAAGGATTGCTATCACATTGGCCCTCTCCCTCTTTATCTTCCTGAGTACCCTCGGGATTAATGGATATGGAGGAAAGATGTATAACAGACCCTGACTCCAATCTTGCACCAGAGCATCCGTCGCTAGTGCTTGATAACAATGCGTCCTCGCATAGAATTGCTTTACCTTTCGATTTTTTTCTGTTGCCATTAGGTCCACAACTGGTTGCCCCCATCTCTGTACAATCTTCAGGAATATTTCCTGACTCAGCTCCCACTTGTGTTTGTTGATTGTCGTCCGACTCAAAAAGTCTGCTACCTGATTGAGTTTTCCTGGGATATGTAACGCTGACAGATCTTGAAGGTATTTTTCTCCCCATCTCATAATGGGTTTTAGTTCCTCCAACAAATTCTTGCTGCGAGTACCCCCTTGTTTCTTGATGTACATCACTGCTGCTAGATTGTCCATCTTCACCATCAAAGAAGTTCCGTACAATTGCTGATTTAGAGTTTGGATTGCCTTCCAGACCGCTCTTAGTTCCAAAATGTTGGATGATAGGTGCTTTTCTTCTGCACTCCATCTCCCTTGAATATAAATCTGATTTAGGTGTGCTCCCCAGCCCCACGGGCTTGAGTCTGTTGTCAACACCGTCCACTGCACCTCTACTAGGGACTTTCCCCTGGTCAGATTTTCTTGTGATAGCCACCATCTCATTTCCTCTTGAACCTGATCCGTAATCAGAAATTTTTGACTCCATGACTGATCTGATCGTCTCCACTGTCGAATGAAACTTTGTTGCAGAGGTCTTATATGCCATCTCGCCCATCTTACCATTGGAATTGTTGAATTCAACAATCCCAAGACACTTGCTATTTTCCTTGCTGGCCAAGTGGACTTTTGAAGAAACTGTGCCATGACTATCCTTATCTTGATCTTTTTGTCCTCTGGTAATGTCACTAAGGCTTGTTCTGTCAAGAACCTTGCCCCTAGATATACCAGATCCTGTGTGGGCCGACATTGACTTTTTCCCATATTCAGCCTCCATCCATGACTCTGAAGTATATCTATCACTACATCTCGATGAATCTCTAGTATTCTTGAATCTTCCGCCTTTAGCAAAATGTCGTCTAAATAGTGGTATATTAAAATACCCCTTTTCCTGATTTCTGCTATCAGAGCTTGCAAGACCTTTGTGAATACTCGCGGAGACATCGCTAATCCGAACGGCAGGCATGTGAACTGGAAATGCTTGTCTGCCCCTATCGCAAATCGAAGAAATCTCTGATGACTCTTTGCGATCGGTATGTGCAAATATGCATCTTTTAGATCCAGTGACAACATCCAATCTGTTGGTTGTATCTGCGCAATAATTGTCTGAATTGACTCCATCCTGAATTTTTTTACCTTCAGATAAACATTTATGGGCCTTAAATCCAAGACTGGCCGGTAGTCCCCCGTCTTCTTTTCCAACAGGAACATTGAAGAGTAAAAACCCGTCTTTCTCTCTTCCTGAGGTACTGGAACAATGGCCCCATCCATCAACAGTTGTTGTACATAACTTAACATAATCTCTCTCTTTTTCTTGTCTACTGGAACATTCGATATCGTAAAATAACTGTTTCTTGGTGTTCTGTCGAACTCCAGGTAGTATCCTTTTCTTATTATCTGTAATACCCACTGATCCTTTGTAGACTTTGTCCAAACCTCCACAAAACGTTCTAATCTTCTGGGTATCAACGAAGTTTGGACTGCCGAATCCTCAATACATCTTTCTATCTTGCCCTGCAAGTCTTGTTCCTCTTCCTCTCTGTTGTCTAAAAAGAGAACTCTGACCTCCCCTCCACTGACTGGATGTGGAGTTTCTCGTTGTCGTTCTGTTAAACCTCTGATCTCTAGAGAATTTTCTTTCCTGAAAAAACTGTTTGTTCTTATTCCCTTCTCCTCTCATTGATACCCTCTCTTGTGGAAGAAACACACTCTTCCCTCCTGTAACTTTCTTGATTATTTCTTCCAATTTCTCTCCGAACAGCATTGTACCTTCAAATGGTAAATTGCAAAGGCTTATCTTTGACGCTTTATCCGCTGTCCATGATCTCAACCACAACGCTCTTCGTGCTGCTACAGATAACGCCATTGCTCTGGATGATGCCTTGACCAAATCGACTGACGCTTCCACGATGAAATCCGTCGCAAGCTTTACTTCCTCCAAGGAATCCACAATATATGCTCTATTTACTCCACCTTTTAGAGCTCTTTCTATATTCTGAATCCAACATTGCAATGCTCTCGAAACCGATGTTAATGCTAGTGCTGGTTTCGTAGTCGCTCCCAATGCCACATGCGATTTTCTTAACGATGTTTCAATTTTCTTATCCATTGGATTCTGAAAAGATGCCACATCTTCCACTGGTAACGCTGTTCTCCTTGACAAACGAGCTACTGCAGCATCTACTTTAGGGGGTTTGTTTAGCACCTGCTCCTCCTCTAGAGAAAAAGGATATTTTTTAAATATCTTAGTTGGAATTGGATATCTTCCCTCTGTCTTTTCCCACTCCTTTGATATAATCTCTTTTATCACTTCATGTACTGGAAAAGTTGCTTTTTCCTTTTTTAAAGACTTAAAAGGATTAAATGAAGATGTATGCGCCTCCTGTGGTTCAGGCAACTCCAACTGTGTTCTTACTGCCTTTATTAATGGTTCTACTAGTGAGAGATCAAATGAAGATTTAACCTCTTCCTCTTCAGACCCTTCTTCTGATGAATCGTCTGACATCAGCTCTCTTACGTGTTGTCTTTCACTTCTATGTAAAGGTCTCTCTACTTCTGTTTCTAGATCAGCTCTGGATCTTTTTCTGGCTTCTTGCACTCCTTCTGAAACAGCTTCTTTTATCCATCTTAAGATGTCTGCTGTATCTGCTGCTGCATCCCCAGCCAGCCTTCTTGAACAACGATTACAAAATTTTGAGTGTTTTTGTGCTGTATTCTGGCATGCTACACAGACCTTGTTCTTCTCCTTGCTACTCCTCTTCCTGGGCATAGGCACACTAACAAGTAAAGAACCAAAAATATCATTACAAAAGCTGCACTCTTTTTCCCCCTTTTTTAAAACACAAACCTACCTGTTTACATGGCTCACCTCCTAATACTCTGGGCAGCATTTTCTGGGCTACTAGGCACCTGTGACTCCATCATTGAGCAATCTAATAAACACCGAAAAGAAACAATCATGAGAGCCTTTTAAATAAAAAACGCTCCCTCAAACAAAAGCCTATTCTCTTACCCTTTCAGTCACCAAACGCTCCACTCTCCTTGCGTGCAGCACAAGACGCGCCTGTCTTTCCAGCGCATAGAAGTTTGATACACGCTGGACTGACCTCATCAGTAAGCGCCTGAAGTATGGGCACGTCCTGTGCTAGCGCCCACAAAGAAAATGGCGCCGTCCGCCTCTTCCCTATCCTATGTGCACAGAAAGAGAGAGAGAGTTCCCTGGTGCCGCCCACAACCTGGTGTAACACGCAGGTATGTTATTTTCCCTGCCTGGACGCAGAGCCATATAGCATATATGCCCCGGGCTGCCTAGTAACGGGGTCATGGTTAGCCTGTTCCTCTGTGAGGCAACACTTTTTGCATAACCCTTCCAGGGAGAGAGGCGCAAAAACTCCCTAGGTTAATGGACCCCATACTGGGTTCCTGGTGAGCCATAAAATAAAATATTCTCTAGGGCCTTCCAAGCCCTAAAAAAAAAATTTTCGTCCTATCTCCAGCGAGGACAGGAAAAAAGACAAGAGTAAGGAGCAAGTAGGGGTGTATATAAGGTTAATAGGTGTTGCTATTCTTTTTTGGGGAGGAGTTTTGATGTTAACCTGTCCTATCGACCTGAGAGGTGGGGAATAACCCTTGGTGTGAAGGCTGCCATAGTGACCAGGGGGAAACTGGATTTAATGAATACGAAAAATAAAATTATTGAAGTGCAGACTGAAAACAAGATCCAATACAGGCCTGTGGTGAGGGTTAATAGTAGACAGTCTGTAAGGCAGGCTGAGGTCAATGGCAGGCAACAGACAATTGAGGTCAAGAAACAGATCAGAGGTCAGAACCATGCAAATCCATAGCAAAACAGGAGTTGGGCAATGGATGGGGACCAGAGAATAGGAGCAAGGAACCAGGCAGGGAACACAGGAACCAAAGTGGGGACACAGAAACCCGAAGGGCACAGGAACCAGGTCTCAATACTCACAGGAATCACAGGCAAACTTGCGAGCTTTGACAATCAAGCAACACTAGTTTCAAGGTGTAGGGTTATAAAGGCCCTTAATTGCAGCATTATCAACAGCAGGAAAAGACGAATTACTAGGAGTCGGTACAAGAAACAGATCAGCATATGTGCTAAAACCCCCCAGTGCCTCACCAAAGTAATGCAGAAGAGTTTAATCAGGCAGCTCCTGGTTTGTATCTATTCCTTGCACATAAAGAGAACAAAGCTCTTTACTGAGAATCACTCAGCAAATTTGCTTGACGTGATACTGGGTGTTATCGTACTGCTTTTTCATGAGCACAATATAAAAAGTCTAAAAAAGACAGATCAGCTTTCCTAATCGTATGCCCAATGGCTTTTTTCCATTGCAACACCCATTACTGCAAGCGAAACAAAACATTTTCTGTGCTGCAAAGGCCATCCATCTCTCTGGAATATGAGACTGATTAAATACAGGAACAAGAATTACCGAAGCAGTTGAGAGCGGTTAGTGCAAATACACCATCCACTTATAGGAACACAACAGATGTGCTACATAAGCTCAAATTCGACTGGAAGTCTTCCAGAAACGCTGCTTACTCCTGAACAGAGTAAGAATTAAATCTTCAGGATTATGCAGAACAATTGTGTTGTGATAGAAACTGCTTTTCCAATTAGCCTTAAACTGGAAATCAATCTCATATAAGCTTGATGCGGGTTTCATGATTGTATTCAGTCGAGTTTTTTTTAACTCGGATTTATTCATACATGAGCAAACATTCAAGTTTTTTTTAAGTTTGTGTATATTGGAAGTAGAAAAAACCTCACAATCCAAACAAAATTGATTTTTTTATAAATAAGCCCATCTCCCTCACTGGATACAGTTGATATTAAGAGCATTGTTTGCCTGGTTTGTCTGAAAAAACACTAAAAACCAGTGGATAAACACAACTAAGCCCAAGCTCCTTTCTATTTCTGATTTCATGCTATATTTTGGCCATAGCTGGTTGTTCGGTTAAACTGCACTTTTGTTATTATCCTGTTTATTAGGAAAATAATTTACATGATGACAAGAACACCTGATGCATATGTTTAGCTATGGCAAGCTCTGTATGCTCTGTGCTGTGGAAGCATAATTGATAATCCAAATTATTTTTATATCTAGCAAAGTCCTGGTCGCTGCAGGGTATTCCGCCTTTTTCTGTCTTGAATTAAACCTTATGCATCAGGTGTTTCTCGCTCCATTTATAATTCATATAAGGCTTGGTACTTTTTAAACTATGAGAGATATTATTTTCAAGATAAAATGTGAAACATATGTGTGTGTAGTAATGTGAAAAAGTATTTTAAATACTGCTGCTCTGTATGTATACAGTACGGTATGTACACACGTACCTATACAGACCTATCAATACACTTGAACTTTGATCTTGAACTAAAATACAGCAGTCATTTGCTTTATGGCAGAGACCATAGATATTAACTTAGATGCATAGCAATAATATACATATATATATATATATATATATATATATATATATATATTATAAAATATAAAATATATATATATATATATATATAAATATATTTATATATTTTTTATTTTATATATATATATATATATATATATATATATATATATATATATATATATATATATATATATATATATATATTATATAATACTGTTTAGTTATCATCTTCAGAAAAGGATGTGCCTACTGTCAGGACATGAGTAATGAAGTGCTGATTTCCACAGCTGAAACAGCTGTTTGCAGACCTCAGTGTATTTTCTCATACGGTGAACTGCGTTTATGAAGACCGGTTTTGCCAACTGCAGCAGATTTCGTGGCCTACTGAAAAAAAAAACTTTTAAAAACATTGGTGGAAAATGAATTTAGCAAGTCTAAAAATATAACGCAATTACTGGAAGTCGATTTTTCTTCAACATCGTTTTATGCTTAGGAAATAATTCAGTTCTGCAAGGTAGGAAAGCTCCAAAATAGCTGACCAAATGCAACAAATGCAATATGAAGGTTCTCACGCTGCAGAGATTTTACTCATCCAGACTTATATATGCTAAACTCTTTAGGGATCATTTGCAAACGCAAGTGCAGTAGGCACTTTTTTAGTCTCAATGCAGCATTTTATTCCCTATGATACCAGTGTAATTGCAGTTGCACAAGGAAGATGTGGCTGATGCATTTGTGGCCAGTGCATCAAAATTCATGCAATTGCACTTGTGTTTTGGTTGGACTTTTTTTCTTAGTACTTAGTAGTTAATGCTACATATTTGGGCCTGGTGCCTGTATTGGAAGTGGAAAAATATACTGCATTCATGTAGGTAACAAATGTCCTTTGTCTAACACTTCCCATCAGTACCTGCCATATGTCTCATTCTCAGTTCATGGCAGTGTTCATTGTTAATCCCTTACTTTACCGCTCTACTCCTTGTCCTTGTTGGAATCCTGTTACTTCTCTTTGTTATAGTGCCTCATGCTGATTCCTGCTTGTTGTCTGGCTTTTCTGAATTGTTTGAGCCAAGATTCAAGTTTTTCTCTGGTCTAGTCCTGTTTCCTTGTCCTGACCTTGTCTTGTGGTTTTGATTAATGGGTGGTATGGATGGAAAAGGTCTGTTAGAAGTTTGGTTTTCTGTATGCATTGAATTAATACCACATTTATACAGGATATTGCTACTGAATTGTAGCAAAACAGGGTTAAATTAGGCACACATTAGTTGCTAATGCCTCCAATTTTTTTCATCCTTTTTCCATTTTCAGAGCTATATTTTGCCATGAAATGAAGTAGCCCCAGAGAATAACCAAAGGCCAGAATTATTTAAGCATGAAGCATGCAAACTAATACTTGCAAATTAGTCTCATCCAGTGAAGTGAAATCTCCTTGTAAAATTAAGCACTTTGAAGCATTTCATTTCTCCCAAACACTTTGATTTTCATGTAATTAAAATGTTAACATGAAATATTAAAGAAGCTATACTGATAGTTGTAATTAAAGATGCAATGCACAAAAGCCACGAAAACTCAAATTTGTCGGGGGGTTTCTTGCCTCTGGTAAGTTTTTGTCTGTGCCTGACTGGAAACCCACAGTAATGCAGAGAACCCTTGAACCTCATGGGACACAGTAGGCATAATAAATTAAACATTCTATCACAGAGGGGGAAAATGGTGGGTGCTGGGTGTAGACACCAGTTCTGAACGTGACCAGGACCCTTGAGGTGTGTTACTGCACAAATACAGTAAGTTACATAGTATACAAAATTACCAGGTCACAAAAGAGTGCTAAATTATACTAATTAGCTTGTTAGGTTGACAAAACACAAATGGGCAACTTTACTAACAAAGGGCAAATTGGAACTAGTGTAATAACCCAAAGCATCCAATCATTTATTTTAAGGTGGCCATAGATGTAACAATTACGGTCTTTCTTGGAAAAGATCTTTCCAAGAAAGATCATTTTTTTTCAATACACACGTGTAGAGCTGAATAGTCAGATATACAGGTAGATATATAGGTAGAACCAATAGAATTCCACCTGTATCTGACGATTCAGCACTAACAATGGCCGATATTTGGGTGCCTTCAAAGGCATCTGATCAAAATTTTCCGTCCAGCCCGATCGACGAGCCGACCGATATTCAAGTCTTCTGCCAATATAGGTCTGCTCTTTTCCCATGCACCGAATATCGAACGAAAATTTGTTTCGTACAATACTATCTGTGTGTCTATGGCCACCTTTAAATGTCAAACGTTTAACTGACTGATCAAAACTCAGTTTTGATTGGTTTCTATGGGTTATTTTAGCTGTGAAAAGTTACCCATTTTATTACATGCTACATGAATTCAGAATATTAAAAGGAATGCAATATCCTTTGTATGGCCAAAATAAATACACTGCAGGTATTACTTATAGTTTGGACCACCTCAACTTTTTATGTCACTTTACATTAAATTGCCTATTGAAAACTGTCATTTGATATTCTAGTGCATTGTTGTGGAGGAAAAAAAACTGATATTTTAATAAAAAAAATGCATTTGCTTTGGCTCCATTTTTAATCCTTGCACAAGAACTTTCAGGGACATCCAAACACAGCTACAGCAATAGCACAACACAACTTTGTTTCTCTTGAAAAGAGACAAAGAAATACGTTTGCAGAATTTTCATGGAAATACATTATTATTTCACAAGACATTGTGGTTCTATTGGTTATTGGTTCTAACAACAAAACACTGGCTATAGAAACAGCATCAGTCCTTATGCCACTTTTTATTTCCTTGTTAATGCTATTTAGACTGAAAAACAATTTAAGCAGGAATAGCTGAAGAAATTATTAACTTGTGAAATCTGTGTGTTTTGATGATATGCAGAAACACAGTTTGACTTTATTTGTAAAGAGTGTTGCTATAACAGCAAGACCTTTTATGCCCACATATATTTCCCAAGATATCTTAATAATGCTAAATTGCTTCTGCACCTGAATGGTTTTATACCTGCATACTAATAAGTGGCAGACTATCTACTGTGCAGCCATTGTAATGTTCCATAGGGCAGGAAGCCTTATATAAAGACTCAAGTGGGTTTAAATCATTAAATATCTACTTTTATTGCAGTGAATGAAAATCACATGGAAATCTAGCAATTCCAGCCTGGAAATTCTTATACACAAGTGGCCACATCATGGTTTTTGTTGCATTATCTCTCTGGGGGGGGGGGTTGTACAGGGTCTAAAGACTAGATAAAATTATCAATTCGAAAACAATTTGATCCTGGATCATTTGACAATGCTCTGATTTCACAGGGAGGAGTTGAGAGTTGTATCCCTGCATTTATTGTGAGTTTATTATTTCCTGCAGTTATCACAGAGATGACTTTTGGAGTTTTAAGTATTTTTTTCTGAAGCCATATTTGAATTAATCTCAGATCAAACTTCCATTTATCTTTCCAGTCAATACAGAGCAATGAATGTAAATTCATCTGAAAACATTTTCTCACCCAGGCCTGAATATGTGGCAAGGCCACAAACCGCCTAGCCCAGGGTGCACAAATTAATGGGGAAGCATGCCGCCCGCTGCACCAGAAGTTGGCTCACTCTGTACAAGAGCTCTATCCAAGAGGGGCAAGAGCTGGCAGTGGAGGATCCTGGACCTCTGGATGGCCAGAAGACAAATTCAGCCCTGTTCTTAAACAATTTATATTTAGAATTAAGCATTATCAATACATTTGACACACAGAGTAGGCTACAGAGATACCTGATTACAAAGAGCATGAATGGATGTGATTCTGTGTATTACCATTTCCAAAAACTGGAAAACACAAATGTGTCAAAGAATCAAGCATAAGTGTCTGTGTTATGTTTTTCATATTTGTAGTTTGATGTGTTACAGGCCAATTATCTGATTGCTGAAAGTAATGTCATGCTTTTTGGTTTTCTGGGTCATGTAATCTTGCAATCATTGTGTTCCTGGTGAATGTTAAATTATATATAACGTTAACGAAGGAACAAAATCTGAAGATGCTGTATGTTTCTCTATAGAACACAAGTGTCCAATGTGGTAGCTTTGCTTAGAAAAGACCAGGCTTTGGCTGCCAGATCAGATGCCAAATGTGTGATTGTAGAGATATTGGGACAAAAATAAACATATGAGCCCACGAAAAAACTAACCTATAAAGTGAGTTAACCATGAATATCTCCACATAAACTATGCATATGTCTTGGAGGTAACTGAAGGTATGAAATTTGAGGTTAATTTCCTTCACAATTTATCACAATCAATTGTAAGTGGCAGGAACCTCCGTCCTCTTGTCTCTCTGACACTCTGAAACCTTATTGTAAATGTACTTTGTATTTATTTGTATTTATTATTGTGCTTTGTATTTTGTTCCTTTAATTTATTTTTCTGTACATACATAAGTAGCTCTATATAAATAAAATTATACATACATATATACAATTGAAAGGTACCTGAGTCTGATTATGTCTCTGCAAACATGTTTTTTTTCAAAATGTATCGGTTACTAGAGCGGCTCTAGCAGAATTGTGCAGTAAAATCCATCTTTCAAAACAGTTAACAGATTATTTGATTTTGAAATCTGACATGTGGCTAGACATGTTATTAGTTTCCCAGGTGCCGTCGGTCACGCATTACTAATACAATGTTAGTTGGAGTGATATCACCCCCCTCCCTTTTCGCTAAGCAGCATGAACAAAACATTGGGCAGGTAACAACATAACAGTTCCCTGATACCTGCATTGCTAGATGTAGATATAAGAATAGCATTCAACAGTAAAAATGCAAGTCCCACCGCAACTCCTCCAGTTACACCGAATAAGAGAAACAATAGCATATCTGAAAGCATCTCCATTGCTGTCCAGGGCTGGTTTTTTTTCTGAAACCTCAGGATTAGGCACAATGATCTGATATGGTTGACTACACAACAATGCTACAACTTAAAAAAATACACTTGTTGGTACAGGAATACAATATTATATGGTAGACTGAATTATTTGCAGTCTACCATAGAAATAAAAACTACACCATAAAAATCATCACAGAATCCCTTTATGCAGTTAGGCAGGCTCACTTAGAAAACCTTACTTATTGTGTTACCATTTATGAAAGGTATTCCTTCATGTGTGCTCTAATACCTTTGCAAATTTTAAACTAAAAATTTTAATAGCTAGCTGGAGATTTGATGCTGAGACCTGTCATGGAAACAGTTCATGGTTGAGGTAAAAGTTGTTTCTATCAAAGTTTCACAAAGAACCAGCTAAATGATCCTGTGAGGCAAAACAGTTATATTAGGAGGAGCATTTCAATCTAAATTCTGAAGCTTTCAGCACCATAAATTCAGCAAGGTTGATGTAATTACTATAACTAATGATGTCAGAATCCTGTTAAAAGTTACTGTGAATAAACATATTAAATTAAATGAATCCATACACAGTCAGAATCTATGAAAAGTGAATATGATATGTGAAGTTAAATGAGATATTGGTGATTATGGTGTTGTTGTTGTAATAAAGTTTAATAGGATCACTGATATAATAAATTAAAAGAGTGATCAAGTCTTTTAATGCAGCTCTTGGTACTGTTAAGAAGCAATATCGAGCAGATTGTCGTGCCTTGCTCCATTGGTCCCAAGCATTATATTCAACTCAGAAAAGATTCCAATAAATAACACTGCTGAGTACCTACAGAGAAGAAAATGCACAAAACTGTTGATAATAAATGTGATGTAGCAGAGTGCCGACAATGAAAGTGTCTTGAACATCATTGAGTAGGGTAAATCAAAAACATGACTGTCAAAGGTCTGGAGAGGAGAGAATTCGGGGGGGGACCTTATACTTACCGATCAACTTACTCAGAGGCTGCAACCTTGCCCTCAGAACCTCCCTCTCAAAGAAGACAACATCCATTTTCTGTTAATTAATAATTGCAGCAGCTTCTTTATTAATTTTTTATGCTCAAACATTCAAACATCAATAATCCATAATAATTATTAATCATTTTTCAACAGATACCTGCAATTGCACCTGCAATTGCCCTCATTAAAGTGGAAACAACACCCCTTTTTGGCGCCTGCTGAGGGGGGAGAGGTCGCCTCTCCCCCAGCTTCCCCGAGAAAAGGTTTAGAGTTGGGTCTATTGGGGCACATGAGCTTTAGCCAGAATCCCACATCCCTGTTATCCCACTGTAGGGGCGTACAACTTTTCACTGGCGAAAATACCATACCTCAATCATGCATTCCCTCCATAAATCCTGTGAGCCTCAAAAATGCTATCCAGGTAACAGAATAAACCCGGGCAACTTTGGGGGAACTTTTCACCTATCACGCTGGCAAATGACACAAACGATTGTAACCAGTTGCTGAAGGTACGCGGTATTAACCGGTACCACCGCTTCTCTTCCTCCTCTTTCTTTTTCTCCTCTTTCTTATCTAGTCTGTCTAGGTTAAACCTTTCCAAAAGAAGCAGGGAGAATGTCTCCACATACTCCCCCTTCCACATCTTTTCCTTTACTTCAGTTTTTACAAACGTACATATGTAGAACAATTTGCAAATTCAGAAACCTCCTGTACGGCTGCGGCGTCCTTCTCCTCCGACACCACTTCTGGGGGGCTGTTGTCGTGCCCGCACTTGCAACCTGAGGTACCCTCTCTACAGTGAGCCCATCTGCCTGCCCCGTTCCCGCCGAGATTTCCACCGCTGCTTGTGCATTTACCCATACTGGGATTGGCGATCCCCCCTGCCCTGAGATTGTATGAACCATCTGAACCAACACATATGATGTTCAAGACAAATACGTAGTATTGATGTGGTGTGTACTCCTACTTTTTAGCCAATAGTCCAAAATCCAATTAGGTTCAAAAGTTTTTTGTTCAATAAAGTCAAAAAGTTATACACAGCGGTCACATCCCACAGTACCCCAAGGCCAATGGCTATACAGCATTGAGTAGGTTAAATCAAAAACAAAAATTGGGAGAGACTTATTGTTAAGTGAAAACGGAGCCCAAGTAATATAAAAGTGCCAAGGGTGGGCACTTACTGTAATGCTCACCCTGGGCACGAAACATGTTAGGCTAAAGCATGACCCAATAAAGAGTATTCATTTTAAAATGTTTTTGCACAATAATTACAAACAGAATTCCACAGTGCTTAGAAGAGTCTGCAGATGGGAAAGGGCATTTTGATGGTGGTTCTCTGAGAAGATCACAGTCATCAAAGGTTTGCATTTCATTAGCCTTAATGAGTAATGATGTATTGAAAACAATGCATTGTGTTTCATGTAAAGTTATGAATCAGTTAAACTATTTACATAAGCTCTAGGCGTTTCAGTCTATGCTATAGATTGTTAGAATGTCATCTAATAACAATGCTGCACATACTGCACGTATATACATGTTCAATATTTATTCAATTTCAATGTAGCGCCACCTTGTGTCCTTTGCTCATAGAGCTTTAGTTGTCTAATCCACATACACATTTCTCAGTGTGGGATATACGGTTCTGCACAACTTTCCTTTTCTTTGGTGTTTGTTTGGATCATTGTGTGTTGAAATTGCTTTCTCTTAAAGGAACAGCATTACTTTCAATCATCTCCTTTTGTAGTCCTAGTCTTTTCTTGTTAGTTAAAAATAGTGTGACATTAAAGGAATGGAATTGCATTGACCAGGTTTTAATTAACAAGTTTGTAGGTACTGTAATAAGAGCAGAAGTGTGCAGTGTTGGCATGACCGCTTCATGCAAGAATGTGATTAGAGAAACCATTAGGAAATGAAGCCTCTTAAAGGTACTGGTGGTCCCAGCCAAATATCTTATCAGTGGGCCCCTGTAGGTACCCCAAGTAGGGATACACTGAATCCAGGATTCGGTTTGGGATTCAGCCTTTTTCAGCAGCATTCTGATTTTACCTAATCCAAGTGCCTGGCCAAACCCAATCAAAATATTTAGAATCATGTGACTTTTTGGTACATAAACAAAAAAGTAAAGAAAATTACACTGCTTGCGCAGCACCCAGTTCTCTTGAGCCCATCCTAATTTGCATATGTAAATTCCTGTTTGGATTCACAAAGGATTCCAGGTTTGGCTGAATTCCAAAACAGTGGATTCCGTGCATTCCTAACCCCAAGTAGTACTTTGGTAGTATTTTGTGGCAGTACTACACTGTAGGAGGTGACCTTAAATATTATACAGCAGTCAGCTTCAAGTAAATGTTATAGCAGACAAAAGTTTGATGATAGACCAACCAGTCAGCAGTATCAAGAGCAAATAAGGTCTTGAGCTGTATTAAAAGGGGCATTGATGCATGGCATGAAGCGGTCATTCTTCCACTGTATAGAGCACTGGTAACACCCCATCTTAGAATATGCCGTACAGTTTTGGTCTCCACTCAAACAGGACATTATTGAATTAGAGAGGGTACAGAGAAGGGCAACTAAGCTGGTAAAAGTTATGGAAAATCTTAGCTATGAAGAAAGACTGGCCAAATAGGGGATGTTCACGCTGGAGAAGAGGCGCTTAAGAGGTGATATGATGACTATGTATAAATATATAAGGGGATCATATAATAATCTCTCTAATGCTTTATTTACCAGTAGGTCTTTCCAGCTGACACAAGGTCATTGTGTTTAAAAGAAAAGAGTTTCAGCCTAAATATTCGGAAGGGGTTTTTTACAGTGAGAGCTGTGAAGATGTGGAATTCTCTCCCTGAATCAGTTGTACAGGCTGATACATTAGATAGCTTTAAGAAGGGGTTGGATTGCTTTTTAGCAAGTGAGGGAATACAGGGTTATGGAAGATAGCTCATAGTACAAGTTGATCCAGGGACTAGTCCATTTTGGAGTCAGGAAGGAATTTTTTCCCCCTCTGAGGCAAATTGGAGAGGCTTCAGATGGGTTTTTTTTTGCCTTCCTCTGGATCAACTGGCAGTTAGGCAGGTTAAAAAAAGTTAAAAGGTTGAACTTGATGGACGTGTGTCTTTTTTCAACCTAACTAACTTACTATGTAACTTGGGTAGACCCTGTTGGAAAGGTAGGGCTACATGGGACAATGTGCCACACCACCAAAATAAATGTGTCATTGGCCTAAGTTTTAAGTGTATCTCCCAAGAGTGAATCTGAGTAAGATACAAAGGAAATGCTGACTCTCACTTGCAGTGCTGGGGAATCTATATCTATGCTGAATTAGAGAGGATTTGTGCCATTCAGAAATACAAATGAAGCAGAACCTATTGAAGAGAGCACCCATTTCACACAATAATAAACTTTATGCAGTAGACAGCGGAGATTCCTATAAGTATAGAGCAGTTGTGCGAGAGTGCAGCTCCGCTAGTTGTCAGTGATCAATACCGTGGCAGTTATGGTTTTCTTTTGTATGGTGCTATTTTAGCCTGACTAAAGTCAGATTACATACTCCACAAGCACACCCCATTTCAGTGGCATTAATGTGAATTCACCATACTGATCAGAGTACTAAAATCCAATTTACACTTCTAACCACCAGCAGAGACCTTGTTCACATGAGAGGGAGCCTCCATACTGCTTACTTACACCATTCAGTGATAGATTCAAATATGAAAATAGCTTCCACTGTTCTACACTCCTAAATATAAATACAAATTAGAATGTTTTGCACACACAGTGAGCTATTTCTGTCTTTACTGACAAGGGAAAGCTGAATATTTTGCCTTTAAACCGTATACATAAGTGCAACAAAACCTCTCCTAGTTACACAGATACTGTAAATTGGGTTGAAAGAAGACCAAAGTGCATCAAGTTCAACCGCCCCCAAATGAAACCCAGCGTCCATATATACTGTACACACAAACTCACATTGACCCTCCTTACACTCACATAAACTATATATACCGATATCTATACTAACTGTATATTTTAGTATCACAATAGCCTTGGAATTACACTTGCCCAAGAAATCATCCAAGCCACTCTTAAAGGCATTAACTGAATCAGCCATCACAACATCACCCAGCAGTGCATTCCACAACCTCACTGTCCTGACTGTGAAGAACCCCCTACGTTGCTTCAAATGAAAGTTCTTTTCTTCTAGTCTGAAGGGGTGGCCTCTGGTGCAGTGATCCTCTTTATGGGAAAATAGGTCCCCTGCTATTTGTCTATAATGTCCTTTAATATACTTGTAAAGTCTAATTATGTCCACTTGCAAAATTATTTTTTGCAGAGAGAACAACCCCAACTTTGACTATCTACCATCATAATATAGGTCTTCCATCCCTCTAACCAGTTTAGTTACATGTATCTGCACTCTCTCCAGCTCATTTATATCCCTCTTACAGCTGGCTAGGAAGCAGGCCATGAAGCTAAAGTGCTGGAGAATGCAAGGACATATAGAAATACGACTTGGGCTGCAAATATATATACATACAGGAGTATCCAAGAGGTGCTTATTTATTGACACTTGAGGAGAAGTAGCTGGTGGGACAAGCAATCTGACTGAAGGATGTACAGAAATCTTATGGAAAGAGGAATAAACCAAACAAGCCTATTCTGTTCTGATTAGGCAGGATCAAAGCATGGCAGGGGCATGTTTTACCACAATGGATGCCATGCATTGGTCAGAGAGCCTCATGGTAGGGAGGGCTGGTCAGTCTCTGCTCTGCAGGTAAAGAGAGAAAGGAACCATCTCCAGACAGTGAGTAAGAGAGGGATATACACCTGAACATACATAAGCTCCTACAGTTCATTACCTGCACAGATTTTCTTGAATGGCATTTCTATTCTTATAATTGCATAATTCAAAAATAATATTTTTTTTCCTTAGAAATCAGCAGATGCCTGCATATAATAAATCATGTATGGCAGCTTTTATATTCTACACTCATTGCTCATTTGTATATATGAATCATACTTCTCTGCCTCCCATTTACTCTATATGACATTTATTTGGAAAACATTCTTTATGGCTTTAGGGAGTATAAGCTGTCATGTGCTTGACATAGAAAATCAGCTTGCACCTGCACACTCATTAAACGATAGATGCATTTTTTAATCAAAACAATGGAGAAGATACATTGCAGGAATAGCAGCCAATATTTAAAGTGTCATTTTGTGAATATTGCATCAAATGGAATTAAGTGCAACTGCTTGACAGATCCCTTGTTTAAACCAAAGTTGTCTACAAAGCCCTCACAGTGTCACCAAACTGCATTATTCAACTCTAAAAACATAATCAGAACAGATCAGAGCTACCAGAGGAAATCCTGCTTGGCCTTGGTCTTAGTGGCCCCCCCAAGGATCTCCAATGTAGGCACATATTACACTTTTGAGGCCTCAATGATAGGTTGTATGATAGGCCCAGGAGGTCCAAACACTGAGAAAACTCTCAGATTCATAGAAAATGTGCATGTTAATTATCACAACTCTGAGCATTTAATCATTAAAGGGAAAGGAAAATGTGTGCTCACCAGGCAGAAGAAAAGAGGCCTCTGCTCAGTACTCAGTCGCTATGCTGAGACCCATATCTCGAGCAGTAAATAAATCATGGGTGAGTACAATAGACAATTCATAGAATGCCTGTGCTGCAAGAAATGATAAGCTGGGAAACAGAAAATACCTCCTTCACTGACTACAGAAGACATTAAACAGCACTTGGCTGGACAGCTTGTGATATTTACGCTCTTCAAATGTCATGGCTTAAAGAAGGAATAACAGATTAATGAACCCTGGGATTGATACAGAAATAAAAATGATTCCCACCACTTTCGCTGATCACCCAAAATCTGCTTCATATTTTCCTATTCTACATAAATAAATGAAGTTCTAGATAATTTATAGCAATATTCAAGTGTCTTTGATGTTAGATAACATCACAAACTCCTCAGGCTAACCTTCCCATAATGGTTCTACTGTAAGATTCACAGTGCAGAAACCTTAATGCTGCCAATTGTGAAAGTGTTTTTCCTCTTATCCCTTGGGTGACTTCTTGTTCTTTCTCTATTTATGTGAGTAAAGACCTTGACTGGGATTTATCTGTATTGATCTCTAATATTTATTTCATAACTTGGATGTTTGCTGGTGGCTTTCTAAATCCTTACAGACTGGCTCAATGTGCTGCAGACAGCGTCACTGCTCCCTGGAGCCTAAAGAGCAGCACCATTTCCCTTGTAAGTTCTCTAATAATCAGTTCTCATCATATTTGCTCCAATGTGCTAAAGGAAGGCACCATGCCATAGCATGTAATGGAAAGTGCATAGTGCGATTGTGAACTTCACACTCTTCTCAGAGAAATCTACAGATATTAAACACATTGTGTGTCATTACTGGTTACTCATAGTCTGTTAAAGAGTATAAACAATTTATAATGTTGGCGGGTATGTGATCTGCTTTGCTCTGAAGGTGACTAGATAGCACCCTCCTTGCAGGTCCTCCAGTGCTCTCGTCATTAATAGAGGTGTCAAATGTATGTGAAAGATTCTGTGTGGCCACCTCAACATCTTCTCTCAATCTGACATTTGATGTATTCCCTGGTTATAACACCTCTTCCAACACTGGACTGGCAGCTGATTGAGAAGTGATTTCTTGCTCGGGCTTCTGACAGGAAATAATAGTGTAACAGTAAGGTGCAAATCTGTAGATAATGTATCAGTTTCAAGATCAGGTTGTGCGGCTATGTTAAGGCATTAATGATCCTGCATTTACATTTAGATTTTCATATCTTAATTACATTTAATGCGGTGTCATTCCCCTGTCCTCAGGTATCTTATTATTTAAGGCAGAATCCACATATGTTGAACTGACACCTTCAGACAATGCCCTTTTTTCTGTAAAGTGCTGCATTCGATCACAGTGCTAAATACATATATGATTCATAAATATAGCATTATTATATTAGCTGCCTTATATTGTTTGCCACATTATTTGCTCTGAAATCAAGCAGCAACATTCCATATGAAGCAACCATTTCAGGCATAGATGCACAAAGCAATCAATATCTTAAAGGAGAATGAAGGTACAAAACACTTGGGGGGTTATTTATCAAAGTCCGATTTTATCTCAACATTTTCTGCTACAAACTCCAATTAAATCTGATCGGGGTTTTTATGCTTATTTATTATTACATTTTCCTGAAAATTTGCTTTGCAGGAAAAAATCAGATTTTCATGATTTTTTCATTTTTTTCGACCGAAAACTCTGATTTTTTTTTTTGCTTTTTTGCCCGAAAACACAGAAGACTTTGAAGGATTGCACGAAACCCAGCGCACTTCAAAAAATCATTGGGACTTCTCCCACTGACTTATATGCAACCTCGACAGGTCTGAGATGACAGATTTTCTGATTCAGACTTTTCCATCTTTGGGGTTTAATAAATTCCAAAAAATTTGTGATTTCTTAAAAGTCCAAAGAGCTTTTTTGAACTATTAAGCCCCTCATTAACTTGCATTGCATTAATGTTAAGGCTATGCTAGTGAATTTTCACAGCTTTTGGTGGAAAGTTAAAGCTCAGTGTTGCCATTGAGCTCTAACCCCCCCAAGTACACAATGGTATTCGACTGCTCATAGTACTGGACCGCATTTAGAGATACTGACATATGTGTCTGCTTTATACAAATATGTCCAATCACAGATATTAGTGAAATTAGAATTTTAATAGATGTACCTCTTGTATGTATTTTTGTATGTGTACATTTTTATATGTATAGCACTCCTTGAAGTCAACTGTAGAACAATAAATTAGTATAAGAAACAGGGGGTCATCACAATAATAAGTACAAATATCTATAAAAATACACATAAATATAAAGTACAATACATATTAAGTGCTTATTGTCAAGGAGACAAATGGATGGAGATCCCTGCCCGTAGAGCTTACAGCCTAAATTTATCAACTGTTTACATTTGTACAAGTGGGACCAATGCTAATGCTGGTTTCACTCACTTTTCCTCTTATATGGGGCAAATGCTAGCGCAAATTCGCTACTTTTCAGATTTACTAACCGGTGCTGGCATAAATTCACTAGCGAAGTGGACCTACTTTAGCGCTACTTCGCACCCTTACGCCAAGCGAAGTTGCTCTATGGTGAAGGGACGACGTAACTACGCTAATTCACTAACTTGCGCATTTTACTGAACGTTACCTCTTGCGCCAGACTTGCCTTCGCCACCTCAGACCAGGCGAAGTGCAATAGAGTAGATGGGGATTTCTTCAAAAAAAGTTGACAAAAAAACACTGGCGTCTTTTCCTTTTTTAAGGGTGATAGGCTGAAAAAGATCATACATTTTTTTTGGGGTACCCTCCATCCGCCCTACATTTCCTAACATATGGCACCTAAACGATACAGTGGGCACATGTATAGGGCAAAATATCAACTCTATTTTATTTAATGAAGCTTTCCTGGGCTTGTGTAGTGTAATGTATTTGCTGCTACATATACGTCCATTGTACTTTAACTTGGCGTCGTATGCAAATTAGGCATCGCTAGCGTAACTTCGCTTTACTTGACGAATTAACGCTATCGCAACTTCGCTACCGTTCGCCTCCCTGAACGCAACTTTGGATTTTAGTGAATTAGCGGCAACCTGGCGAAACTTCGCCTGGGAAAGTGCGGCAAAGGCGTCCCTAGTGCATTTTCGCAGCTTTGTGAATTTGCTGTCTCTGATAACTTTCTAAAAATCAAAATCAGAATGTATTATTTTGGTACGGTATTGTACTACTTATCAGTTCTCTTCATAGACATGAAGGACTGCATATCTTTTAGAAAAGCACACATACATATTTCCTATCTGGTTTCTAATGTAAGTTTGCCCTCATCTTGGAAACTATCCTAAGTAAGTCAAGATGGGAAGCCCAGTGATTTCCACAGAAATGTTGAGTACACCATGTTCACACAGTGATTCTGAAAGCCATCTTTCATTTCAAATCACTTTCGTAAACAAGTATCCTGCATGGCTTTTTAATAAGTTCTAAGTATATATGAATTGGTATGTTATGCATAGGGATGTAGCGAACGTCGGAAAAAAAGTTCGCGAACATATTCGCGAACTTGCGTCCAAAATGCGAACGGTTCGCGAACGTCGCGAACCCCATAGACTTCAATGGGAAGGCGAATTTTAAAAGCTAGAAAAGACATTTCTGGCCAGAAAAATGATTTTAAAGTTGTTTAAAGGGTGCAACGACCTGGACAGTGGCATGCCAGAGGGGATCAAGGGCAAAAATGTATCTGAAAAATACATTGTTGACACAGCGCTGCGTTTTGTGCTGTAAAGGGCAGAAATCACACTACGTCACTCAGGTGATGTTTCTGGACACGGAATGTGAAAAAGCTCACACAGCTAGGTGGCACTTGGTTAAAGACTGGGCAAACAATGCCTGCAAGGGCAACGTATACAGTAGTGGATACGGAATATATTATTGCTGCTGTAAAAACATCACTCAGGTGATGTTTACGGACACGGAATTATTATTGTTATTTAGACAGAATGTGAAAAAGCTCACACAGCTAGGTGGCACTTGCATACCTCCCAACTGTCCCTCTTTTGACCACTCAACCCCCTGTCCCTCTTTTGTACTGGAAAGTCCCTCTTTTCTCTGCACTGAACAGCCAGAAAAAAAACAGTTTCTAACTTAATTGGCTTTTGGCAGAGAGCTCAGAACAGCTAACAGGTGCAAATAAGATACTTTGTAACAATTTTGACTCTGGTTGGTGCTGGTAGTGGTGAACTACTAGGAGGAGCAGCACACCAGTCCCACTCCCCAACACAGCTAGACTAATAGCACTGGGCTCTTACAGTAGCAAAGTAAAAAAAACAAAAAAGAAAATAAAAGCAGTTCTTACAAGGACTATTGGGTTACAGGCAGCAGTCAGCAGATGAGAGAACAGCAGCAGGACAGCTGCCCACAGCAGCTACATACAGAGCACTGCAGTAGAAGGTAGATTACTAGTCAGCAAAGCTACCTAACCTAAAATGTCCCTCAAATCCCTGCAGAGTTCTGTCCCTACAATACAGAGCAGTATCAAGTAGATTACTAGCCAGCAAAGTTACTATCAACTGTCCCTCAAATCACTAACAGCTCTCTCCCTACACTAGCTCTTCCAAGCACACACAGGCAGAATGAAAAAACGCTGCAGGGCTTCAGTTTATATATGGAAGGGGAGTGGTCCAGGGGGTGTGGGGGTGGTCCAGGAGGGAGAGCTTCCTGATAGGCTGCCATGTATCTGCTGGTCTGGGGGAGAAATGGCAAAAAAAAACGCCAGCTAAGGCGAACCCAAATTGGCGAACGTCGCGCGACGTTCGCGAACATTCGGCGAACGCGAACAGTCGATGTTCGCGCGAACAAGTTCGCAGGCGAACAGTCCGCGACATCCCTAGTTATGCATAAATACATCTGTTTTATTCATGTTTTCCTGAGATAATAACGTGGCCATTGGCTACTTGTGGCACTTTGCACTGTAGTAAAGGGAAGTGGCCTATTATTGTTATACTGTATAATACACAAAAGCCATGAATATCCTGTAAATTATATCCTTATAAACGGTGTCATCAGTTATAAAGGGAGCTTAGTGATGTGATTTTTGTCACATGACTCGCTAAATTTGTGTATTATAATAAATAAGATACCCCTTGTTGGAAAATATCAGGATATTAGAAGTAACCTCGGAAATCCATGACATAGTCATGGAACTCCTCTATGACTTATAATATCCTTATATTTTACAATAAGGGGTACTTTAGTCACTATATACTGTAAGTGGTTTATATTGATTAATGTGTACTAAGTGGAAGAGCAGGAGCTATAAGAAATGTTAGCTCAAGCACAGCAAACACAACCCCTCTATAATTCTATTTAAAGATTGGACTTGATGCATAACACAGTACAAGTTAAGAATATGTAAAATAAAATAATAAAAGCTGCACTTTTGATGGCAGTATCTGTTGACTAATTTACAAATGAGTACATTTATACCCTGGTAAAATATTTACACAAATAATAGTGTTATTGTTTGCTTGCAGGATGCTGCTGCTTGCATCTGCTTGAAGTACATTTATAAAATGTACAACAGTAAAATACACCCAATTAAATTGCATTGTAATAAATTGTACATCATGTTCTGTTTCTTGGGGTAAGTTGTTTTATTCACTGGACATCTTCCAGTTCTTTGTCCATAAATAAGCATTCATTAGAAGGATAACCATCTGGTCAAATATCTCTTTATCATGGTAACAGCCTGTAGGCCTGTTCAGAGGCTTAGATTGCAATGACCATGCCACCTAGAAACACAATATGCCAAAGCAGCAGGTGCCTCTGGCAGAACATAAGAAAGATCACTAAAATATTCTACTGTAAACAGCATAGCCTGTTTTGTTGTTCTAAAATGCTAGACGAATACATGATTTTTGAGTTCTATATGTATTTTAGGGCAGTTAACAACACCAAGAGACTCCAGATAAATGGAAACGTTGGCATAATCATGGCAAGCAGAAGGTGTCCTTATATCAAAAGCACAAACCTCTGAGCTGCTAATACCAACACTGATATTGATATGTTAATGTTAGGTAGCATGTATTGTAGTGTGCTTATTTTAGCCAGCATTGAGTGTGCTTATCTTATTTTAGGATGGAGACATACTACTAAAAAAAGTTCTTTCAGGGTTCCCTATGGCTTAATGTGCAAATCAGTAGGAGATCACTATTTCCTATGGGTTTTACCTCATGCAAGCTAGCTCTGCAGATCAAGCAGAAGAATGATAGCAGTAGCGTAACTACAGGGGTGCGATTGCACCTGAGCCCCCTCCCCCTCGGGTTAGGGGAGATCATCCTGCACATAGGCCTGGAGGAGAGTAGTTCCATTAGGAACTAGATGGTACAGTTTCAGTAGCCAAACCTTTTTCTTCTGGAGAACAAATATCTTAAAGTGCCATACAAAGGACATATAAATGGATTCTGCACCCTTTTTTAACATAACTAACTGAAATCATCATATGTAAAAAGCATTCATACTATCTAAACTACCAAAATAAATATAATTTGTTTTGCAGAGAAATACCCGATTTCCCTGATTTCCATAGAATATGTGCCCTACCAACTGCTCGTGCACCACTTATGGTTCGTACAAGTCAGAGATAGACTCATGGTTTTTTTTCAATGTGTAAAATTAAAGAATTATATTTATTTTTGGTTGTTCAGATAGTGTTTTGGCAAATTTTTACAAATGCCCAACTGAATGAACTCATGTCAAAAAAGTCGATATAATTTTTCCTAACTTCTTCCAGTGCTTCTAACTTGCATGTCAGTCCTTGGGGGAGAGCAGAGTTCCAAAAGAATTCCCTGCCTGCAATCATCTTCCACGGCAGACTCAGGGGCGATTCTTTGACTCTTTCCGCCTGAGGCAGCTCCTGCGCTTAGGGCAAGGCCAGACGTGGCGTCTTTGTCTGCGTTTTTACGTTGTTTTTAAAAAAGAACAGCCAGGCGTAAATACGCATAAACTGCACTACCACTGAAACTAATGGAAAGCGCACTATGGCAATTCACACAGGACGCTTGCAAGCTGAAATCCTCCACAGGACGCCAGTGTTGGCGTTTTTTTTAGCAGAAACGCCAATACGTCAAGAAACTACCAAATCAATAGACTCTATGGGATCTGCACGTTTGAAACCACACTTTGCAAATACGCAGCGTATTTTAAATATGTCGTCCAAATTCTCAATGAGAACAATGAGAACAATGAGAAGTGCATGTTGGGAAAAGAATCCTACGTGCTGAAAAACGCATGAAAAACACATGTTGAAGGTCGCATGTGGTTTCAGTGGCGTATTTACGCCTGGCTGTTCTTTTTTAAAAACGAAACGTAAACATACCGCAAAAACGCCACGTCTGGCCTTGCCCTTACCTTTTTTTGCACAGGAGTGGGTACACTCGTTAGTGAAAAGAGCACAACTGCACTCTCTGCACTAGACGAGCCAAATTTCTAGTTTAATGACCGGGAAATTACCAGAAGCAGCTTTTTTCCCCCTGGTAACTCGGGAACTGCTGCCATCCGAGACGAGTTTCTCAACTCACCTCATGGTAGCAGCGACCCTGCACTGACTTGCAAGGCTTTCCTGAAGTCACAAATAATTTATCACAAATAATGTAGAATCACAAACAATCGCACCAATGAAAATTACGATAGGCAGCTGGTGACATGGAACAAATCAGATTTGCACAGATCCAGGTTAAAATGAATGCAAGCACAGTCAGAGTGTGCCTCCAGAATAAGTGTGCCCTAGGCAAATGTCCCTTTTGCCCTTTTATTAAGGTGGCCTTGTTCCCACATTTACTTGTAACCGAGGTATAGGAGTTCAGTTGTTTTAATTGGCATAAAAAAGCTAATATTTTTCTTGTATTCAAAAATAATCTGTCAGTAAAATGTCCCTTCATTTCCTTGGGCCCCTGGGCTCCTTCCAATTGAGCCCATTTTTCTTCTTCTCTGACCACTGTTTTGCCAGTATTTTTTCAGTTACAGTTTTCTCCAGTATTTCTTTATAAACCAGAAAACATATTGCACATTGTACTGCATTGAATATTGTATCTTACTATTCCCCCTTAACATTTGCCTTTTGACAGGCATGAAGGACAGTCTTCTAGTAACTTGCACAATAATATTTCCACTTTTTTATCTTGTTTCTAATGGAAGTTTGTTTTATCTTGAGAACTGTTGTCAGGATGTCAAACCCAGTATGTTTGTTTCTACAGACTCAAGTGCACAGTGTGCGATTGTGAATACACAGTATGTGTGTTTCTGAATGCCGTGTCTTATTTCTAAGAATCTTAAGAACAAAATATCCTGTTTGGCTCTTGCAAAAAATCTAAATGTATACGAGTTTATATGTTTTGGAAAAGACATGAATCATGCACAGTTCAGTCTTTATTTTACTGCGTTGACTTTAGAAAGCTTGAAAGAACTCCATTCTCCTTTTAACTAGCGGCAATAATTTATACCCTAGTAGGTATGGTTCATTGATTGCAAAATACACAGGGCTCAGAACAAATGGAAAATTCTTGAGCTGTTGAGTTATACCAGGTGTTTTGAATGCAGTATGTTTGCCAAGTGACAGCACATGGGTGTCTGGGTTGATATTACTTTTTATAAATTTTTATAAAAATACAGCCCTGAGAGAGCTTCAGATGTGTTTTCATAGTTGTAAAAACATTTGTGAGATCCAGCCGTTCCTATTACATCTCAGATGACGAGTGAACATAAATAACGGGAACTGTGAATTAGGAGAGAGAATAACTGGCCTCATCTCCAGCCTCCAGGGAGTGTGGCTGCAAAGCAAAGTGAGAGAACGAAGAAAAATATATCACACTTCATTGGTTTAGGTTACAGTTTGTTGTGCTGCAGAACCAGTGTCTGTGTATTTATAGATAAAAACACATTGGAAGCTGCTTTATAGCAGTTTGATTTGCATTACATACTGTTTGTATTTACTCTCTGTACATTTATATAGGTAGAAACAGAAAAATAACATATTCAGTTATTTCAAAGGAGTAACATCCTACAGTATTCCATACAAATTCATAATTTTTGTTATTATGTATTATATAGGGGCAGGTATTTTTTATTAATGGATCAAATATTTATTTTATGGCTGTGGAAAGATAAATAATCAATGCAAGCAAGTTTAAGATCACTCAAAATTTCTGAGCAATTTACAGAGAATGTTTAATCATTCACACCAGTTCCTGCTACAGTGCATCCTAAAGTCTATTTCCCTTTAACAAACACCCCTCCAAACAAGTATGTGCTAAAGTCAATATCATCAAAAGTCTCTAAATATAAAATTAAAGATGTGAACTGTGGGAGGAAACCAGAGCATTTGGTTGAACCCATATAAATAAAGGGAGAATTTAAAAAAGCAGAGCTGCCATCTGGATTTTCAGGGTGTCATCCAAATTTATATTACTGGCTGGGGTGGAGCATGGGAGTGTGGTTGGGGCATAACTGAGTATGGTTGGGGAGTAAAGGTGCACCAAACACCTGCCAGAAGACACCGCTGGAATTACACAAAAATAATACCATGTTTGAAATAAAATTCAGTGCCCTAGTGCTTCTAGGTAGCTGTGTAGAAAAATATCTGATACTGATGCTTTAAAGGGCACTTGGCACCCAGACATAAAAAGCTGCATACTAAAAGCAATTTTGATATTAAACACGAACCCCTTGTTTTTTTTATTAAAACATTCCGTATCTGCTATAAAGGTATTTCAAAGTCTCAGCTGTCAATCATTTATTCACTGCCCCTCCTCTGAGTTACTTTCACTTCTCATTCTGCACTTCCTAAATGTCACTGCAATACTCTCATCCACCGTCCCTCCTTTCCACCTATCATTGTATAGTCAGTGCATGGGAAGGGGGCAGACCCCCCCCCATTCTGGAGAATAAACAAGATTTTGGGATAATAAAAACTAGTCTTAATAGCAGTGTTCGCAAAATGGCTTCTTAAAGGAGAATTCAACAACAAAAAAAACACTACCCCCCTACCTTACGTAGACCCCCTCCCTCCTCCTCCCCAGCCTAGCTGCCCCCTTGGAAAATGCCCCTAACTTTTTATTTCCCCTCCGTGCAGATTCAGAGATCGCAGTTCATGGCAGCCATCTTCCAGGTCTTCATGTTTTCTTCCGGTGCTTTGGCAATTTCCGTCTATTTGGGCGCATGCGCAGTTGTTGTAAACCGGGAAATTGCTCCAACTGTGCATGTGCCGATTCGCCAATCTCAGTCTCAGATTACCGAAGACCCGGAAGATGGCTGCTGTGAACTGCGATCCCTGTGTTACGATCTGTATGCTGAGAAGCCCATGTACTGCCCGGAATACTGCTAAGTGAACAAGAGAGCCCTCGTTTCAAGAGGCAGGCAGCAAGAATCGTAGTGATCAGGCAGGCAAAGGTTCAAAAAGGCAGGTGGCAAGAATCGTAGTCAACAGGCAAAGGTCAAAACCAAAAATGAGATTACAAAAATAGAGTTTAGCTGGTTCAGGAGAGCTGAAGACAAGCTTGAGCAATGATTGCTGTCTGAGATGCCACTTTTAAATACAAATTTGGCGCCAAGCGTGACGTCACCACCGCCGCTGTCTTCCCAGAGCATTGCGCATGCGCCCTCAAGCCTCATTGTGCAAGCACGCATCCGGACGCTAGCGCTGAGGTCCTGATGCTGGTGCGCGTCCGGGCGCCAGCGCTGGATAGACTCCGGGAACCGGCACGCTTTAAGGTAGGGACACGCGCCGGTCACCTGGAGTGCCTTACACCCTGAATCTGCACAGAGGGGTAAGTAAAAAGTTAGGGGCATTTGCCCGGGGTAGCAGCTAGCCTGGGGGAGAGGAGGGAGGGGAGACTACGTAGGGTAGGGGGGTAAACCAGTTTCAAGAATATAATTTTAAAAGCTGTACAGCTGTAGGTGTATATGGTTCCTTTAAAGCAAAGTATTGCAAGCTATACAATTTAATAAAAGAATCTGATGTATTCATGGAAAAAAACTGCTTGAACAACAGCTTACAATGTATGTTATAGCAGCCTTGTCATTATCGTATTTTAAACAGATTATCTCTGTGGCTGCCATCATTTATTGGTCTGAGCACACACATTCTCTACTTCCCACACAAAGTATTAAAAACAGTATGTATTTAATGGCAACACTGGGAGACACAGGCTTTCTTTGCTATCTAAAAATAAATTCTAACCATGACCTGTTTTCCAAAGCCAAAACACATATGACCCTGGTGTCTTTACATAATCACAATAAAATGATATGTTCTCATTCCTTTTAAAGAGCTTAAGGCCAACCGCTGCTGAGCTGTGCTTCTCATACATTGAAGTAAATTAAACAATTATGTGCTCTGGGATAGTCTGCTAATGTGCTGTCACATTTCCAGGTCAGTAAGTATATTGATGTGGTGGCCTGTCTCATTTATGCTATTTAAAGTTCATATTCAGCCATGTTATTTCTCTTCTGCCTAAAGTGCTTTTAATTCTCAGTGCTTGCAGGTTCCTTTCGCCTACATAAAAGTAAATTTGACATTTATACTTTAAATGAATCCTTATTTTTGAATATTTGTTAAGAAATATATTTTTGAATATATATATTCAAAAATATAATGTAGAAATATGGACTATTATCTATTTTAGAGTGCATCATAGCATTAAAGCAATATACATAATATAATATAATATAAAACTTTATTGCACGGTCCTCTTATATATTTATACATAGTTATTATCTCTCCCCCCTTAAGTGGCTCTTCTTCAGTGGTAACAACCAGTCCAGTCTTTCTTCATAACTGAAACTTTCAAAACCCTTTACTAACTTAATTTCCCTTCTTTAAAGTCTTTCTACTTCAATAATATCCAATTTGAGTGCTGGAGACCAGAACTACATGGGATATTCTAGGAAGGGCCTTAACAGTGCTCCGTAAAGTAGAAGAGCTCAAAACCTTGTTTGCCCTTGCTGACTGGCATTGCTTGCTACAGCCAACTTTATTATCTACAAGGACTCCAAGGTCCTTTTCCATTACTGATTTGCCTAATGCAGTCCTTTTAAGGGTAAAAGTGGCTTGGATATTTTTACATTCCAGTTGCATAACTTTACATTTATCAACAGAAAATCTTATCTGCCACTTAGCCGCCCAGATTACCAGTTTGTCAAGATGCTGCTGCAAGACTGCCACGTTTTGGATGGAATTAATTGGGCTGGATAGTTTTGTGTCATCTGCAAACACTGATGCATTACTTCCAATACCCTCCCCTAATTTATTAATGAACAAGTTAAATAAAAGTGGACTCACAACAGAGCCCTCTAGCAACCCACTAAGGAACCTACTCCAAGAAAAGAATGTACCATTAACAACTACCCTCTGTACATGATCGTTTGTCCAGTTTCCTCTCCTTGTACAAACAGCATTGGCAATACCAACAGACCTTCTTTTTAAAAGCAGTCATTAGTGCAGCACTGCACCAAAGGCTTTTGCAAAATACACACACACACTGTCCAATTTTCTTCTTATTTTATCATAAAAAGCAGTCAAATGTGTCTAATATAGGCAGTAATTTAAAGAAAAGAATATGCGACTGGGGAAAGGTGGTTTCCTGCTCTCAATCTCAGTTGAACACCCCCGCTCCAGGTGCTAACCTTATATCCAATATGTCGAAGTACTGAGAGAAAGCAAACAGAGCAGAGCTAGCTGCTAAATTCCTTTTATTGGACACAACATGTTTCGGGCGGGTGCCCTTTATCAAGTGTACAAATGGTCAGTGTTAACAAACATTTAAAGAGTGAAACAGGAAGTGAGGTCAAGTGACAAGATACGCATTAGCGGTAATTAGGAAGTCCTTGTATGCAAAATGTCCTTAATTTATTCAGTCCACCGTGTAACATTTTCTGGAAGCAATTCAAAAAAAGTCTCTTCACATAAATGTTAAATAATAGAGAAAAAATTTTTTGAAAAAAAGGGAGGAAAAATAAAAAATACTCAAGGAACTGCCCATTTCTGGGCCTACCACAAACATATCCTGATAAATTGCTCAGTAATTATGGAAGGAAAAAGATATGCCCATAACTCTTACCAATAGCCGTACATATAATGTAAATCTCAAGGGCTCAGAAATCAGTTATCTGAAAAAGAAGCAAATAGGGCATCAATAACAAGAAACAGTAACGAAAACCTTGTTTAACTGTACAAGTAAGCGCAACATTGTAACAGTGTCAAAGGAAGCATTTCACACTCCAGCTGTCATTCATGCCTTTAGGGTACATTGTATCTAACTTCTTGATCCAATATGCTTCCCTCTGTAATATTCTCTTTTTGGGGTTCCCCCCTCGCTGTGGGGAGTTGATCACCTCTAAAATAGCCCATCTTAATTGTGACTGATTATGATTAGCTTCCTTGAAGTGCCTAGACACTGTAGTGTCCGTGGCTGTCCCTTTCTTATAATTACGTATGTTACCTTTGTGCTCTTTAATTCGAGTCTTCACGGGTCTTATAGTCTGGCCAATGTAGGCCAGTCCACACGGGCATTTTAGAAGGTAAATCACGTTATTTGTATCGCAAGTGGCATAGTGTTTTATTTTCACTGGTGTGCCGTTAGCAGGATGTCTCAGAGTGTCCCCTTTGATGATGGAGGAGCAACAGTTGCAATTCAAGCAGGCAAATGTGCCCATCTTGGGTTGGCCTAGGAACCTTGTAGCTCCTTTCGATTGGGGGGGATTGATCTCTGAGGGGCATAACAAATCTCGGAGGCTTTTCCCTTTCTTGTAGCTAAATATTGGGGGTTTTGCTAAGGGACCTCTGAGTGTTTTTTCTTGTTGTAGCAGTGGCCAAAATTTGTGAACAATTCGTGTCCATCATCAAAGGGGACACTCTGAGACATCCTGCTAACGGCACACCAGTGAAAATAAAACACTATGCCACTTGCGATACAAATAACGTGATTTACCTTCTAAAATGCCCGTGTGGACTGGCCTACATTGGCCAGACTATAAGACCCGTGAAGACTCGAATTAAAGAGCACAAAGGTAACATACGTAATTATAAGAAAGGGACAGCCACGGACACTACAGTGTCTAGGCACTTCAAGGAAGCTAATCATAATCAGTCACAATTAAGATGGGCTATTTTAGAGGTGATCAACTCCCCACAGCGAGGGGGGAACCCCAAAAAGAGAATATTACAGAGGGAAGCATATTGGATCAAGAAGTTAGATACAATGTACCCTAAAGGCATGAATGACAGCTGGAGTGTGAAATGCTTCCTTTGACACTGTTACAATGTTGCGCTTACTTGTACAGTTAAACAAGGTTTTCGTTACTGTTTCTTGTTATTGATGCCCTATTTGCTTCTTTTTCAGATAACTGATTTCTGAGCCCTTGAGATTTACATTATATGTACGGCTATTGGTAAGAGTTATGGGCATATCTTTTTCCTTCCATAATTACTGAGCAATTTATCAGGATATGTTTGTGGTAGGCCCAGAAATGGGCAGTTCCTTGAGTATTTTTTATTTTTCCTCCCTTTTTTTCAAAAAATTTTTTCTCTATTATTTAACATTTATGTGAAGAGACTTTTTTTGAATTGCTTCCAGAAAATGTTACACGGTGGACTGAATAAATTAAGGACATTTTGCATACAAGGACTTCCTAATTACCGCTAATGCGTATCTTGTCACTTGACCTCACTTCCTGTTTCACTCTTTAAATGTTTGTTAACACTGACCATTTGTACACTTGATAAAGGGCACCCGCCCGAAACATGTTGTGTCCAATAAAAGGAATTTAGCAGCTAGCTCTGCTCTGTTTGCTTTCTCTCAGTACTTCGACATATTGGATATAGGCAGTAATTTACAGTGCAGGACAAAATGTGCAGATTGCAAAAAAAACATTTTTTTTGTAGTTCATACACAGCATTCTGCAGCTAGGTGGGTTGCTGCTGCCAACCCCTCCCCGTGCACTCACCTTTTCGGCACCGGAGGGGGTCCAGGCAGGAGGGAATTAGGAAGAGAGAGAGAGATTCTTGTGATTTGGTTGTGATGGAAAGGCTAGTATAGATAATATACTTCATACAGTGAATTTTAATTTGAAATAGTTTTAATAAATACTATATACAAGGCAACACAACAGACTCATGAGACCCTGCTTATATTTCTTTTATACTGCATGCAGTGCTGCCCATAGAATTATTCAAGCAAAGAGAACTCTAAATGCTTAAGATTGATTTTGGATCTCATTGGCTGAACCTTAAAATAGCACACAGGGTTCTAGCCAAAAAGCAGACAGTTTTCAGAACAGGTTAATCTTTACAAGGTGCAAATAGATGGGAGTCAGTAAATAAGCTACTTCAAACAATATTACTAATATTAGTATAGGAAAAAACTTTGACCTATGCCCAGAGGAGATGGTAGCTAAATAAAAATTAAGGCAGCTAATAAGAGCACAGACAGGCAGGGGAGAGTCATCTGGATGGTTAATTAACTACTCTGGGGGTATGCAATGTCCTAACTCCTTGGGAAAAATAACATAAAGCTGGCCTTACAATGTCAGATCCGTTCATTTGGTGACTGGGTTCGATTTGGCCATCCGAGCACTGGGCCAAAATGGACTGCTGCAACTGTTGGCCAACAATCATAAACTGGGGCCAACAGACGCCCCATGTGACAATGGCTGCATCAACATACTGATGTGCTCCTCATTTGATTGGATTTTTAAACTTGACAATTTTTAATCCCAATAAGATGCTGGCTTAGTCTGGAGGGACCAAGTCACCCCGGGTATGGCCACCTAAATCAACAGGAGGGGTCATACACAGAAAATAGAAAGCCAAACACAGTAGCAGGGCTTAAGCAAAATTGAGTCAGACAGGCCAATTCATGCTAAGATTATTAGAGCCAACTACAAGAGGTCCTCTGCACTCAACCCATTATGTCTCTGTCTTAAATAGATAATGGGTTGAGTGCAGAGGACTCTTGTAGTTGACTGTATGTATTTTGTGGTCACACCCTCATTGCACCCCCGCCTAATGGTTTTAAAAAATAGTGGTGAGCACAACTTTCCCTTGTTTGTTATAGTTATAAAGGAGCAGTGACCAGCTCCATGTTGTAGCTCCCACCCCTCCCAGCTATAGTCAGGTGATCCCACTGGTGTCTAATAAAAGGGCAGCCAAGTTTGGGAGTTTTACTTTGAAAGCAGCTAGTAAGTTGCAGGTAAAACTTAGTCCCTTTGTAAAATGTATAATTAAGCAATTGAATTCTTAATGAATCAGATGAAAACTAAGCGTAGGACTGGCCAGATATGGGATGACTTTGACGTAGTTGGCCAGCTTAAATATATTGCAATATATGGACAAACAATCCCTGTGTTGTTTAAAGGGTAAGGCATTTTTTAGTAGCAGTATGCACAAAATGTCTCTGTCTTAAATATATTGATAATGGGTTGAGTGCAGAGGACCTCTTGTAGTTGACTGTATGTATTTTGTGGTCACACCCTCATTGCACCCCCGCCTAATGGTTTTAAAAAATAGTGGTGAGCACAACTTTCCCTTGTTTGTTAAGATTATTAGAGCACCTTTACTGCTGACACTAAGGGGCTGATTTATCAAAATATGAGATTAGAGTTCAACATAGAAAAAATAAAGTGTATTTATCAAATGCCATAGGAATGAATAGAAAGTGAGTATTTTTTCTGTGGTGAACTCTAATCTCACATTTTGACAATTTTTCATCCATTGTCTATGGGCAACAATTTTTTGAGGCAAAACTTGGCGAAAACTTTCGCTCATCACTGCTTTTCAGAAGTTGAATGGGAATGGGAAACTATCTGACATTGTGGGCCAATGTATGGGCTGGAAGTTATTTTGTTGGCCTCAAAATAATGTTTTATTATCTAGTCTGAATTGCAGTTAAAAGTAAATTTTGAGGAGAGAAACTTCAGATGACATGGAGTGTCCTACATTGTGGCTTGGCTCATGCCGAATTTCCAGCTATTTTAAGACAAGAGGTTTAAGTTTGCTCACGACTCAGCTTAGAAACCAGATGTTTAGTTGTTTAATGATGTAAAAGCCCCCTCCTACATATGCAGAAGGAATAAATAAAGTCTGGTCAATAATGTGAATGGACTCTAGCTGGTGGTCCATGTTCCATCTGCCTTCGTTGTGCTGTTAAATTACTTTCTTCTCCATTGAGAAGGGTGGCAACCCTTTATACCTTGCTCTGGGACAATCTGAGCATAGGATATGCTGGTGGTCCATGTTCCAGTGTTAAATACCCCCTAGTATGCCATCGCTTATTAGATTTCTTTCCTTGACCTGTCTCATTTTGTCTATTAAAAAAGTGAAATCAACACTAGATTTGCTTACTTTTTGAATAATTATAATTACAGAAAAGTGGCTGTATATTTTATGATTAGTAGGGCTGTTTTGTACGATAATTCCTGTGAAGGAATGTAGGACATTGCTTGCAGCTACAGCATTTAAACATCACGCTTGAGCAGATGTACATCAGTTATTATATTTATTAAGTGCCAGATGTGTACACTAAAGATAGAGACAAACAAAAATGCTTCTATTGAAGGAAATAAATATACATGGCAAGGATAAACCTTAATTTTTTGTACAGGATCCATTACAGGCTCCGAATTGCAGAAATGCTGTCTCCCATAGACTACATTTTATCTAAATAATCAAATTTTTTTCATTTTTTTCCTGTAATAATTTAACAGTACCTTGTACTTGATCCAAACTAAGATATAATTAATCCTTATTGGAAGCAGAACCAGTCTACTGGGTTTATTTAATGTTTACATGATTTTCTAGTAGTCTTAACGTATGAAGATCCAAAGTACTTGCCACCGTAACAATCACATTGAAGCAAATCATCCCAAAAAAAGACAGTGGGGAAATCTGATGCATGTTTTATGTAGGGATCCAAGTGAACTGCCTGCAGAGAGAGGAGAGAGAGAGAGATAGATAGATAGATAGATAGATAGATAGATAGATAGATAGATAGATAGATACTGTGTGCAGCAAGTGGCACATCATTTTTAATTATACAGTTATTAAGGTTTAAGTATCCTCTACATTTGAATTTACAGTGAACAAAAACTAGAGGGACTTATATTTCATTTTCACGTTTAACAACTAACTATATAGAACTATTATAAAGCAAAGTTTCTGGACTCTGAGGTCCCAAAATATTAGCTTGAAGAAGCCACTGAAATAATTACATTTATGCCACTCTTGTGTTGTGTTGTTGTTTTGAATGAGTAGTTGCTCTCAGTGAGCATTTGCATTCTTTAATCAAGTTTTATATTCACAAGTCTATGCCAAGTAATGTGTTTGCTAATGACTTGGCCAAAGATTAGAGACAGTCTCAGGTGACTGACATGAACAGTTAATTAACAGACAAGTCTGACCAAGTCTGACCAGGGTGCTTGAGTGAAAAGCTAATCATCTGCCCTTATGAATTGTATAATTACTTAAAGTAATCTGAACTACCAAGGTGACACTGACTTGACAGTTTCACATTCCAAAACTTGTAAAACTTCCAATACTTTAATTAACTCTACATACCCAGATAAATTAGCTACTTAAGGTCAAATAAAATAAAGTCATTTCTAGAGCTGAATATTAGATGGTCCATGAAAGCTGAGTTTGATATTCAGATAAATTGGAAAAAAAAAATGGGCAGCTCAGTCGGATACTGCAAAATAGAAATTAGCTACAGGTTTATCTGTTTTAATACTGAAATTATCTGTAGTTCATTCAAAAAAAGAAAAGAAATATGGCTAGCATGTAAAATATTCAAGCTACAAAACTATAATTGCAACAAAACCTTAAGGTGGTCATTGACGTTACAAGTATGATCTTTCCTGGAAAGGATATTTCCAAGAAAAATCATTTGTTTCAATAAACACGTGTAGAGCTGAATGGTCAGTTATACAGGTAGAAACTACCTGTATCTGATGACAGTGGCCGATGTTCAGGTGCCTTCAAAGGCAGTGTCGGACTGGCCCACCGGGATACCAGGAAAACTTCCGGTGGGCCCAGGTGTCAGTGGCCCCTCATGCTGTTATTGTAGTCAGTCAGGTCGCACTCACTTGTCTGCAACTTAATTCATTTAATTCACGGATGCCCCTCATGCTGCTAAACATTTGGTCTATTTCATGGCAATTCCCTATTTCTATGAGAACAAAGAGGCCAAGTACATGGAATAATAGACTATAGTATATCAAAATTTTCCTGCCAGCCCAATCGTCGAGCCAACCAATATTTTGTCTTCCACCATACACAAAATTCGTACACACCTTCTGCCAGAACTGTATTTAGGTCCAATGCTGCCCTAGGCATCGGACCTAAATACGCCCCCTACGCTGTCAGTGTGACGTCAGCGTGTGTGATGTCACTTCCACAAATAAAATATGAGGAAGAACACTGACCCACATAAAAAGTAGAAGCTGCAGTTTATTGGTTATTATGGATTTTTGTATCTGGTGCAAACATTATCCACATGACATGGGTAGTAACCCATAGCAACCCGATATTGGTTGTTATGGCAAAGTGCATTTTATTAAATAGGGGGATACATTTACAGGTTACAAAAATATTAGGAAGGCACAACCAGCTTTTCTATGCCACTTACCTTAGTAGTGATAAACAGGACAAAACAGAAATAAATGTACATAAAGCATTTTCCCGTTTTGTTCACAATGAGGGTTATGTGGCAACAACATTTTTCTCCAGTCCAGTAACCACTAGCAACCAATAAAATAATTATTTTCAGTATTACAGTCTAACTGGCATATTCATTCAGAAACATTTGGAAATGAAGAGAAATGCAGAGGATTAATGTATTCCCATACAGGGATCCAGTAGTAGAAAATTACAGCTGTGGTTGTGCAAAAATTGATGCAGTCATTGCACATATTTATATGATTCAATAAGGGTAGTTACATTTAAACACACTCCCTGCCCTTGCAGATATTTCCACCAAACACCACTGAGCCCACCTAGTCTGTTCCAATGGATTGTGTAGAAGTTCACTGATTCACAGAAGATCCTGAAGCTATCGCTACCATCTAGGTTCAAGTTATACTTCAGACTTGTAATTAAGAATAATGTGCAAACTTCATTCTCACACCAAATATCAGAAATTGCATGTGTGTGCATTTTTTTATGCATCAGACATAATTGTGCTGAGTGCAAATTTGCATGCACCTGCAACTACATTGACATTGTTAGAAAAATATGCTGCATTTTGTTCAAGGAGGCCTTCAGGGGAGCACAGGGGTTACAACTGTACTGGGCCAGGTGATTTAAGGGTGGCCAGGCCATGCTGTACTTCCTGGAGTAGCCAAGCCCCACTTGAGTGATTGAAAGCCGGCGGAATTCACAGAACGATGCAAAATGAGCCGTATGCCACCGATTGGATCTGAATGGATCCGAAGAAGAGGAGAAGCTGCTGAAAGTCACCGAATAGACCAGACGAAAGAGGAGAATGAAGACCTTCAAAGGTAAGTTCCACTGAACACCAATGCTTCACCAAAGGTAAGTTCCACTAAACACCAATGTTCCACTAAAGGTAAGTGCCACTGAACAACAATTTTTTTTAACCCCTGGCTGCCAATGGTTTTAAACATTTTTATGGGGAACTCTGGCCACAAATGGGTTTTTTTAAAAACTTTTATGGGGAAACTTGACCATCAATGTTTTTTTTAACTTATAGGGAGGCTGTAATGAGCTTACCCTGGGGACGGCGGGGACGCCCGCCTCGCATCTCCTCCGCCAATGCGGCTAGGCGCCGGCTCCTATGGAGCGCGCGGCGCGCATGCGCCAGAATTAAATGGGCAGGCACGCTGGCGCGATTGCGCTGGCGTGTTTGCGCAGGCGCTGGCGCTGATTCGCCAGCGTCCAATGGCGTCAAATTCAAGAGTTTAAATGGCCATCAGTTCTTTTGTGCCTTGCCCAACGTAGGTTCTGTATATTGTTCCTGGGTGCGATTATTCTGTGATTCTGGTTGTGACTTTTGGCTATCCCTGATTCCTGTTTGACTTCCGCCTGCTCTGACCCTTTGGCTTGTCCCCGACTACTCTTTGGATTCCGTTCTGTACTTCGACCCTGTTAGTTGCTCACCTGGCCTGTGACCTCGATTACTCTGCTGCTTTCCGATTTTGTACTGCATTTCAGATTGGTTTCGACTCGGCCCGTTCCTGGACTTTGATAACCTTTATGTTAATTTCCCTTGCTCGCCCAGAGTTCTTCCCTCAGTCTCCTCACTATTAAGTCCTGGCGGCATCCGAGTAGCGGAGGGCTCCACCCGACGTGAAAGGCGGCGGTTATAGGCCGAAGCGTGAGCCGAGCCCGGGACATAGGGGTTTACTCTGGGTTGTGGGATACTGAACGTTACATTACGTTGGGCCCTAAACTAAGAAGATGGAGCCAGCTGAAGCTACTGCTTCCACCACTCCTTCGGAAGCGATTCTGGCGAATCTTCTACAGAGGCTTGGTGAACAAGAGGACAAGCAAGACTATATTGTGCAATATCTTCACGGTCTTTCTTCCAGATTTGACATGATTCAGCAACAGCCTGTTCCTGGTCCGAGTAATACTACTCCTCAGGCAAGCACTTCTCTACCTCCACCTACAGGTAGTACCTTCCATGAGCCCAAGGTTCCTTTCCCCGAAAGGTTTGCTGGGGATCGAAGTAAGTTTTTTACTTTTCAAGAGGCCTGTAAGCTACATTTCAGTTTTTTACCCTATTCTTTCCCTACTGAAGAATCTAGGGTGAATTTTGTAGTTACGCTCTTACAGGGTGATGCCCAGCTCTGGGCATTTAGTTTGTCTCGAAGGGATCCAGCCCGGCACTCTTTAGAGGCTTTCTTTAATGCTATGGCTATAATTTACGATGATCCTGATCGTGCCGCTTCTGCCGACGCAGCCATACGTGCTCTTAAACAAGGCAAACGGCGGGCAGAGGATTATTGTACTGAATTCCGCCGTTGGGCGGTAGAGACGGGCTGGAATGATACGGCTCTTATGAGTCAATTCAGGGTTGGTCTGGCTCCGGCTATTAAAGATAGTCTGGTAAATTTTCCCACACAGTCTTCTCTGGATTCTCTCATGCATCTGGCTATCCAGATTGATCGAAGGCATAGAGAGAGACTCCAGGAGGAGCAGGTTACCTATGTTACACCTCCTTCTGTAAAAGTCTTTCCTAGATCTTTAGAAGAACCTATGCAGATTGGTTCTACTCGTCTCTCTTCCGAGGAGAGGGTTCGTAGGAGGAATAATGGGTTATGTCTGTATTGTGGGGATAAGGGGCACTTTCGCAACACCTGTCCCAAAAGGCCGGGAAACGACAGAACCTAGGCAGGTCTGGGGAGTCTTGCTTGGGTGATGTCGTTTCTACTCCCCAATCTTCTCAAATTTTAATTCTGGTTCTTTTGAGTTGGGACAGTGGTTGTGTGCAGAGCTCTGCTTTTTTGGATTCTGGGGCAGCGGGTAATTTTTTGGACTTTGGGTTTATTCAAAAACATGGTATTCCCTGGGAACCACAGGTTCCATCTTTCAGGTTATCCGCCATTGATGGTAGATCTTTGGGTTCCGGACTAGTATCTATTCGATCTAAGGTTATTCACATGTCCATTTCCGATCATTTTGAATCCCTTTCATTTTTCATTACCGAGTGCCCACAGACTCCAGTCATTTTAGGCCTTCCCTGGTTACAAGGTCATAATCCCCAGGTTGATTGGCCCTCTGGTAAAATTTTGAAATGGAGTCCTGCATGTATGTATTCTTGTGTTAAGTCTGTCCAGACCCTGGCCGCTACTTCTTTTAAGAGTCTTCCTCCTTGTTATGCCGCTTTTTCCGATGTTTTCTGTAAAAAAGCAGCTGAATCCTTACCCCCCCCATAGACCCTATGACTGTGCTATTGAATTATTGTCTGGGTCTTCTCCTCCTAAGGGTAGGACATATCCTCTTTCTCTTCCCGAGTCTTTAGCCATGGAAGAATATATTAAAGAGAATTTGGAGCGGGGGTTCATTAGACCTTCTTCTTCCCCTGCGGGGGCTGGGGTTTTTTTTTGTCAAGAAAAAGGATGGGACTCTTAGACCCTGTATCGATTATAGAGGGTTAAATAAGATCACGGTCAAGAATCGTTACCCTCTCCCTTTAATCTCTGAACTCTTTGATAGAGTGAAGGGGGCTGTTATTTTTTCCAAATTGGATCTAAGGGGTGCCTATAATCTAATCAGGATAAGGGAGGGGGACGAGTGGAAGACCGCTTTTAATACCCGAGATGGGCATTATGAATACTTGGTAATGCCATTTGGTCTGTGTAATGCCCCCGCTGTTTTTCAAGAACTGGTTAACGATATCTTCCGTGATCTTTTGGGTCGGTTTGTCGTTGTTTATTTAGACGACATTCTAATTTTTTCTTCGAATTTGTTTTCCCATCGTGCTCATGTTCGGGAGGTTCTATCCAGGTTAAGGCAGAATCATTTGTATGCTAAGCTTGAGAAATGTCTCTTCAAAGTCTCTGCTGTACCTTTCCTTGGATATATCATTTCCCAAACTGGTCTTGAGATGGAGCCCACTAAAGTCCAAGCAATTCAACAGTGGGCACAGCCTCTTTCTTTGAAAGCGATCCAGAGATTTCTAGGGTTCGCTAATTATTATAGGCAATTCATTCTGAATTTTTCCAAATTGGTGGCCCCAATTACTGCCTTAACTAAGAAAGGGGTTGACCCTAGTATCTGGTCTGCTGAGGCTGTTGAGGCTTTTGGTCTCTTAAAAGAGGCCTTCATTTCTGCTCCAGTTCTCCGGCATCCAGACTCATCTTTGCCTTTTATTGTTGAGGTTGATGCGTCTGAGATTGGTGCCGGAGCAGTATTATCTCAGCGACATCCTGTCTCCGGTAAAATTCACCCATGTGCCTTTTTCTCAAAAAAATTTTCCTCTGCTGAGGTCAATTACGATATTGGCAATAGGGAATTATTGGCCATTAAATTAGCATTTGAGGAATGGAGACATCTCCTTGAGGGTGCCAAGCATACGGTTCACAGATCATAAAAATCTGTTGTACATAGAATCTGCTAAACGGTTAAATCCTCATCAAGCCAGGTGGTCTTTGTTTTTCTCACGTTTTAATTTTCTCATCACCTACAGGCCTGCAGAAAGGAATCTCAAAGCAGATGCCCTTTCTAGAAGTTTTGTCTCCAAGCCTAGGGAGGATTTGGAACCAGTCCCTATTGTTCCTAAGGAGGTGATTGTGGCAGCCTTGAGTCTGGATCTCTCTACTTCCTTGTCGAATGCCCAGGTAGATTCCCCTCCTGATATTCCAGTGGGCAAATTATTTGTTCCTAGTAATTTACGTGAAGCAGTCTTTTACGAGACTCATGATTCTAAAGTGGCTGGTCATCCGGGTTGTGCGAAGACTTGCGATTTGTTGTCTCGTACTCTCTGGTGGCCGACTTTAAGACAAGACGTTGCCAAATATATTGAGTCATGCCCAGTCTGCCAACGATCTAAGCCATCTAGATCTCTACCTCAAGGGTTGCTGCAGTCACTTCCTATTCCTGAGAAACCTTGGACTCATATATCCATGGATTTCATTGTAGAATTACCTCCGTCGAATGGGCATACTGTTATCTGGGTAGTGGTGGACCGTTTTAGTAAAATGTCTCATTTTATTCCTCTTTCTACCCTTCCCCCTGCCAAGACTCTAGCTGAACTTTTCATTGTCCATATATTTAAGTTTCACGGGGCTCCTCTCAATATTGTGTCTGATAGGGGGGTTCAATTTGTGTCCAAATTCTGGCGGGCTTTTTGTTCATTAATGGGTACTGATTTGTCTTTCTCTTCCGCATATCATCCCCAGACCAATGGTCAGACTGAGAGGACAAATCAGACTCTGGAACAATATCTTAGATGTTATGTCTCCTGCAATCAGGCACTTTGGGTTAATTTTCTTCCGTGGGCTGAATTTGCCTATAACAATGCCATTCATTCCTCCACTGGCAAATCTCCTTTTTTCACAGTGTTTGGTCTTCATCCCAGGGTTTTTTCGTTCTCAGGTTCTTGTGATCTTCCTGCTGTTAATTCCTTTGTGGAAGATTTTTCTAAGACTTGGCAGGAGGTTCAGAAGTCCTTATCTTCTGCAGTAGCTGCTCAGAAGAAGGCTTCAGACAAACATCGGAGAGATTCTCCTGTGTATCAGGTTGGTGACAAGGTTTGGCTGTCCTCCAAAAACATTTCTCTGAAGGTCCCTTCAGCCAAACTGGGTCCCAAATTTATTGGTCCTTTCTCTATATCTGATGTTATCAACCCATGTACTTTCAGGTTAAATCTTCCTCCCGAACTCAAGATTTTTAATTCCTTCCATGTATCTCTGTTGAGACCTGCTAGAGTGGTACGTCAGAATTCTCCTCCTCCTCCTATTTCTGTTGAGGGCCAATCTGAATTCTTGGTTCACAGGTTGATTGACTCTCGTATCTCTAGGGGTAAACTCCAATATCTGGTTCATTGGAAGGGTTATGGTCCTGAGGAGAGATCCTGGGTTTTTGCCTCTGATGTTAAGGCGGATAGGTTGGTGAGACAGTTTCATTCTAAATTTCCCAACAAACCTAAGGGTCCAGTGGCCCCCTCTGGAGGGGGGGTAATGTAATGATCTTACCCTGGGGACGGCGGGGACGCCTGCCGCCCCCTCGGCGGGGACGCCCGCCTCGCATCTCCTCCGCCGATGCGGCTAGGCCCCAGGCGCCGGCTCCTATGGAGCGCGCGGCGCGCATGCGCCAGAATTAAATGGGCAGGCACGCTGGCGCGATTGCGCTGGCGTGTTTGCGCAGGCGCTGATTCGCCAGCGTCCAATGGCGTCAAATTCAAGAGTTTAAATGGCCATCAGTTCTTTTGTGCCTTGCCCAACGTAGGTTCTGTATATTGTTCCTGGGTGCGATTATTCTGTGATTCTGGTTGTGACCTTTGGCTATCCCTGATTCCTGTTTGACTTCCGCCTGCTCTGACCCTTTGGCTTGTCCCTGACTACTCTTTGGATTCCGTTCTGTACTTCGACCCTGTTAGTTGCTGACCTGGCCTGTGACCTCGATTACTCTGCTGCTTTCCGATTTTTGTACTGCATTTCCGATTGGTTTCGACTCGGCCCGTTCCTGGACTTTGATAACCTTTACGTTAAGTTCCCTTGCTCGCCCAGAGTTCTTCCCTCAGTCTCCTCAATATTAAGTCCTGGCGGCATCCAAGTAGCGGAGGGCTCCACCCGACCTGAAAGGCGGTGGTTATAGGCCGAAGCGTGAGCCGAGCCCGGGACATAGGGGTTTACTCTGGGTTGTAGGATACTGAACGTTACACTGGATACTGGCCACCAATGTTTTTTTATAACTTGTAGGGGGGCCCTAACCACCAAAGGCTTTTTATAACTTGAAGGGGGGCTCTGGTGACTAATGACTTTTGATAACTTTTGGGGGGGGGATCTGGTCACAAAGTTTTTTTATCTTGAAGGGGTCTTTTTATAACTTGGTGGGGGGGTTTACTGTTTAGCTCTGATGTCTGTTCAGCCCAGATTGTGGGTAGAAAACATATCGAACTTACAGTTCCATACATATATTTTTATAGGCAAATTAGGTTAAATAATACTTTTTGTTCTGCTTGGGGGCAGGCTGTGCACGACAGATGGAAAAATCCAGCAGAAGTCCAACCCAGACTAGAGGTGGCCATACACGCACAGATACAATCGTGCGAAAGCTAGTTTCGTACGATTATCGTCCGATTTTCGGAGTTTGTGTGTTTCCAGATTATTGTTGCGACAATGATCGTAGCATGGAGATCGGTCGTTTAGTTGATCGGACAGGTTAGAAAATTTTGGTCGGATAACGATAAAATCTCTGCATTTATTGTGTGTCGTACGATATAGTTTTCGTGACCTATTACGTATAGATCATGTGATGATCTATGAACTGTGACGTATATAGAAAACGCACACGCCTATAGAGCAAATGTATGTACGCACGTACGTAGTTACGTACGCACTTACATACGTACGAACCTGATATGAACGTACGGCTATGGTAATACGAATGTACATGAAACAAGCGTAATGCGATTACTTATTGTATTAAATTTGTAAATTGTATATGTAGCATATACTGTATGTGATTACCTATTATATATGTATAACATGTTGGATAGAGTGGTATTATGCTAGTATAAGTATGTGATCTGTTATCTGGAGACCTATTATACACCAACCACATCCATTTGGCAAGCCCTTGTCCCATATAGTCCATTATTAGGAATAAATATAAATTTATGTGAACAATTTTGTTTGTTCTGTAATAATAAAACAGGAATTTTTACTAATGTAAAAAAAGATATATAGAAATAAAGCTACCTATGGGTTACTAATTATGTGTTTGATTAAGGTATGATTACAAAAATTATGGAAAGATCACTATCCAGAAAACCCCATGTTCCAAATATTCTGGATAACAGGTGCTATAATTGTATTCTACAATATTGTGCATAATAATAAAAAAAAAACACAACACATTTTTTCACTGCAAAACTTTTAAAAATGTTTATTTTGTTGATCATTAGAATAGTTTCAAATTTAGTTTTGGTTTGTTAGGAAAGCAACCAACACAAAGATTTTTAATGCACATTATTTTGATCAAAATAACTTGAAATGAGGTGTACTCATTTTTAAAAACAGCAATTTGGAAATAGTAAAACTTTTGGTGTGATGTAGCTATGCAAACATTATTCCGATTACAAATCAACTTCTTGCATAATGTCCTGGATTTCTTGTTCCAGCGATATGATCGTTTCCTCTGCAGACCTCTGCTTTTTTTATTTGTTCTATATGAACACAATTGGTAAAAAACATACAAAAAAATGAGTTAGAATGACAATATTATAAACATGCTGTTACAGGTCTCATATCCAGCAGTGCAAGGAAGACAAAGGCAGTGAGACAGTGAGAGGTACAAACACAGCTAATATTTTGACAGTGGATATGGGGAAGCTGTATTATGGCACACATAAATGAGTGAATGGAAGAAAAAAGTATTGGAAGAATGTTTATTAATTATTAAATTAAAAATCCAGATTTCTTACGAGAATTCATTGATACATATCATAGTTTGCCTTGTTTGTAGCAAGTAAAGGCATCAGATTATTCCAACAGACAAAAAAAGAAGGGATGCTTATCAAATTTTAGTTGACCTATGTAAGAGGGTAAATCCTTCATCAAATATCGATTATGTGAAAAATAAAATATCCAACATCAGGACTGTATTTAAAAAGAAGTTCAAGAAAGTGCAGTCTTCACACAAATCTGGGGCCTCTACAGATGAAATATACACCCCCCAGACTCTGGTACTATGAGCTCATTTTATTTACTGTCGACCACGAGGTCCCACGAGATTCCATTTCAAATTTTGGGGATTAGCTGCAAACTAGCATTGATTCTTTAGATGCCGAAACACAAGACAATGTGAATTCTCAGGAGGACATTCCTGTAGCACAGGAACAAGTGTCACAGGTAAATATGTAGAGACACCGTCCAAGTTAAATTTATAATTTCCGTTTCTAGATTGATTTTTATAACCATATTACTATATTTGTTTACAGACTTTACACTCTGACACTGTCATTGGACAAACACAAGAGGAACTACTTTAACCCTCAGAACCAAATTGAAAAGAAAGAAAAATAACCAGGAGGATGTTAAAAATAAGCTTTTAACTGAAACTATCCTATCAAAGGCTGATGATAAACTGGATGCGTTTGGATTTTCTGTGGCCTCCAAATTACGCAGAATGAGTGAACCACAGCGGCTGCGATGTGTGCTGTTAATAACTGACTTACTGCATAGAGGTCTACAAAATGAACTTTCCAACAGTACAAACATAACAACTCATTCTGCTCCAATAACACCACATCCATATAGGAACCAAAACCCCAATGCCACCCTCATGCAAATCATTCATTTTCTCACCCATATTCTTCTACCCACTCACCAACAACCACAGATGTACCCAATTCTAATAGCCATTCCCCTATAAACTATGACCACAGCATGCAGTATGTGGATTCACTTTTACATACTGCCAGGTACACCAATTTATAAAGTTCTTCTTGGTGGATGACATATGTGAACACTACTGTCATATTACACTGCTTATTTATGAGTTTGTTATTTACAGTATGTGTTAACCAAAAACGGTTGTATTTGTTTTGAACGTTTGGTTAGAAGTTATGATTGCACTTTTGTTGCACTTGAATAAAACATTTTTGGATTTCCACACAATACAGATCAATAATGTAATTTTATTTATACAAATGAATTCTTTATTTTTCTGTTGCTACAGAATCACTGCATTATTCACAATACACTATTTGCATAAAGTATAAAAATTTTAAATCATATGATATTGCTACTCTACTTTGCCAACACCATTGAAGTACTCAACATCATTTTCTCTGTTCCTTTTTGCATCAGTTGATGTGTTACTTGCTAGTGAACCTTGTAGTTGTACAAGCATATTGCTTTCTTTACACCATTCAGCTGGTGCAATGCTCCCTGTATGAATATCCTCATAGTCCAGCATGGTCATGGAGGCATAAGAACCATGATTATTACTGCGCAGGAAATTATGCAAAACACAACAGGAAAGAACAATAATATCTATTTTTTCAGGACATAAATTGATAGAGGTGTGAAAAATGCGAAACCGATTTGCCAGTATTCCAAAAGCGTTTTCCACCACTCGACTAGCTTGTGACAGTCTATAATTGAAAATCTTTCTTTCAGGTGTTAATATTTTCTGTGGAAATGGTTTCAAAAGATTTTCATGAAGGCCAAAGGCCTCATCAGCAACAAAAACAAAATGTAGCCCCTCCTTGCACTGCTCTCATTTGTTGGCAAATGCAATTGTTTGTTCTATAATTTTCTATTAAATTCTGTTCGTTCAATAACTCCACCATCAGATACTCTTCCGTTCTTTCCAATATCAACCATAATAAATTCATAGTTGGCATTCACAATTACAATCAATACAATACTAAAATAACCTTTATAATTGAAAAAGTATGAACCGGAATTTGGTGGTCGATTTATACGAACATGTTTCCCATTAATTGCACCACAGGAAATTCCAATAATCAACTGTTGAGCTATTGTTTGCCACTCTTCGGATGTCTCAGGAAACTGAAAAAAAATAAAACATATATGGGTAAATATCTCAATATAAATATGTAGGCCAAATGTAGGAATGCACACCCATAAGATGATCATAAAGACCAGGGTGACCACAAAACAAAGTAAATATATATGTACATTGACAGGAGTCCAGCAAAAATAACAAAAACATGTATAACAAAGAAACACAAGGTTTATTGTATGTTAACTTTCCCTTCCATACAGGAAGCTTCCAATATATATAAAGAATCATTGTATAATAATGTGACCACATACTGTACATTGCAATATATATATATATATATATATATGTATATATATATATATATATATATATATATATATAGATTGCAGAATAATATATATTAAATATATAATATATATTATATAATATATATGTGCCATGTACAACAGTATCTTTTAATTACAAATAGTGAACGGCGAAATATTTGCGAAACGGCGGCAGCGTCTCACAATTTTTTTTGACGCCGGGGGCAAATTTTTGCTGGCGGTGAATCGTGCAAATTCCCGCAAATTCACGTCTGGCGAATAAATTTCGCCCATCACTAATTACAAATCATTTTAATAAGTGTTTCCATAATGGCTCAGTATTTTAAAATATGTTCAGTGACAAATATAGATACAGCCTGATGGTTATTGCAATTATTAGTAATTGGTTAATTAAAATCTGAATACCTTTAAATACTCTCCCTTCAGAGCTTCAACAATGGCATTGCAAGTTTCCGGAATAATGATTCCTAATGCTTGAGCTGAAATAGCTGTAGACAATTTTAGATCTTCAAATGACCTTCCAGTTGCCAGAAACCTCAACGTTGCAATTAACCTTTGTTCGGCTGATATAGATTTTCTCATGACTGTATCTTTTTTTTGCATCCGTGGACCAACCATCTGGAGTAGGGATCTAAAGCATGAATCTGACATTCTTAAATAATTTTTGAAATCTTCAGGGTTATGAGCTTGTAACTCCTGTAGAAGTGTCATATGAGACAAAGTTTCTCGCTTTAGATGCCATTGCTTACTCCAACAAGTGCGTTTCCGCTTTTTCGGCTTCTCCTCATGTGCTAATGCCAATACTATTGCAACTGCTGCTATGTATTTAGCATTTATAAATACTGGACTCATTTTCTAACAGCAATCACAAATTTATTTTTTCAATAACTACACGTTCGGACGATCGTTCGTTCATATAGCGCAGTACTATACGTCACTTCCGAGGTAAACCTTTCCCTATCACTACTGTTTGCGGGCCATACCTTTCGTACGATTGTTGTCTTTGAGTTTATGGATACAAAATTGTCCGATTTGTTAGTTTACCAATTATAGTCCTACAATTTATTATCTGACTGTTTAGGTGTAATCATTACATTAAAACGTACGATCGGTGTCTGGACGTTCGTCGAAAGCAAACTAAAATCTGAACGTCTATGGCCATCTTAAGATTGAGCAAGTATTTATTATTACTAAATATCCCAAGAGCACAACTACAAATGACTGTCATTTACTTTCGCTCCTGGCTCATAATTAAGCTATTATTCTCCATGTTGTTCTCTGACCTGGCATTTCTCTGATGGAACTGATGGAAGTGATATTCTACAGACTTCTGCTATAAACAATTTTAATCAAATAAAGTTTTAGGAGCCAATCTGGGGAAACACTAAATGCATTTTTACTGAATGAGAAGAGCCTACATATACCTAACTAGGAGTCACCCTGTATGGTCACTATTTAACTGTAGTCTCTGTTGGCTGTTGCAGCTCTCCATCTGCACCAACTTTTCTCTTCTTTTACTCACTCATGCTCTATGCCTACCTTGCTGTCTGCTCCAAGTTTGTATTGAGAATGTAGGATTTCCCCTCGCCCTTATAAATGTAATATATATATATATATATATATATATATATATATATATATATATATATATATATATATATATATATATATATATATATATATATATATATATATATATTACTATTTATTGCTATATAATATAATATACTGTTAAATTATCTGAAAGGCAGGCAGACTGTATATTGTTATATTGATGTATTTTCTTGAGGCTTCTTCCAAGTCCCCTTTCTGGTTTTACTGCTAATGCTACATAATTATCTATACCAATCAGTGCAGATCAAGCAAATATTTGTCACGGTCGGCACCCTAAATCCAGAACCAATGCTAAGCACCCTGTTCTCGGCTCTTGCTTCTTTCTTTAACAGCCGCCTTTCACCTCGGGAGGAGCCCTCGGCTAATCGGATGCTGCCAGGTCTTATTAAGAGAGGTGCCAAGCGAAGGGTTCTGGACGAGCAAGGGGGCACGACGGTAAAGCAAAGTCTTTTGGGCAGAAGGTCGCAGTACAAGGCGTAGGCGGAAAGCGTAGTTAGATCAGGCCGGATCGGGGCAGGCAGAGTGCAAACGGAGTCAAACAGGCAAGGGTCAAACCAGGAGATCAATCAGGAGGGTTACGAATAGAAGAGTCAGTTACCAGGCAGGATCGGAATCATCACAAAACAGGCAGGGGTCACAACAGGTATCAGAATCAGACAGGAATAAACTCAGACAGGCACCAGGAACTCACTAGGAATGAACCTATAACGGGCAGTGAGAAAATGAATAGTGGCACTTTAAATACTTTAAACTTTCACGCCATTGCGTGCTGGCGTCAAAACACGCCAGCGTGCATGCGCCAATAAATACAGGGGAGGTGCGCCCTAGTTACAGGGGAAACAGGATGGCAAGGCGGGTGTCCCCGCCAATGGCGTGGGAGGTAAGTTGTTACAGTATTATTACAGATAACATGACTGGATAATAGACTGTATACTAGCTTTCATGGTAAGCTGGTTCTATACAGTAAATTTTCTTATGAAAAACATAAAAAAAATACCCAGAACACCAAAGGCATCTCATTTATTATGAATACATATAAATATGTATGAATATTATGAATACGTGTATGCATTCAGGCATAATAAAGTCAGGGTGAATTAAACCTAACATACCTAAAGGTAGACAATAATGAAGGGATTAGATTTTGATAAAAGATTCAACATTTGTGTATGGCTTTATCCTTCAAAATAGTGCCAGACCTGTCTCAATGAATCTGTGTTGTTCTCTCTTGCATTGTGGTGTACTAGAAAAGCTACATTAGTTAGTTCCAGGAATTAAAGATTATTCTGCTATACACAAAGTACTTCCTGGAATCTTGTATTGAATACCTAAATTGAAGGCGTTTTGGCAGCCTTAGGAAAATACTACAGGACTGTGTTTATTACAGCTACTTCCTTATAATATATTTAGTTCATTCATTACATGAAGAAAGCATGTGCCAGTTCAAACAAAAATATTCAATAGGTGCTATTCTCATTATATACAACATATAATGCATTTGAGCTAAACCCTAAAAATTAATATGGCTACAAAATGGCATATTATATATACTGAATTTATTGCACCAGCCTATAGTTTCAGCTTCCCAATTGCAGCAATGATCCAGAACTTCAGACTTGTCACAGGGGGTCACCATCTTGGAAAGTGTCTGCAACCCTCAGAAGTTCAGTGGGTTCTGAGCAGCTGTTGAGAAGCTAAGCTTAGGGGTCATTGCAAATTATCAAGCAGAAAATGAGTTTGGCCTGTAATATAAATTGATGCTTAAAGGCTGATTATTAAATTATGATGCTAGATGCATTTGTTTATGTGCTGCCGTGTAGTAATTATCTGTATTAATTACTAATCAGTGACACATATTCTATGGGGCATATTTATTACTCTGTGTAAATCGAAATTCAACGAAAAAATGGTGTAAAAAGCTGTAAAAAGGTGTAAAAATAAATAATTTTTAGATTTACTGCCGTTATTTTACATTGCTTTCGGAAGTCTCATGAGAAAAAAAGTGTAAAAATTGTATGATTTTTTTTACAACATTTTTTTACATGGCAAAGCCTGGTGATGTGTTGTGTATTATCCCACCGTTTTCTACACAGCATAATAAATATTCCCCTATGTGTACTGTATATTTTGAGTCAGGCCCTAAGCTCAGTAATTGACAGTAGCATGGAGCATGTGCAGTGAATCAGAAGAAAAGAAGATGGGGAGCTACTGGGGCATCTTTGGAATCTTTGGAAGCAAAGATCTTTACTGCTGAAGAGCTGTGGTTGCCTTGGGTGGGTACAGAAGGGTACAGAAGGACAAAACACAGGGGGTCATTTATTAAACACAGACATTCTTCATTATTTTAGTAAAACCACTTTCCCACCTCCCTCCTTCCCTCCCTGCTGTAATCTGAGCCCAGATCTATAAGTGAGCAGGGAGAGACTCAGGGAGGAAGTGATGTCACACCAAGCTAATATGATAGCTACTGACTCTCCTAAACAAACAGAGATAGCTTCTAGAGCTGTTTACTCAGGTATGGTAAAGCATTCTGCAGAATAAATATAGTCTTATAGCTTGCACTATTATGGTTAATCTATTGGCAATAAACTGTTTGGTAGCTTTCCTTTAAGACAAAAAATGTTTCAACGTCCTTAATATGTTGATAATGGGTTAAATGCAGAAGACCTCTTGTATTTGTCTAAAAGAAATCCAGAGACATAGCAGAAAGTTAGGAACTGGGTAATCAATAGGGTAATATGCTAAGACAAGGCTAGACTAGCATTGCCTAGTAAAATCATAGCATCAAGTTAAGCACCTTAAAAATGTTTCCATTTACACTCTGCTAAGGAAAATTGCATGACATGGTTAATGTAGCCCTAAGTGGCATTGCCATAATAGCAAGTATACCTTAATATGCACATGTGGATGTCTAAAACCCAAAATAGGTCACAGCTGTCTAAAAAAACAACAATGATTTGTCTGCATAATTTAGCCCTACAGGGGTTAATTATCCATTGCAATATATACATATATATATTCATGTAAAATGCCTTTCCAGTAGAGGAAACTGCAGTCATTACAGAAAAAAAGAGCATTGTCTGTGTTTCTGGCTTCAAGCAATGTGGTCTGGCACAGTCCAGGATGTTGTCAAGGGAGAAAAGGGCAGAAAAGATAAATGGATTTCTTGTAAATATTACAACCCCCCCCCACGCTCATTAAGAATTGTTTTTAGCTCACTTACAGGAATATTGTTAAAGTCACTGCTACATAACTACTAAATTGAACTTTGAAACTGACATATTCAGGATGGATTACAGAGGATGGATTACAAAGAGGGTAAACAATTCTTATTGATAGATAAAGTCCTGGGAGGTGGTGATATATGGCTTCCAAAAATTCTCAAAGATCTTGCTAATAGTCCATACCAACCCAACCAACTGTATCAGCCATACTGTTGGTTACACATCCTGTTGCAAAATAAATTTCTACAAAGATTGTAGGTAATATTTAAAATTTTATACAAAATATGGGCCATTTTTTAAATATATTTTCAGCATGGACACCACGTTGTTATTTGGTTTCAGTAAGGGAGTGCCAGAGGTAGGCTCCACCTCCAGATATTTTGCACTATTGTAGTTATTTTGCAATTCTGTTATATGCAGGCTGCATTCTAAGAAATGTGGATTATAAAAGAAATTATAGTGCACTGCCTTTGAATGGAACTTGTCTTTCAAACAGATCCAGTTCTAAACACTTTGCGTCTGTGCTTGATTTTAATCTTTACAGTTTTCTGCTTCAGAGAATGTATGTTTTTTATCAACATTATAAGATATCTGCCATATCAGTAACTGGCACTTGCCTTAAGGGGGATGCAAAACCTCTAAAACAATAAATGTAAATGTGCAGAAAGTGTGCCTCTGAGCAATTTTGCAACTGTCATGTTGGCCATCAGAAATTGACCTGATCATCCAAATAGTGCTTTTCCTGATGTAACTGTTGTATTGTACAGGTGATACCTGTAATACTGGGCCGATGTAAGATTCTTACAACAATTTGATTCAACTTATAATACAGCCCTCTTGTTAATGCTGAGGGATAGAGATCTCCATATGCAGCCTGCTTTTTTTTTATTGAAAAAGCCCCCTGCATATTTACCGTATTAGATGCACTAGACCACTTTGAGGTTTATTTTTTTTAATGCTGCATAACTCGGTTTTAAGATATGTTGGTCCTTGCGGTATCTATCTGATATTTTGTACAGTAGATTCAGCGAATACTGAGCATTCTCAATTACTTTAACTAAGGTCTGCAACAGAGCAACTGTCACTTTTCCATACAGATTCATTATTATTATTATTATTAGTTGTTGACACTTCTCTGATGCTGCAGCATAGCAGTTTAGAAAATAAATAAAATATATATATATATTTAGAATGTATATTGTAGACAAACATTAAAAAAACTAGAAAGCAAATTGAAAAAGAAAATGTGGAAATTTTACAGTTATTTGCCTTTGTGATGTTATTATGCTTTCTTTTATTTCCCATAGTATGAAGGCGCACATTTCATTTATTTTCAGTACAATTATTCCTACTGGCTTTAATGAGGACACAATTTATCCAGGACGTTTCTACAATTAATTGATCACGAGGCCACTGCCAGTAAAACCGACATGCGACAATGAAATACCACACTGGAATATTTAGAACCAGCCCACTGGATTTTAAAAATTAAAATGTATTAAGATACTGAGTGGCATTTTTCTTCCACAGTGTGTCCGCTTGATGGTTTGCCTTCTGTATAAATAAATAAAGGATTTTTAAAGGAGAAAAATAATGGGATTTTTATAAAGGAGAAACTTTGAGAGGGTTCGGTTCTGAGATGATGGCAGTTAAAAAGAGACGGTGTTCTTCTGCATGATGGTGTGGATTTTAGGGGTCCTCTTTGAAGATGAAGATAATCATATTCAGCAAATGACCCTCTAACATAAGAAGCGCATTATTAGAAAGAACATAAAGTTCTGAGGAAACAGCTGCCTGTCCCCATCCCCTCTGCCCTTTTTACACAGAACTGCAACAATGAATCCCTCATCCCATACAAAATGGCTCCTGCATTTGTCAAGCTGCTCTTTTTCTTTGCTCTATAATCAGAGGTCTGATTATCTGATGCACTGAGAGCCCCTTGAAAGTCTCCGCCTGAATCAGTACTACAGCCTTGGAATGACGCAGGACAGCATTTCCCACAACGTGTCAATGGTTTTGCTTGCAGCTCTGGGATTGGCTGAGAGGTTGGCGTTTGCAACCAATCCCAAATTTGTTGTTAGGAGAATTGGACTATTTTTAGCTGCCCTGACTATAAACACTGACTGTAGCAGGCAAGGGGGAGGGCTGAAGATGCATGTATGAATGGCAGCCAAAAACAACATCAGCGAGCCATGAGCTTTCTAAAAGCTGCTTTATTGTATAGTTGTACAAACGAGTACATTAAATATTTACAAAGGACACAAATTCTCCTTTTAGGAGCTTGTTCGTAAGCCATGACGTTGAGTATTTGACGCAAATTACTACAAAAGTATTTTCTAATTGTTTTGAGGTTATTTAATGCCCTATACATACTTATTGTAGCCTGGTTATATTAACAAAACACCTGAATGAAATTTTCTTAATCTGCTGATTTGTTCAGTGACCCAAAATTACTAAAGTGAGAAGTGTGACCAAATACGTGTGTGAAAGTAACTAAATCACATATTGCACACTAGTAATTTAGTAATGACATAGAAACAATACCCGTCATTACTAAACGGTCCCTTATAGGGCCAAATTTACTTACCTTCAAAGTTGCGCCAGCATTGGCTTCGCAGTTTCTCCAGGGTGCCGCTAATTCAATAAAATCAGAAGTTGCGCTCAGGGAGGCGAAAGGTAGCGAAGTTGCGCTAGCGTTAATTCGTCAAGCAAAGTGAAGTTACACTAGCGATGCCTAATTTGCATTCGGTGCCAAGTTAAAGTACAATGGACATATATGTAGCAGCAAATACATTACACTACACAAGCCTGGGAAAGCTTCATAAAATAAAATAGAGTTGTTATTTTGCCCTATACATGTGCCCACTGTATAGTTTAGGTGCCATATGTTAGGAAATGTAGGGAGATGGAATGAGGGTACCCCCCAAAAAATTTACAATCTTTTTCAGCCTATCAAAAAGTAAAAGACGCCAGCGTTTTTAAAAAAATTTAACTTTTTTTGAAGCAAGCCCTATCTACTCTATTGCACTTCGCCTGGTCTGAGGTGGCGAAGGCAAGTCTGGCGCAAGAGGTAACGTTCAGTAAAATGCGCAAGTTAGTGAATAAGCATAGTTACCTCCCTTTTCCATATCGCAACTTCACCTGGCGTAAGGGTGCGAAGTAGCACTACAGTAGGTCCACTTCGCTAGCGAATTTACGCAATTTTCGCTAGCTTTAGCCACTTTGCCCTTTTGTAAATTTGCCCCATAGAGTCTGTTTAATAAAGAAGCCACCCTAGGCTGTATTAATCGAACACTGCTGACTTACATTACATTTTTAGCTGCATTTTTAAGAATCACAAGGTTATGATGTACTTAACCATGTATATAAAGTGTAAGTCCCACGACTCTATATTTAGTTAAAAATCACAAATATTTATTCAGTATCATATTAAAAAGGTACATACTAACCCCATATGGCCCACCTTATGCGATTCATACCAACCGGTACGTAATCATAGGTGTCTCTGTCAGCAGCATGTTATTCACAAAATGCAAAACCAGGATGATCCCACCCATTTGCTTTTAAAAATAATCAAATATCAGTAAAGTTAACTCAACTCTCTCTTTTAAAAAGAAAGAGTGAGGGAACATCTGAGCCAAATTAAAAACCCACGAACAGCAGAGAAGAGTAGTATAACCAGACCCTTTACACAATGTGGTGGGGGTGACACTACCTATTTTGCAGATCAAAGAATAGAGAGAGTCAGACTAGGGGTTAGAGGAGAAGATCCCTTTTGTCTTTTAGCGAGAAGAGAGGTTTTTTTGGATTTTCCTTCTACAAACGCCTATATTTGGGCCTCAATTATGAATTCAACGTCACATGCTATGTCTAAATACAGTGCTGTGTTCTGCCCTATATGATGTGGACATCAAAAACATATATGATAAAGCTAAGAGAATACTAATGTACAGATTAGAGATGGGATATTCAATATTTATTACCTAAAAAGCATCCGTGTGGTTTTAATGATTTTTTTGTATTATACTATACTGGCTATAATAACTGTTGATGGATTTGGGACAATTTATATTTGGATTTATATGACTTGTGAATTATATAGTAGCTGCTAGTACTATATATAAGATAGGGTTAAAGATGTGGCACTAGTGCCCTGAAAATGTATAAGATATAATATGTAAAGAGGTTGAGTTAACTTTACTGATATTTGATTGGTTTTAAAAGCAAATGGATGGGATCACCCTGGTTTTAAATTTTGTGAATAACATGCTGCTAACAGAGACACCTATGATTAAGTACTGGATTGTATGAAACGCGTACGATGGGCTATACGGGGTCAGTATGTACCTTTTTAATATGATACTGAAAAAATATTTGTGATTTTTAACTAAATATAGAGTCTTGGGACTTACACTTTACATACATGTTTAATTGTTGATGCCTTAGGAACTGGGGCCAGTCCCTATGACTCACTATTAGATTATACATAGACTCCCCTATCATTGATATAGATGATGTACTTAAAGGTGAAGGAAAGGTACCGAAGCAGTTTATTGTCAGTAGATTAGCCACAATAGTGCAAGCTATAACACTATTTATTCTGTAGAATGCTTTACCATATCTGAGTAAACAGCTCTAGAACCTCTCTCTGTTTGTTTAGGATAGCAGCTGCCATATTCACTTGATGTGACATCACATCTGGCCTGAGTTTCCCTGCTCAGCCATAGCTCTAGGCTCAGATTACAGCAGGGAGGAGGGGATAGGGAGGGGGAGAGGAGCAAACTGAGCATGCTCAAGCCCTAGCCCTGGAAGTTTAAGATGAAAACAGGAAGTCTGATACAAAACCCATGTGTACACAATAGAAGGTAGGGACTCCAGAGTTTATTTGAAGGTTTGTGGCTGGACAGGGCTGTTGGAGATACCCTGAATAAAGTGAGTGAGGGATCACCATAATATTTGAAAAGGATTTGTAGGAAATGCTGTGTTTCTTTTGACCGAGGACTCAGGGAAGCATTACTTTGAGGGTTTACTGATGTATTTATATAAACCTTTCTTTCAACATTTTTTTATTGATCATAATCACATTGCAGATTAACAATAAATCCAAACATTTTTCATTTTGCTATATTGAAGTCCCCCTAAGTGACAGGGGGTATGTGCAAGATATATACATTCACTATAATCACTTCAAATCTGAAGTTTGTATATTGTTACAATTGGTTGCAGTCATGTCAGAAATAAGTTATTGTTATGTTTATTACAATAGAAAAAAAGAAAAAAACACGAAACAATAATCAAGAATAAAAATAATAAAAAGGAACTTTCGAAACAAACTGGCCGTCTCCTGTGTTTCCTGTCACATTTCACTATTTATTTTCGCAATTCTCCTGTGGGTACCCAAAAATTAGCTATATAATGATTGGGTCCTCTTTCCCATTATTGTCCCCATTTTTGCAATATTCTTCCTCTCTCAGATTCCCATCAAGTCACACTACAAAACAAGCCACCTGTTTTACCCATTTTGTATTTCAGTATATCTAATCCAGGGTGTCCATATTGTGATATATTTATTATATGTATCAGATGCAATACTTAAAAGCCTTTCATTCACCATTATCCAGTTCATCCTGATTCTGAATAGGACAATAGGGAGCGAGCATTTTTTCCAGGAAGCCGCTATTGTTTGTTTCGCAGCGATGAATATAAACTGGATCAATTTTCTATGTGCCTTATTTGAAATAGGAGGTGACTTATTAAGCAAAGCATGAATGGGATCCTTTCGGAGATTTTCCCCCATGATAGAGTCAATAAGCGTGTATATCCGTGACCAAAATCGAACAGTTACTCTGCATTGCCACCAAATATGTAACATTGAGCCTTCGGCCCCACAATTACGAAAGCAAAGTGAACTGACAGTTGGGTAAAATTTATGCAGTTTGAGGGGAACCATGTACCATCCCGATACCACTTTGTATAATGTTTCCTGCGCCAAAATGTTAATTGAGCTCTTGGCTGTATTTTCCCAAATCTGTTGGCACGTATTAGCGTCTAAAGATACCTTCATTTCTTTTTCCCAGTTCTTGATATATGATGGTATTGGCGGCACTGCAGAGTTCAATATTTCTTTATACAAGGTGGAAATTACCCCTTTGCTATGGGGAAATTTGATACATAGGGTTTCCCAAGCTGTCAGTGATAGTGTATTGTCACATCCCTTTAATCTGGTTACGAGAAAGTGATATATCTGTAGGTATCTAAAATGTTCTGAAACAGGAAGGTTATAGCGTGAGAGCAATGTCTCCCATTCTTTTATACCTACAAGTCCTATGAAATGATAAACGTACATCAGACTACATGTCGTCCACTGCCGAAAGTCTCTAAGACTTAGGCCTGGTTGGAAAGAAGGATTGCCCATGATGGGCATTGCTGGGAGATGCAAGGAACCCAATTTAGTTTTTTGGGTAACCGAATCCCAGATAGCTAATGCAATTCTCAGGACTGGGGAATAAGATGCCGGTCTATCCTGTCTTGGTATCCAAAGTAACGTCGCCGGATTAATTGGTTTCAACCATTCTGCTTCTATTTGGGCCCATAACGGGGGTATGGGTCGATAAAAGTGTATTAATGGCATGATTTGAGAGGCCTGGTAATAATAATACAAGTTTGGGACACTGAGACCCCCTTTTTGTTTGGGAGCTGACAGAGTTGCTAGTGATATACGTGATTTTTTTCCCGCCCATATAAATTTAGTTATCTTCCCTTGTATTTTTGTTATAACAAACTTAGGAATCTCAATAGGTAAAACCCTAAAAAAATATAATATTTTGGGTAGTATTACCATCTTAACTGCGTTGATTCTTCCAAACCAAGAAATTTGTAGTTTAGTCCAGGATGTAAGTGTGTTCTCAATCTCCTTCCATAGTTGGGGATAGTTGGCTTGATAAAACCCTTCTAGTTTAGGTGTTATATTCTATATAAACCTTTCTGATAAAGCTTTCCTTCTCCTTTAAGCACCTGATGAAGGATATGTTTATCCAAAACATGTTGTGATGAAATAAACACACTGAATTCGCTGAGTTCATTTTATGCTGATTTTGGAAGTGCTGTGGCCTGGATGGTGCCAATAATTATGTTGAGAAGAACCCCAATACATATTGGAGTGAGGGACCACCTAAAATTGTGCAATTACGAATGTACTTAAGCCACAGTTAACCCATACAACAATATTTCCCAATATGTCAGGGAGGGTAGTAAAATGAAAGAGAGACAAGCATCAGATAAGATGGGGGCAGATTTAAGAAATTACTGTTGAGAGAGAAAATTAGCTTCTGGAGGGAATGTTTTTGTCAGGCAATTTAGAAGTAGAATTAGAGGATGATCTCATCTAGTGCAATATGCTTTAATGAGAGATTCTGTGAAAGCCATTTCTTAGAGTGATTTCGGCCAGAAATGTAAAATACCGGCTGCATATCTGGTGTTCACATGGTGTAAAGTTATATACACCTTGATAAATTTGCAATTCATTTTAAACAGCTTTTTACACAGTTTATTCTGGATATTTAGTTATACACAGCATAATAAATATGCCCCTTATTGTAAAGTATTATTTTAAATCTTTCAATCAAGTGGAATGCAGTGGCATAACGAGCAGGAAGCAGACTCCACAGTTGTGGGGGTGCAGTGACTAGGGTTGCCTATAAATAACATTGGCATCAAGCACTATTTTTACTGGCTAAGCTGGTATAATACCATTACTACCAAGTGGCAACCCTAAAGGTGACACAGGGGGCCCAGTAAGGACACGTGATGCCTGGACACTCTTAGGTCACAGTTCAAAGCTTACAATTAGGCTTGCCACTTGCCTGTTATTTTATCTGCCTAGCCAGTAAAATTATATTTGATGCAAATATTATAAATGTGTTAGAAAGATAACAATATAGGAAGGCCGGTATTTTTTTTTCCAGGAAATGTTGTTTCTTGCCTAGTCTCCCAGCCTGTGATTCCCATTTTGGCTGCCCTACAATGCCCCTTACAGACTCCTGGGGTCCAACAGGTAAGAGTGCCAAAAAGGGGGTCCTGCGGTTAAGGGTGCCAGATATTTCACTCAGGTGGAAATGCTAAATACAATGACATGGAACTATATATCAAGTGAAATGGAACAATGTATATAAGTTTTGTAGTTTTGCAAAACTATATATCTGACACTGTACAGAATCTTCCCTAAAAATCAAGTTAATCAAGAAAATCAAGTGAATCTCTCACTTTGACACTGTGAGTAAAAAAAAATAGACAACACATATTTTTAAAAAAATTTCTTTGAACAGAGAGCCACCTAGTGGTATAATAAAGTTAAGCCTTCTTGTGCAGACTACAAGCCAATCACAAGTATATCTGTATTGGTAAGGTGTGTTCTTTTTTTTTTTATATTTATAAGGCATAGTTATTTTTTGTAGAAGTAAAACACAAACAATCCCTACTAATACACCCTGACTTAAATAGAAGATCTGGCAAAATACACAGGAGTTTATAGATGCCTATATAGATCTCTAGTTATACTTTTCTTTGTTCTCTACAGTTTCTTTTGCTTTGTTTAGTCTGCAAAGCGCCTGTTTAGTCAATATTTCATTTGACTTATTGTTCAAATTTATTTGCCCCTTTAGAACTAGAAAAATCATTATTTTCCTTCCTCTCTTTCTGTAATATCATTATTTTCCTTCCTCTCTTTCTGAAAAAGTAATACACAATAGCCATAAACATCCTGTAAACTATATCCATATAATACACAAAAGCCATGAATATCTTGTAAATTATATTCTTATAAACGGTGAGTTCTGATGTCATCAGTTATAAACGGTGAGTTCTGATGTAATTTCTGTCACATGACTCACCGAAATTTGTGTATTATAATAAATAAAGTACCCACAGTTGTAAAGGGGAGTACAATGTTTCCTATTTGATACCACCCGACTCATCACATAAAACAATTATGCTTTGCTGGATTCCTCAAAGCAATAGTCTTTTCGTGATATTTATTTGTATCAAATACACACAAACACATTTTACAGCTTCAAGGGGCATTATCATTATTTTTTCATAACTAGAATTATTTAATAACAGCTTAAATAAAATATTAAAATGTAATAGATTCTGACTTATGCCAACAGGAGAAGCAAGCTGTCAAATGAATGATTGCTCTGACTGGTTGTAGATAAATGGAGCAGATTTCATCGCCAAAACATGCGGACGTCATCACATTTGTTACCAAAACTGTCCAAGAATGTGTTTCTGCTACAATCAACTCACCAAGTAGTGTGGCCTGCTTTATTCTGTAGCATCATATTCTGTAGCATCATAATGAGCATTTTTGCATGGACATACAGATGAGTAGGCTCTGCTGCTTTCAGCCTGTGTATTTTTGCAGGCTAAGAGAAGTGGATTTGCTTCATGTCCCTGCTCCATTGATGTAAGCCCCTTCTGCCTGCATGCTCTCACAAGCAGCAGAGCAAAGGTCACCCCAAATATGTGAAATGAGACCTCCATTGCGTGTTTGTGAACACAGGCGGAAGCAGCTTAGATCAATGGAGATGGGGCACAGAGCTGCTTCTCTCAGCCTACAAAAATATACAGGTTTAGAGCAGTGGAGCCTACAGTTCTGTGTGCCAATGCCCTAAGGGGCAAGAGAGGCACCTCCCTCCCACACACACACCGTTTTCTCCTTTAAAGAGATACTGACATTACAAAATAACTTTTTTATTACCTATCATAACATTGTCTTTGAATGCTGTTTATAGTTTTGCCATAAAAGTATTTACAGATGCTTTTACATTACCGATCTGATCCTCCATGTTCCTCTCTGAGGGTGTTGCCATATTTGAGCTTCAGCAGTCTGTTAACATTAGAAACTTTAACTGACAGGTTAAGAAGGGACGGTCAGGTGGGCAAAACAGTCAGGTTCAGGAACTTCAAGTAGCAATTATTTACAAAAGCAGAACTATCAGCGAAAAACTATCAACATGATCTATAGGTAACTTTTAATGTAGATTAATATTTTCAAAAGAAAATGTTTAGTGTCAGTATCACTATAAGGAACCGTAACATCAAAAAATAAAGTAGTAAAGTAATAAATAAATAATGTAGTGTTGCCTTGCACTGGTAAAACTGGAGTGTTTGCTTCAGAAAGACTATTATATTTTATATAAACAAGCTGCTGTATAGCCACGGGCACAGCCATTGAATCACAAGATAAATAGTAGATAACAGATAAGCTATGTAGAATCTCATTGAATACTATAAGGATTTTATCAGCTGTGTATCCTGTGCCTTTTCTCCTTTTTCAGTTATGAATGGCTGCCCCCATGGCTACACATCCGCTTGTTTATATAAACTATAGTACAGTTGCTGAAACAAATAAACCAGTTTTACCAGTGCAGGCCAACAGTGCATTATATTTTAATTAATTTAATACACGTTCATTTGTTGGTGTTACTGTTCCTTTATAAACAGGAAATGAACAAGTGTCCCAGGTCCCCATAATAGTTTATAATTTATCAATGAATGCTGATTCTGCACGTCTCTCTTGCAGTGGCTGCAGCCTGAAACTTGTTACATTGTGTTTTTTCCTGAGCATCAGCCTGGTTACATGATGTTGTTGCTTGTGTCTTTCTACTGATGACATGGCATGGTAACTGTTCTCTCTGACAGCTGCACCATACTTGTTACATTATATCTACTCTGAGTAGGGTTGCCACCTTTTCTGAAAAAGATTACCGGCTGGTGGAGGGGCGGGCACAAAAGGGGGTGGTCCATGATGCAAAAGGGGGTGGAGCCACACAATGTGCTCAAAAGGGGCGGAGCAACCTCGAGTTCTGAGCAAATTAGGGGGCGGCCAAGGGCTTTTTTTTTTGAAGGGCAACTACATTGCCGGTAAATATGTAATACCAACCCCAGCCTTAGCAGGTGTTTTACCGGCTAGGCCGGTAAAATACCGGCCAGGTGGCAACGCTAACTCTGAGCCTTAGGGAACACAATGATCTGCATTTTGTATATAAGATTTAATTTCTAAGTGGAAAAAAAACTTGAATTTTTGGAGATTTATTAAACCTCGAGGATGGAAAATTCCAAATCCAAAAATCCGCCATCTCAAACCTACCGAGGTTGTACGTATATTCATCAATAGGAGTGGTCCCTATCCTATTTGGAAGTTTCCGATCCGATTAAATCTTGATTTTTTAATAATAAATAAGGTCCAATTGTGGATTCTTGTTTGGTCTGACTTTTTTGATGAAAATAATCACATAAATTCAGACTTTGATAAATAAGGCCCTAATCGTCTGGCCAAACCAAATTTGAATCCAATAAAACATAAAAAATATTCAGTACACTGATGCCCAAACAGCTCCCTACCAGCCCAAACAGCCCACTATATGGTAACTTTCTATATCCACACCATTTTGCTTTTTTCCACCAAAAGGGAAAGAAACCTATATTATGATTTACCTGTTGTCTGAAGTTCCAATGGCAAGTGTTTTGGTTTTTCTCTCATCTCTACCCATTTTACACCTGTATAACCTGGGTCCCTATTAATAACAAGGCTTTGGCATAAGGATGGGGTATTTTTTCCCAAATAATACTACCTATTATTGTGTTGTGTATAGTGCAACAAATTCTCATGATTTATTCTCTCTACTTAAACAGTTGCCCTTAGTTACACAATTATGGAAGCTGTCAGAAACTTTTTGGCCTATCCTAATAAATGATTTTTTTTGCAAACCTGACGTTATCTTAGGACCTGTATACAGGCTTACCCCATATGTAATAAAAGGCATTACATTTGCCCAGTAAAATTAACCCATAGCAACCAATAAATTATTGCCTTTAAACAGGAGGCTGATTGCTTGCTTTGGTGAAATGTAATAAAAGTCACAAAGAGAAAAACTATTTGCACATATAAGAATGGCAATTTTGCACTTTGCAATGTAATATTCTTCATTAGCCTGTAATTGTGCATTGCATACTTTTAAGAAGTGCTTGAAGGTGTCGTAATCCTTTGGAGCAAACATGACAACTTTTTGTTAGAAGTTTTATTACATATACTGTACACTGCAGTAAACTATAATATTCACAGGCAGCTTCTGTGTTCACAAAAGCCATATTAAATTCATGCAAAGCAAATTTTGTCCACACAAAGGCATACATTTTAGATTGCAAATAGTTTTTCTGTTACTGACTTGTATTACATTTCCCTGTATGAGTTACTGCTCCTGGGCAAACTTAGTGCATTTTATTATTGATGACTTTGCCCACCCCTGGATGCTCACATCTGGTGCCAAAGTTACCAAATAAGGTAACTTTGGCACCTTATTAAATCTGTCTGATCTTTAACAGAAAAATACATATATTAAAATGCAAAAAGAAGTATGATGGGCATATAGGCTCTACTCTAAGATAGTTGTTGCATTAAGAAATAATTTCTTTCTTGTGTTAACCCATCTGAATACAGTAATATTAAGTAATTGCCTATAAATGGAAAAGTTGCTAAAAGGCCTGACAAAGATTGTCCTCGTGGCTGATGATGATAAATTACATATAGTTAAAATATTTGCCCTAAATAAACAATGACGACATTAATCGGATCTTGTTATACTATAACATCAAATGACAGAGATTATAATATGATAATGAGGTTTACTCTGCATTATAAAATGTCAAGTAACAGTCAATGCGAGAGAGAGAGAGATCTACTGGCTGCCAAATGCATTTGTATTCTGTGTTGATTGCTATTACAAACAAATAAAGCTTCATTTTCTGATGAAATACCTACAAGAACTCAATGACTGCAATGATTTAAAGGTGGTAAGTCCCTTTAAACCTAACATTACATGTCCACCTACAGCCTACAATACTTTGTCATTGTTTTTTGCACTGTGCACCTTGCCGTGCTTTAAGAAATTAGGCTGATAACTGTAAGGGCTCGTACAGATGAGCGGTTTTGCCTGCACACCCCTGTGTTCAGTTTTAAAGCGTTAAGCCGCAAGGCATCGCAGTAAGGAATGCAATGTACTCACACAGGCACATATAAGCGCCACTCCGGTGGAACTCATTTTACAGTAATTGAACGCAGGGGAGCACAGGCAGGGGTGCTCCACCAATGAGGCGAATTGAGACACTTGCCTCAGGTGGCATTGCCCCCCTGGTTGCCAGGGGCGGCAAAAATGCCACTCCTGGTATCTAAGAGCAGAATTTCTGGGTTCAACACGGAAATTTGGCTCTTCTAGTGCAGAGAGCGCAATTGTGAGTTGAGTGCTGGGGGAGGGGTAGGGGCGGCAAAGGGAAGGTCGCCTCAGGCGGCAAAATGCCCAGGATCGCCCCTGAGCACAGGCAAAACCACTCGTCTGTATAAAACTTTATAGACACAGAAAAGGACACGTCAAGCAATAGAAACCTGATTGTAAGTTATTTTAAAATACTGGGTATTTAAAATCAGTGATACAATGGGTTTTCCCATTCCCTTGCATTTATAACCTTTATTTCAGATAGTCTTGCATTCTGCTAACAATCAAGTCACATTTAGGGTGGTGGCACACGTTCAGATTCAGGGAGATTAGTTGCCCAGGGACAAATATCCTCTTCTTCGGGCAACTAATCTCCCTGAAATGCCTTCCAGCTGGCAAGAATGTGAATCACCAGCGGGATGGCACTCTGATCGATTTGTTTTACAAAGTCGCCCGAAGTTGCCTCACTAAGAAACTTCGGAAAACTGGAGTGATCCGTATGCCATCCCGCTGATGATTGACATTCTTGCCAGCGGGAAGGCATTTCGGGGCGATTCTGAACATGTGCCACCACCCTTAAAAGTAAATTAAAATAAAAGTAAATGTTAATTGATCTGATAACAGTTGAACTGCTGGGATTTCATTAGAATTCTTCAAGTTGAAAGTTAAAATCTGTCCATTGGCCATCCTTAGATTCCTGCTGTTTTACAATTAGACAATAGGTGGTAGTGTTGTCTTTGTTGTATACAGAAAAACACTGATACTTATCTGCTTTTTACAGGTCCTAGGGTTTTCTGGATAAGGGTTTTTTTTTTACCTTGATTTTATTCACCATACCCTCTACTAAAAACATTCAAACTTTAAATAAACTCAATATAATGTTTTCCAGCACTATAGATTTATGCAGCTTAGTTACCATCAAGTACATCGATTTGTTTTATTATTACAGAGAAAAGGGGAACTATCACAAAAATATAATGTAAGATTCATCCTATAGGATTAAGAAACCTCCTAATATAATTAATTATAAATGCTGTATTGTTTCTTAAATCCAGTTACTCTTCTCTATCCCCCTTTTCAGTGTCATTTTCTTTTCATGCAGGAGTCAAAGTCATTTTCTGATCGACAGTCTAATACATATCAGGGGTTACTTTATGCATATCCAGTTACCAAATAAGGCACCCCCATACCAAATATATTTGTCTACTTTATTTAATGTATTTTTAATAGTGGAACGAATGCTTCAATGTCCATGGCCAAGAGTACAGTGCAGCTCAGGGTAACCAAAAAGCACATGGTCTGAAGGAAGTAGAAATAAGAACAAATAAGTGTGTGTGAGTGTAAATGTGCCGTGCAAAATATTTTTATCAACACATTTTACTTTGCGTATTTTTTTTTTCTAACTTCTCTTCAAGTTGCATTTTCACATAAAATAAAGACATTTATGTAACATTGTTTTTCCTTGTCTCATTACAAATTGATATAAAATATAGTTGTAGCATAGATACAATCCATACCGTGTAAAGACATTATATTTTGTAGCAAGGGATAAAACGACAACTGAGATAACTCAGTTAAATTAGGTCAACTAGGTCAACTAGGTCACCAGGTATGTCCACATACTATATGTTATGAGTTAGAATTGCTTTATTTTTTCTTAACACTCTAGTCTCACGTGATAGATATTGGGGTTGGGTTTCGGAAAGTCTGCCAATAAGACCACACTTTGTCAAATGTCGAGTATCTGTGTTCATTTCTGGCTGCCATAGACTCCATGTTTGCCCTAAAGTCAATTGCGGTTAATATTTGTTGAAACATTTGTCCATCAGGCCAAAAGTTTTCCAGTTTTTAGCAATCATAAGTGTTGTTGCATTAAAGATGTGGAACAGTAGTTTCTTCTTATATCTCGTGACCGTAAGGTTTTATAGGTTGGTGAGACCTTGCTTAGAAAGTGTATGAGTCTGAGGTAAGTGTAATAGTCTTTCCGACGAAGTTGGTATTTTTCCTGTAGCTCTGTGAATTGTGTGTAGGTATTTATCAGATACAAATCAGATATTTCCGTAATTCCTCTTTGTATCCAGTCTTGTAAATCCAGATCTTGCACCAGATACTTCACATTTAGCAGTGGCATGATTGGTGAAGGAAATGTTCCCATTTTTGTTTGGAGAGTCCCACTGGGAAACTATGAAGTTTAGTTGTGGGTAGTAGATTTAATTTTTTTGGTCTGTTCATGGGCGGTAACCACAACAATTGGGAAATGGTTATGTTGGGGAGGGTACAGTTCTCGAAATCTAGTCTAAGGGACTATGCATTCTTACCCCTGTCTCCATAAGAGAGGCTTTATAATATTGTGTTAGATTGAACAATCCCAGTCCTCCCTGGTTCGAGGGTTGTTGTAACACTTTAGCCGAGATTCTTACCCCCCCAGATAAACATATTCAATTGTGCTTGTAGTGTTTTAAGAAATCTCCTAGGGAGTTGTATCTGTATGGTTCTAAAATAATACAGTATTCATGGTAAAACATTAATTTTAGAAGCTATTATCCTTCCTAAACATGATGTGTTTTCTATTTCTGATAATCAGCTAAGAGTGTTTGTTGTAAAGGAACATAATTCAGATTAAAAAAATGGTCGGGATCTTTGGGAAGCTTGATTCCTAAATAGGTTACTTTGCATATTTTGACATAATTTTTGGAAACACATTACTCATTTTACAGTTTGTGCTAGTGCACAGTGTAAACTAAAAAATATATTGCATTGAAGCAGGTTTTTGTATTATGCAAAATTAGGCTATTTATGAGGAATAATATTGCTGTATTAATTAAGTTTCATAAATTCCTGTCTGTGCAGGGATCCCAGTGTTCAGATCTCACTATGTCTTCCTATGAATAGTCCTGTGTCCGAGTGAATACAAGAGTATGACCCCAAAAATGGTGCTCTGACCCTTTAAAGGGTAATGTTCATGTTGGTTCAGCATGTGAATGGTTTCAGAGGAAGGAAGCAATCCTTTGTTCTGACTAAATATAAACAGTTTATTATGTGACTAGGAAAATTGTCCCTCCTTGTATTGTTCCTGAGTCAATGTGTGTGACAGTAAGTGGATACTTACAACATGAATGAAAAATATGTAGACATCTCTTTCTGCCCCTCCCTTGGGATCTAGGTCTACAGGTGGCTGCAAGGAAACATTAGCACACGTGCATGAATACTATTTCTTTAAATAAAACACCTATTATCTCTTCAACAAGACCAGGCTGCATAACTGCCAAGGGAGATTCTGCTGTAGAGACCCAGACATAAACATATACCGTATCAGTGGCTTTGATGGCATGTTCAGTAGGCTACAGGGTCATAACTAAACACTGCTAGTCCAGTCACTTCAGTAAAGCTGGTTCATAGTATTATTGTAGGAACATTCACACTCTATCGCCAGGCGACTTTTTGGTCTGCCAAATGGACGTTACTCCACAAATTCACTGAAATGCAGATTTTACTGAAAGTTACCTCTTTTGCCAGAGTGACTTCAACACCTCAGACGAGGTGAAGTGCTATGAAGCAGCTAGATCTCCCTCAATCATCTGTCACTTACATCATATTCTGTGAGCCAAAAATCCATCAAATTAAAAAAACGCTGGCATCTTTTCCTTTTTTCAGCGTGATTGCCTGCAAAATTCCTAACAAACCATTTTTTTTACAGACATTTTATAACATATGGAACATTCATTTTACAGTGGGCTCATGTGTAGGGCCTTATATTAACTCTCTTGTCTTTATTAAGGTTCCCTGGACATGTGTAATATAAACCGTAACTTAAACCATTTGCAGCAACATTTATAATAAAGACATCCATACAACTTGAAATTTCCCGCCCTATGCAAATTGACCGAAGCGCAAGATCAATAGCAAAGTTTCGCTACGCACAAATGAATGCGAGCACATCTTCGCTATGAAATGCTTGCACAGCCGAAGTAATGTTAGTGAAATGTCGCCAGCGTTCAGCCCCAGGACGAAACTCCGCAAATTAGTGAATTGGTGTAGTCTGAGTGCATTTGCGCCTGGCAAAGTGTTGAGATGGGTGCGAAGCTGATGCTGGTGAAAATTCGCCCATTAGTAAACCTGCCCCCAAGTGTTCCAAATCTTAGCTGAAACTGCAGTCATAGCAAAGTAGTCCTGCCGACTCTGGGACAGCATTGGGTAGCCACATTTAGATGCCCCAGCTAGCAGATCAGCATCACACCTGTCCGTATCACATCTGCTTTTTGTTTTGCCCAGCTCAGTATTTTAAATAACCCCCTGGAAGCGGACATCGTGGCAGATTTGCAATCCCGCAAACCTGCGGCGGCCCCTGAGGGGGTTTTGGACTCTGGAGCAGTCGCAACCCCTGCACCCCAGGTAGTTCCGCCACTGATATCCATGTGTTATCAATAATAGAATCTGGCACATGGGGTAGTAATGCAAAATAGGTTATCTAATCAGGTATATATCAGTTATATATCAGAGGCAAGCTGGCTTCTTGCTCTTTTATCACCTTAGATCTTAAAAAACCTGTAGACTTGTAAAACCCATTAAAAGATGCTGCTAAAGGGTATTTTTAATTTTGCAAGGTACAAGATAACATTTTTGACAGAGATTAGCAGTTACTCGTTGCTGGATAAATAGGTGTCATTGTTTTTTACATAGCTTATAGTCTGTTATGCCTCAATGGAGAACAAGCTACAATTATATAACTGCTATTCATCTCCCATTGTTGCATTAATCAGCAGTTGCCCTTGAAATGAAAATACCTGTCAGTATCCCTTGGTTGAAACAGAGACCTGATGCTAACCAATACTATACACACACTAAGGGCTCTTACACATGAGCGTTTTGACCTGTGCTCCCCAGCGTTCCTTTTTTTGGCGTTCAGCCGCAGGGGAGCGCAGGAATAGACGCAAGTCATTATTTGAAATGGGGCTGTACTCACTCAGGCGCGTGTAGGCGCCGAACGCAGGAAAAATGCAGCATGTTGCGTCTGAACCTGCGTTCGGCGCCTACACGCGCCTGAGTGAGTACAGCCCCATTTCAAATAATGACTTGCGTCTATTCCTGCGCTCCCCTGCGGCTGAACGCCAAAAAACGGAACGCAGGGGAGCGCAGGTCAAAACGCTCATGTGTAAGAGCCCTAAGGGGTTATTCATTAAGCTCTGAATTTTTCTAGTCGGACTTTTAAAGGGTAAAATACTATTTTTTCTTTCTGAGAAAAAAAATTTAGATTTTTTTTTTTCTGGATTTTTCCGATGGTGTTAAAAAAAAAAAAGAAAAAGCACTCCAACTCAGAACCTGCTGTGAACATGTAAAAGTCAATGACAGATGTCCAGTTAACAATAGAAAAATTGTGCTGGGTTCCTGGAAAAAAACGTAGGTTTTGGGTGATTTTACAAAAAAAAATCGTAGTATTCTGATTTTTTTTTCGGTTCTATTGTGGCTTTTCAGCACAAGAAAAATGTGTGAAAATTTATTGATAAATAGGGGAGGGGGAAGTCGGTGCGTGGATTCGGTCAGAGTAATTTTCAGGAAATAGTGAGAAATTTTTCGGATTTTGAAAGATAACCCCCTAAATAAAGAGACTTGAACCTTGCTGTGCTATATGTATAGGTAGCTCAATATAAAATAACATCTAGGGTGTAGCAGAAACATTCCACAAGTGGAACAATTGTCTCTGTATACTTATGTGTGCCTTATGCTAAATAATCAAGGCCCAACCCTACCAGAGAGCAGCCAGAACACAGTAGTTACAAGCCTCTCCCATCATAGCTGTTGTCTGCATCTCTCATACTTTGCTTTTTATTCAGTTTAAGAATCTCCAAGTAACAGTGTTGTAAACAGCATGCTTTCCACCTCTGTTAGAGCATCCATGAGTCATTATGACTAATGCTGTTTTACGATCATACATCTTGTCTATAAAACAAGACAGACAGTACATTAAATTGTACGTAGGGATGCACCGAATCCAGGATTCAATTTGGGATTCGGCTATGATTCAGCCTTTTTTAGCAGGATTCGGATTCGGCCGAACCAAATCCGATTCCTAATTTGCATATGCAAATTAGGGACTGGGAGGGAAGTCACGTGACTTTTTGTCAAAAAAAAGGAAGTAAAAAATGTTTTCCCCTTCCTACCCCTAATTTGCATATGCAAATTAGGATTCCGATTCAGTTCGGTATTTCGCAATGGATTCGGGGTTCGGCCGAATCCAAAATAGTGGATTCAGTGCGTTCCCAATTTTGTAAGTACACAATGCTAACAAATACAGAGAAATGGGAATTAGGGTTAAAAAAAACACATGCACATATCTCTTATATCTCTGTAATGATGCAAATAAGATTCCATATCTTAATGTATTATTAAATAATTATCAAACAGAGTGCACCAATGCCAGATTATGTGAAAAGAATCTTAAAAGGACAGTAAACACCTATATACACATTTACACAATTAATTGGACTTAAAAATGTAGTGTGTTAAAATGTAGTTTGCCTATGCTTTTAATTAAAGCAATCCTTATCTCATAATTATTTTCCTTATAAAGCAGTAATATTGTTTTTCATTAAACGCACTCCTGCCTTCCCCTATAAACAAAGTAGTTTAGTTTAGTTCTGTATAAGTATAAGTTCTGTATAAATAATCCCCTCCCTTCCCTAAGCAGCAGCCATTGTAAACAGAAGCAGCTCTTTATAAAGGGTACAGTGCTACGCAATATGTTGGCGCTATATAAATACATGTTAATAATAATAATTTTATTTTATTTTACTGTCAACATTTATAGAATGTTACTACTCTATTAGTTTTAACTTTTCATAAACTATATTATTTAACATAATTCATCTGAGAACGTGGTTTTCTGGACATAGTAAGGAGAACTTTTTGAAAAGTAAACCTTATTTTTACAATACAGTATCTCACTGTTATTACTCAAAAAAAATCATTATTTTCATGGTGGCATGGTAGTAAAATTCAGGGACAATGACAATCACTGTTATCTGAAAGCTAACCCTTGCATCGAAACTTGTTGGTGCTGAAGTTTCCCTTTTATTCAATCATGCATTGTTTATCCTTTTTATTCTTTTCTGGAAAAAGAAAAATAACAATGACATCAAGACTGTGCGTTCTTTTGTTCCTAGAGACCTTCTCACGCACGACTTCAGCAGCTGTCTCCATCAGAGGCTATCTACTTCCGCAGAGATGTCAACTAACTCCATGTCATCTGGGAGATAATGATCTAGTCCTGGGCTCTATGTGGTATTTTTCACAAAGATGTGTGAACAAAAGGGGCATAGAGAATAAAAGGTGACAGTAATTTACAGTGACAAACTAAGATTCCAACAATAATAATTTATGACTTAATGAGCACACATACAATATCATAATTTACAGCACTAAGAAGCTGTTACTGAAGCACTGAATATTAATCATATTCTCATCTAATCAGTTGTGCTGTTGTATGTGCCAACAATAAAGTGATGTTCCATGGGTGGGTTTCTGCCAGAATGGCTATTGTGCAACATAAAGATAATATGGAGAAATAATTGCAGCAAACAAGCAATCCTGGACCTGGAGAGTTTGATATTTTTCATATTTAGCTTCTCCATGTTTGGTTCTGGTGAGGTTGATAATTACCAGTATACAACACCCTCCTATCACCCCTTTTTGTGATTGTCTTGTTTGGGGTAGATTTAATTTCTAACATCAGTTTGGCGCAGGAAATAACAAAAATCCCAGATTTTTGGAAATAAAAACAATAGTCAAAAAGTATGTTCAGCACAAGTACGATTTATTCATCGAATGCATTTTGTTTAAGGTGGAGTACTGCCCCTTTAAGCTCCATGACTATTGGTATGTGTATGGGCTGTGGCGTATTTTCCACACCTTTTATATGCAGTAAGAGTGGAGGTAAAATAGGAGTGGGCTGTGTGTTGTCCTATCTGGAATGTGGCACCTGTCTGCGATGCCTATTTTTTCAATCATTCTTCAGATGTATTGCATGCTCAAGGTAAGGCAAACTTCAGTACCCAAAGCAAATATATTGTGTCACTGGTATAAGCATCTTAGTCCACATTTGATCTACAGTATGATTTTTATGCTGCTTTTACTTTTTTTTTTTTTATATAAAAGTGTGCAAAGTTTTCTTTGTAATCAATTGAGACGCCAATGGGGTGGTTCATCTTTAAATTGACATTTTTAGGGCTCTTACATACGGGCATTTTTTTTTTATGTGTTCAGCGTGCGTTTAACCCCAGGTTTGATCACAAGTAAACGCATTTGCTAATTGATTCCATAATATTCTGCCTGGCTCATGAGAGTTGCATTTTTCTCCATTTGCATTTCATTGCTGCATTTTCTTGAGCTTGATGTGTGTTCAGCAATCAATAGAGTAGAGGGTTGCAGTTAGAACTGAAAAAAATAGCTCAGTTGTGTTTAAATGCAATTTAAGGGTTTTTGCACACTCAGCATGTGTTCGAAAAACACAGAAACAGACGTCCGTGTTTAAGAGCCCTTAGTATTTTATAGAATGGACAATTCTAAGAAAAATTTCAATTGGTCATTATTTTATGTTTATTTTTAATTATTTATTTATCCTTTTTCTATCCTGGCTCTTTCCAGTTTTCAAATGGGGGTCACTGGATCCATCTAAAAACAAATGCTTGTAGGGCTCTACATTTATTGTTATTGCTCATTTGTATTACTCTTTTTATTACTCTTTTTATTCAGGCTCTATCCTAGTCACATTCCAGTCTTTTATTCAAATCAGTGCATGGTTGCTAGGGTAATTTGGACCCTAGCAATCAGATTGCTGAAATTGCAATGGGAGAGCTGCTGAATCAAATGCTAAATAAGGGCTCTAACACATGGCCGTTTTTTTCTGGTGCTCCCCTGCATCGTGCTTTCTTCCGTTCAGCCGCAGGGGAGCGCAGGAGTAGACACACTCAGTTATTTTGAAGGGGAATGGAATCGCACAGATGCATGTAAGCGCCAAACGCAGGTTGGGATGCAGCATGTTGCATTTCACCTGCATTCGGCGAATACATGCGTCTATGTGAGTACAGCCCCCTTCACAATAATTGAGTGCATCTACTCCTACGCTCCCCTTTTGCTGAACGGAAGAAAGCGCAAAGCAGGGGAGTGCTGGAAAAACCTCCCGTGTGTAGGAGCCCTAACTAAAAAGCACAAATATTGTAAAGGAAAACCAATTGCAAAAGTGGTGAATGGCATATTACACCAGACCAGCAATAGGGCTGTACATATACCAGCCGAAGGAGACCGGCAATACTGTGCAACCTATTGTGAGCATACTAGCCCAGGGAAACCAGCAATCAGGTGTAAAGGACTGTGAGCATACTAGCAATATATCAAGAAGGGCTAAAACATATTCGTGTGGCTGAATTCACAATTCTTGCTTTCTATTCACTCACTGCTAGTTAGAAATTGTTTTCAGCAGTCTCACTTGTGTTTTTCCGATTCATTAGCCTTTTTAGAGGTCTGGCTTTTAATCTGCAGAAACCCAGCTCCATGGGTGCCTCATTTAGCTTTTAAGGAATGCTATTTAACCCTTAACAGCACCTTCACTCTTAAATTGGAAACGGTAGCATTTAGCCCCAGGCTATATCTTTTCTGCCACATTACATCTATACAATGGCAAAGTTAAACCCTGGATACACCACATAAATATGCTTGACCTGCTACTCATTGAGCTTTTTACTACAAGTAAAAGTAACCAACAGTGATCCCTGGTATTTTTGACACCGTTTATGTTCCATAGCCCTATATTTGTACCTGCTCAGATCTGGGAGTAGAGGAAGGGGGACATGTATATGGCAGCAGGATGTATGATGAGTGCCTTAGTGCACTCCAGACTGCTTGTCTGACATATATCTACAAGAAAATAGGCAGGTATCCCACAGTATGAAACAATCATTGACCCCGGGGGCCAAAGATCACATAAACCCAACTCATGGCTGACAGAGATCTGCTCATGTAGGGATCTTGCCATACAAGCAAATTGCCACGTGTATGGCCAGTCTATGTCAGTAGTAGCATATATAAAGTACAATGGCTTATTTGAGTTTGGTATGTACTGCAATGTAAAATGTCAGCTTATTAATGTGGCAGTCTGAAGCCACTAAAATTAACATCGTCACCAAGCACGCCATAATCAGCAGCTTATTCATGGTCACCATTATTAATCTAAAATGAGAAAAAAGAAAAAATATAGATTATTTATAAGAGTATTTCGCATTTGGAGGAAAAAGGGAAGACCTGCACCACTTACATCACTTACCTGCTGAAACATTCTCTATAGATTATTGCAGTTCCAACATTTACTCAATTTCAGCTTTCTCAAATGCCTCATATCAACATTACTGAGACTGCCATATATAAATGTGAGCTGCTTTATTGCCCACAAAGTGAATATTATTTAACTGCCACAAATACTAGAAACCGAGACATGGTACTAAAAGTTGCATTTCCATCCATCGTATCTGAGAAGATAGAAATATAAATGCAATCAAATTCAAATAAAATGATAACAATAATAATAACACAATTGTCTACTATTATAAACATATTTGGTATTTGTTTTGGATTTGATACTATCTTTAGTTTTGTGCAAGATTTAACAATGCATGCTTTAGTGTGTAAGCTTTTTTTTAGCTCCCTTTTCACGTTTTTACTTCTTTTTATTTACATATACACTCGTTGTACAAGCACTTTAGTAATTTAGGGGTCATTTTCCTTCTCTAAATTACTTTTTGTTATATAGATAATAAAAGCCCCTTAAAATGTTTTTTTTCCAGTGTAATGTATATCTGCGGGATTTATGGAGTAAAGTGCGGAAACTGCAATGTAATGCCATTAAATGCAGAGCTTAAAATCCAAACACCATATATTCTATCAAAGACAAAAGACTTCAAACAACTGCAAAGTAATATGACCTGGGAAATAGACCTAAAGGTATATAGTGAGTGCAATCATGGCGGGTGAAATCTAATACCAAATACAAGAAATTAATAGTCCAACCATTTTTTTCTGTCTCTTGAGTTCAACATTTAAAACAATAACTTTAAAAGCGATAGTTTTTAAACCTCAGTACAGTTAGCATTACTGTTTTTTGCAGCACTGTGGTCCAAGGCTCAGTTACTTACAGGGCACTATCTGTTTGTGCAACTGACCATAGTGTATGTGATTGTGATTAGTGTGTGGATCAGGGACTGAATAATGTATAAGAATAAGGGAGTTATCAAAATCCAAAAAGTTCTCACTATTTTCTGAAGACAACTCTGACAAAATATGCACAGACTTCTCCCCCGTATTTATCAATACATTTTTCCGAAAATTTCTTGTGCCGGAAAAAAATTTGTAAAATCTTGAAAAAATCGAAATCGTACAAATTTTTGGGATTTGTTGCAGTTCAGGTTCGACGCCCGAAAACCAAAAAATCTTCAGATTTTTGAATGAAACCCAGGATATAGATGGGACATCTGCCATTGAATTCTACTTCAGCAGGTCTGAGCTGGAGTACTTTTGTCAGACTTTTAACACCTTAGTTTAATAAATAACGAATAACTCTAGGTTTTTTTCTACTAAATTTTTTTATTCTTCCCCTAAACTAAACCCCCCTTTAGGCAAAAGTCCCCACTGGCCCCCCTCCGCTGGCCCCCCTCCCTGCCTCCCCTCTGCACAGTGTTACCCCTGAATTGTGTCCCCTCTTGAAATATTGACAGCACATGCAGAGTCAGCACAGGAGAGTTCACGAGAGTCATCTTCTTCCTTCCATTCGGCAATTTCCACATGTGCAGTTGTAACAAACCTGAAGATTACTCTAACCGCACATTCTTAACAAAGAATAGCGAAGCGACAAAGATGGCATCCGTGAGCTCCGCTGCATTGTCTCTGCATGTGCGGTCAGTATTTCAATAGGGGACACAATTCTGGGGTAACACTGTGCAGGGGGGAGATAGGGAGGGGGGCCAGTAGGGACTTTTGCCTAAAAGGAAGTTTAGTTCTCCTTTAAAAGGCTGACCATAAAAAAAAATCAGACTTTAATATATAACCCCCTAAGTGTAAGGGTAGAACTCCATGGGCAATTTTAAGTGTGATAAAGTCCATTCTGACGCGCTGAAATGAATCGCAGGCGTCGCTACGATGCGCTGAATCTAAGGTAAGTAATAGGAAAGTCGGACATTATTGATGCGTGCATCCAACACAACTGTTGGATGAAGACGCAACATGCAGCGTTCTCATCTGACAATCATGTCCTGTCATATGCACTCAGCAACAACGTCCGACATTCCTATTACTTACCTTAGATTTGGTGCATCTGAAGTGACGCCTGGGATTCAACTCAGCGTGTCAGAACGGAAGCTATCGCACTTGAAATCGCCAGTGGAGTTCTATCCTAAATTGTAGGTGCTACATAAAGAATGAATAATAATAAGAGAGTGTCAGCTGAGTTGCACCAATGCATAGATTTGATTTATTTTGGTGGGGGGGGGGAGACCTGATTAGAGTAAAGGGTTATGTCCCATGTATTTCCTTGAGGTCAAAAGCTACAAGTACATACTGTAGCTTAATGTTCTGCAGCAGGTTTGGTAGCCACAGGAAACCTTCGCTGCATAGGTGCTTTTAAGTGGCAGTAGTTGTTGACCAAGGATATATTTATGTAAATATGTATATTTATTATTATATACACATGTACCAAGTATTCTTGGTTATAAGGGTTCTTTAACGAAAGAGATCAATCAAAATATATAGTGAATATAGTACCCCCTCTTGTAAAATATAAGGATATTATAAGTTACCGAGGAGTTTCATGACCATATAAAAACACGAGGCCGAGGACTTATAATATCCTCATATTTTGCAACTGGGGGTACTTTATTTATTATTATACACAAATTTCAATGAGTCATGTGACAGAAATGACATCAGAACTCACCGTTTATAACTGATGACATCAGAACTCACCGTTTATAAGGATATAATGTACAGGATATTCATGGCTTTTGTGTATTATTTATATTTATTTACAAAAACTATTGACACATATCTTCAGAAGTAATACACATAAAACAAGTTACACTACATAGAATATATAACAAATAGGTTAACAGTAGTTACTGGAAAAGTGGGAAACCAGTGATTTGCATAACTACTGGTAGTAATAAAAACAGGGGCATTTTGTTGCCTGTTGTAATGCAAATTTATTGCTGGTGACAAAACATTCCATATGTCATAGTACTAATAGGAAAAGCTTTCAAAAGCCACCTCTTACAAATGCAGAAGTGGGTTTCTTATTTCTTGTTGCTCCTAAATCCTTTTAATTTCCATGGTGACTATACTTTCTTCCTCATTTTATATCCATTTGCATTCCATATTTGCCAGCATCAGTTTGTGCTTTCACTTCATTGCAACCATAACAGTATTTATTGTTTTTAGGCTGCCCTTTTGGACAAGGAACTTGCTGCTGTTATTCACATACAAAAATATTGTAAAAACACATATTTATCCATAATACAGGGTGGGTGCTAATATAGTTAGTTACTATCTTCGTCCAGATACCAAAGTGTCTGAAAGCATTTACGCTGCAATATTTAAGCATAAATCTGATAAGGTAATTTTTCATCCTATGAATCCTCCCTCAGGCATGTGCTTATCTAGTAAAGTAACCATTCAAATGAATTAGTAAGGTAACAGAGTTATCACCATCTTTCAGGGAAGTTGGCCTTCCCGAAGGGATTCAGATTGGCCTGTGGGACACGGATTTTTTGCTGCTTCTTTAGTTAGGTATAAAACAGCAGCAGTGAAAATATCATAGTTATATATGGGAAAATCCCATGGCGGGGGCAAGTGAACTGAGAAACATTGAGAAATGCTATTTTTTGCACTGTAATACTGGAAAAGGAAATTACATAGGGATAGGTTGGTCCAACTCTGCACTCATCTGCAACCCATAGTTCGCATTCTCCAAAGTCAGAAAAAGTAGTATAGCTGCCCGGTCTGCACAAAATAATCCCCTCCGCTAATTAGTTCAACACTCACTTCTTCACCCCGCAAATCTCTTCCCCTTTATTGGACCCACCCCAGTTTAGCCTGATATGTGCCTATACTGTCTAATCTATTTCTGGCACTGACACCAGGGGCGTAACTACAGAGGAAGCAGACCCTGCAGCTGCAGGGGAGCCCAGGAGGTTTAGGGGCCCCATGAGGCCCTACTTAATGAGCATTTTCAATATATATTGGTAAAACAGGACAACCTCTGAATATTTTGGGGGCCCTAAAATAAATTTGCTGTGGGGCCCAGTAACATCTAGTTATGCCACTGACTGACACTATTCTTGTTTTCGTGTGTTCACTGGCAAAGGGATTGCATAATTTTTAAAGCACTGTCAAATGCACAATGTATGCCCTTCTGAAGTCTGATTACACTGCAAAAATTGTATAATGAACTTAATATGTCAGATAACAAGACGGTGGGTAGGGGTTATTCAACTTGTGGAATCCACTTGTGTGTCATTAAGTTTGGGGTGGCTATATTGCAAGAGTCCGTTTTAGGAAATGATTATGTCCCCTTTAAAAAAAAAAAACGAATCAACTTCATCATTTTAAAAAGATGCAAAATACCATAAATACTTAGAGGCCCTATTCTTGAACTTAATAATGTCTACATACTCAGCTTCCAAAGCCTGATTATAGTGCCAGAAGAATATTCAGACCCATTAACCCTATTGAGAGGAACCTTTCAATAGCATCCATTGTCTCTCCTCCTATTTAACTTTGCTTTTGAATCCATCATTGGGTTCTTAAAGGCTCCAAATTACTACCTTCAATAACCAAGGTTAAATTAAATATTTTGATGTTGATATACTATTGGGAAAAAAAAACTTTAGAAATTGCTGATAAATATGTTGCCCTAAAATACCTTTTGCATGATGTAATCACCCACTTTTTTTTTATTTCACCAAAGCTTGACCACATCAATACACAGCTGTAGTTCTAGCTCCAACATGAAAATCAACTGCCAGATATTGGTCGGATAGGCCTGTGGGAATAGGACTGAAGGGGCCACACCTTAAAGCTGGCCGTAGACTTGCAGATTTACCTTCATATCGGATGAATGATCGTTCGGTGCCATCTCCTGACCTGCCACTAATCATTCAGATCAAACAAAGAGCAGGCAATTCTTCATTCAAGCAGGCGGAAGGCAGTTCTGGGAGAGTGTCGCCCCGCCAGTGGCGGAACTACCGGGGGAGCAGGGGGTGCGAGAGGGCCAGGGCCCTCACCCCCCCCCCCTCAGGGCCCCCCGGCAGTCCGTTCGCAGCTGAAAATGCGACCAAATGCGGCCGTACGGAGAGGGCGGGGCCTGGCTGCGCGTCACGCACCAGGGCCCACCCCCCTCTAGGATCGCTACTGCGCCCTGCAGAAGAGGCGATTAGTTGCCAGGCGACTAAATCTCCCCGAATCTGCCCCAACACTAAAGTTCCTCTCATCCCCCTTGACAAAAGCCATTAACTGTTAACTTTGGGGGGAAACAAGATAAGGAAGTTCTCAGTCTTGAATATCAGACTTATTCATTCAAACCTACAACATCATGCTGCCAACAAATAGCAGAATAATACTTTTTTGCTTTGCATCAAAAGATATTTGGAATTTTCCAGATATGCTAATTGAAAATGCTACATTATTTGAATTAAACAAAATCCTGAATATTGAGGGATTGAAGAAGCACAATAAGAATGACATCATTTTCTGCAAGGCCTTGGGCTTGGCTTTGTATGCATTTTTACGGATTTTCTATAATAGATAGACTAAAGCAACGTACAAAAATAAATGTGCAGCAAAAGTCCAAAACTGATTATTTTAGTAATTAGAAGGCTTAGGGCTGCTTTGCTGGTTTTCACTCACAGATCCTATCAGTAACCTACCTTACACAATCATCTGGCATGACAATCCGTTCCCAAGACAAGAGATCAGCAAGTCTACACTGTTCTATTTCAAGGTGCAGGGTGCTCAGTGCACACAGGTTCCCTCCCTGGGCTTGTGCACGGGAGGACCAGGGGAGGCACGTTTGGGACCATCGGGTCCTTGATTCCAGTGGTGTATTCACATGGTTGTGGCAAATGTCTCTTCAGTCTTATGCCTCAAGACTACTAATGCAAAACTTGTTGTTGTTTTTAAACAAAAGTCAACACTTTCCTTCCATAAAAGACAATTCCTATATTTTTATTTCAAAGCCTTTATGTTCTCATCTGTAGGCATATTACTGAAACTTAAACACTTTGGGCACAAGCCTTTACTTGGAAAGTTAAAAATACAGTTTAACAAGCAAATATTGCAAGTTTAACTTGTATAATTGGTTATTTGCCAAAAATAATGTAACTTGTATTGTAATGAAGCAAAATGATTGCCCAAAATCGACAATAGTTTCTTTGAAATTCCTTGTAATGGTTGCATTTTTTTTTAGGGAAAGGGTATGTTCCACATCTGATGCTAATGTTACCAGATATACTATCAGGAACTCTACCCTAGCAGCATGCTTATTAAATTAAATGCAAGTGTATGAATTAAGAATACAAGGCTTGATCTGCAAACAAAGCTGCTAGGTCAGAGAAAAGGCTGGAGGTCTAGGACATACAAGGTAATATCACAGCACAGTCTTAGTACCAGCAATGACGTGAGTTGCAACACTTTTACTTTGGAAAAGAACAGTATCTCTTTTAGATTTTTAGATAATGTAAAACCTCAGGGATCATGGGTAGATCCTGTTCTTATCTGCACATTGACATAAATATAGTCATATTTGAATTAGTTGAACTGAAGAAGCTGCTCGGATGAGTAGTGAAACATCTTCAATGATTACTCAGCAAGTCCAGTTGTTTTAGAATTACCTATCCTAGCCTATTGATTTCCTCATGACTGCAAAATGACTTACACTTTTACACATTTAAGTGTAAAAATGTACGACATTTAACAGTCATGAGGAAATTACCTCATCAATTTATTTTGAAATCATTCACAGTAAAATCTGTTTAGAACCAGGTCACACTGGAAGGCTTCCTGAATGTTGAGGGAAAGTCCCCGTATTGTGAGATGCAGCAACTATTCCTTTGTGTGTCCTTCTTTATGTGATTTGTATTTATGTTGACAAAAATATAGATTTGAGGAGACTGAGAAGATGTTTCAGCCAGAGGTGTCCACATGAACTTTTCTCCTGGTTTAAGAGGAAATCAAAGGCAATTTCCATATTTTGGGCTACTCCTTCATGTGATAAGACTTTAACCATAGTAAACAAACAATAAGGCTGAACAGCAACAGCTATTTTTTTTATAAATATTATTTTCTTAGGCTAACTCGCTTAACAGGTAATAACAGTTACAAAAAGTCACTTGCCACAGCTTACTTGACAGCAAACACTTTACTGATGACAGGACACAACCCGAGTCAAATTACAAGCATTATAATAGCCAGAATGATATTTTGTATATGGGCACCCATGCTTAAGGTGGCAGCAAGTGGGATGGGACTGTATATCAGTCCATTGCTGATGATAGCAGCTAATTGTAGAAGAGATAGAAACACCAATTGGCAATAAATGGCATAAAGATGGCCATAGACATACCAATAATATAGTTCAAAAATACAATATGAGATAATGTAATTGTGCACATATTTCCTCTACTGATGCTGTATCCGGCTTCATGTTGCTGTTCTGTTTTCTCTGATTATCTTACCATTATCTTACTGTGTTATAGAGTTTCCTTTCTGTTATTACATCAATTACTCTTGCAGCTACTTGTCTGTGTGTTTCTCTATTCCATGGACACTTCATAGGATTATTAGTACGAATATAGTGATGTGTCAATCCTGACTGATATCCATGTACTATGCATATCGTTTGCGTTTGGAATCGGGTGTGTTAAAAAATGTCATCTGCTCATGTACCATGTCATCCAGTTCATGGTGCATCTGAGATGAAGCTGCACCTCTTCAGTTTCTGCTATTCAGTTAATTCCTGTGCACAAAAGGTCAGATTATGTGTGGCTCTATAAAGTCAGGTGGAGAGTTTACCTGGTTGGTCTTTGTATGAAAGCACACAGGTGAGATTTAGCCTCTGTATTTCTTTCAGCATTAGGGCTCTTACTGACAAGCGGTTGAAGCTGCGCTCCCCTGCAATCCGTTTTTCTGCCTCAGGGGAGCGCAGAAATAGACGCATTCAGCTTTTTTCAATGGGGCTGTACTCACACAGGCGCATGTAGGCGCTGAACGCAAGTTAAGACGCAACATGCTGCATTTTTCCTGCTTTCTGCGCCTACACGCATACAGCCCCATTGGAAAAAGCTAAATGCGTCTATTCCTGCGCTCCCCTGCGGCTGAACACAGAAAAACGGAACACAGGGGAGTGCAGCTTCAACTGCTCGTCAGTAAGAGCCCTTAAAGTGCATTCATGGTCTCTGTCATGTTGAAAAGTGCCAGGGCTTCCATTTTCAAGCATTCAATGAAATGGGAGATTGCAGACACTAAATGAAAATGCCCAGCTAAAATCCACTGAAACACAAATATTAAAGAATGAAATATTTATAGCTACCGTATAAACATAATGTATTATTTAGTTGCAAATTCAAGAGCTTTAAGGATACTTCATATACTATTTGGTGAACAAAATCCTTCTGCACAAAAAGCCCCTGGATCTCTGACAAAAGCACAGCAGGACATGAAGTATGCAATTAAATATACTTCCCAAACTTTCTCACGCTGATAACAGCTGAACACAGCACTTGAAACTTAATGAATTCTATTTCATAGTTATAGGTGGCAATATCCCTGCACATGTAATGTCCCTGGGGTGATTTTCAATTTATGTACTATAAATTGCAGTCTCTAAGCTAGGCTAGGATTTGCCCTGCCTACAAACAATGCAGTGAAGTGAAACCAATTAATTGAGTATTTTGCTTAGTATTGCTTTTTGGCTTATCAAGAAGCAGAGGAGTAGTGATGAGCGAATCTGTCCCATTTCACTTCGGCGAAACAATTCACAAAATGTTGAAAAATTTGCAAATGGCTTTTGTCAAATTTATTTTATTGAGTAGTACTTCCTATCCACTAGGCTTCCATGTTGCCAATTTCTTGTCTGTGAATATTTTACATTAAGTCTGGCGACTGGCAATGGTATCTACTACTGCGCTATGTTACTGTTTCAGCAAAAAGTACCATCTATAGATTATATATTACTAATAGTTTACTAACACAGGCACAGCTAATAAAAATCTAACCACCAACAGATAATACCCAGGTGCTTTGTAAACCATATAGTTATGTGTGTGTATATATATATATATATATATATATATATATATATATATATATATATATATATATATACACATGTGATGGCTCAGATTGATGTGGAAGGAGAAGGGAAGGATAAAATGACATATGCGTTTGTTGCAAGTTTTTTTGTGCAGCATTTTGTTTTGTTACACGTTGAATATTTTTTTTTTGGGCTAATTTTTTAAGCAGTTTCTTGAATATTTTTGCTGGCGGCAAAACACAGAAGTTCCTGGCGGATCTGTACATGGGGAAATTTTCACAACAACCACACGTTCACATTGTGTGAATTAATGACACGAATGTTACCTTATGTTACCTCCAAATATAATGGGTTAGTTCCTGCTTTGTCATTTATTCTTTTGTAAGGATGTTCAACAGGTAGGATACGCAATACGGCAACAGGAAGGCTTCAGGCTGGACATTCCTATATTATACAGTTTCATAATAGATGAGGCTGATAAAAGACACACATTAATCAAGTTCAACCTTTTGTTCAAGTGAAACTCATAATTTCTAGCCAAGGAAGCAAAAATAGAAAAAAAAAACATTTAAATATGACTCCAATTTGCCTCAGAGGAAAAAAACAATTCCTCTCTGACTCCAAAGGTTGACTAGACCAGTCCCTGCATCAGCTTTGTTCTAAAAGTTAATTTCAGTAACCATTTCTTTTTTCGCTTAACAATGAGGCATTTTCTTGAAACTATTGGCATGATATCTTCACGACAGAATTATACAACTTCACAACTCTTACTATAAAAGAGTAATTTTCTAACTTTAAGGGATGCCCTTGGATTCCTGCAAATATCTTATGGTGAATAAGGCATTAGTGGATTTATGATAGGTCCCCTCTCTTTACTGTATTTATGAACAGGGAACTGTCCTACTTATAGTAATGTTGCACATAGTATTTCTCCCCCATTGACATAAATAGATCACCTAGAAGTGTAGACATCAGTGTTACACGCACATTTTTGCACTTACATGAGTCACCCATTGAAGTCAATGGGAGCAGCTGGAGGCAGTTATGGGGTTCTCTGCCAACAGAAATCCACAGCAATTCTTACAAACACAAGAAGCAAGCAGATTTGCCTCCATTTTTCGCACTTTTGCAATCTGATTTTGAAGGTTTATTTTTTGTAGATGGGAAACAGGCAGTGTGTGGGAGTGTTCTCTGTATGGATGGGTTAGACAATATGTAAAAATGCTGAGGAATCTATTGCTCATACGAATAATGCAGGGACAACATTTACACTGGAACACAAAGGCACCTTACGTAAAGGCAAGAAAATAAAATCCCATTTTTACTTTCTTTAATGAAAAAGAAACATATCTGCAATATACTTTAATTAAAAAATATGTACAGTTTTTATAAGAAACCTGACTGTATGCAGTGAAATTCTCAATTCATTTACTTTGGTGGATAGGAATTTTTTTATTTAGTATAAACTTATCAATTTACATTAATCAGCTCAGCTAAATCAAACTTGTTTGCAACTATTTACCATCAATCAGTAAAAAATTGTCAATTTCTTCCACCACCATACAACAAACCGTCTCAGATTCCTTCCTCTGTCCATAATTCCCACCCAAAAACCCAGCCCTGCCAAAGTCTTTCCCTTTGTCCATGAAAGGAGTTTATTGCCTCCGTCCCCACCTACCACCTTCACCACCACAAACCCGGCCACAAAATCCAAAGTCCGGCTTTCTATTAGTGGGCCATAGCACCACCCTTCCCACATACACCCCCCCCCCAACCCAGGACACATATAATGCTGAGCCAAAGAGCTTGCAGAACTTGTCCGCTGAAAAGCATGAGCTGGTGGTGTTACTGAGTCTGTTTTTTACAGCGGTGGATAGGAATTGTCAGACTGTCCCTAACTGCTCTGCAGTGGAAAAATCATACTTATGAACAGCAAGGGGAGCCTCTGCCTTTCTTCCCAGCCGTGCAGAACTCAAGCAGCTTTGTTTGTTTCCATGTAGAGCAGTTTTAAAGGAGACATTTTGTGTAAAAAATAAGAACATACCAGTGCATTATACTCATTTAGATATAGAGGAATTGTGCTTAATAAAGTAGTGTTTCAGGCTGATTTATTGAATATTTCTGAAAATCAGCAGCTAGCAGGACCTGATAGGGAACTGAAGCCTGTCTGTGCTTGTGTGACTTCAGGGCTGTGATTCGCTGTCCCCCTCCTACTGTGCTTCTGGCAGGGACTGTTAGGACACGCCCATCCCTCATTAGAAACACAGACAGGGACCAGTGAACATCTATAGGGAGTTCCAATAAAGGGGCTATTTTTAAAGACAAAATAAATTTTAAGCACCATGTAAAAGCAACACCATATCTTACTCATAATTAATTACAAAATTAGGGTTTTTTCATTTATCCTATATGTCTCCTTTAAACATATAAAGAAGGTGGAGGCATCAGAGAGGGTTATATTATAGCAAAAAGGAGAGAAGAAAGCAAGGGAGATAAAAAGAGAAAATGACAGTATTAAACAGCAGCAGATGAAGGATAGATATGATATATATGAAATAATCTTGGGTAATATACAATATGATGGGGTTGTGTTATGTTATGACACATAATACACAGGCATCTATGCATGCTGGGCATCTAAGTATGCATTAGAAGGAAATAACAAAATGGTTTTGTATGGGTGAAACCAGAAAGTATTGGTGCCTGAGGCTTATTATAATAATGGGTGTGGCTTATGGTTATGTGAGGGGCTTGTTTTAGGACACCACATTACGCTCACCACACAGAACATCCCTCCATTTTTTTCACTCCAATTCAAGCACTGGTTACAACCAGGGGCACTCCACCAATGAGGCGAGTTGAGCAACTCACCTCAAGCGGCAGCGCCAGGTAGGTTTCCAGGGGTGGCAAAAAGCCGCTCCTGGTACCTTTAAGAGCCGAATTTCCAGTTTTGAAACCTGAAATTTGGCTTTACTACAGCAAGAGAGCACAATTGCGCTCTTCGCACTAGTGTTCCTGCCAGCGAGGAGGGCGGCATTTGAGGAGCAGCCTCAGGCGGCTTCCTCATAAGTATCGGCGCTGGTTACAACAGACCAGACATCAAGTACAGCACCAAATACTCTGTGGTATGTTCATTTAGAGAGATAGCTATGGCCCCTGGCATTGTGATGTACAGCTAGGGTTGCCACCTTTTCTGGAAAACAATTATATTTTTGCAGTTCTTTCATATTAATAACGTTGCCATCAAGCATAATTTTTACCGGCCAGGTGACAACCCTATGTACAGCCCTGTTCTACCTTTATCTGTGTTTTGTAGAGAAAGTGAATGAAATGCCTTTGTATTGCTTTTATAGCTGCTTCCCTCATTTGCTCGGTATTGCTTTACCACACCTAAGCCTTTATCCCTCATTCTCCCGCATGACTGAGGTCTCCCAATAAAGCTATATTTATATTGTTAAAAAGACATTCTCACACTACTTCACCACTTCAGCTTCAGGGTGGGGATTAACAAGTGTGGGTGAAAGTAGTTCTGTCAGATGTCTTCAATATCACCAGAGGAACCTGTTTCCTGTTATGCCTGCCTCAGTGCCTCATGTTAGTTCATTTACACTAAAAAGAACACATTTTGAGGCAGTTGCCTGTGTCAGCAATGGCCGGCACTATGCAAAGTGACTGAGGAGAGAAGCAGGGGGGTCGTGTGTGAGGCACAGTTTCGCTTGGCTGCATTGTACCCACAAGCCTCCACCTCTCTGACCTGTGCAGCAAAAAGGAGTGTTAGAAATGTTGTATCTGTGAGCGGAGGCTTTAGTAGTGGCTGAGCTGCTGGGGGAGAGCCAGGAGGAGAATAGAGCAGGGCTGGGCTGCTGCCTGTTTGTTGCCTTCTCTCCAGGGAGCTTGCATTCAACACAAGCCATAGCAGATATGGAGTCATTGAATCCGCAGCTGACGGAGCAGTAAGTGGATTACCCCTTATTTAAGTTAAAATGCCTGAATCTGACATAGTGACTACTGTGCATCCTTCCTTATCTGCCTCTGATCTGTCATTTCAAATGTGAACATTTCTGATAATGGTAATGTGCATGGGATATCACTTGTCTAGGGAATTTATTATGTGGAATGAATGGGACCTGGACTTTTCTGCTTTGCCATAATCTGGAGCACCATTGCTGAAAGCCGCTCAAAACACACAGGACTGCTTTGCTGTCAGTATGGGTTTAGCCCAACTTAGTTCATCAGGTGCAAGGGAATTTAATTAGTACAGAGAAAACACAAATTCTTAAAATGTGAGGAATTGCTTGTTAATAATATAGTGAATAAAGTACCCCCTCTTGTAAAATATAAGGATATTATAAGTTACCGAGGAGTTTCATGACCATATAAAAACACGAGGCCGAAGGCCGAGTGTTTTTATACAGGTCATGGAACTCCTCGGTAACTTATAATATCCTTATATTTTACAACTGGGGGTACTTTATTATAATATACTAATTTTAGTGAGTCATGTGACAGAAATTACATCACTACTCACCGTTTATAACTGATGACATCACTACTCACCGTTTATAAGGGTATAATTTACAAGATATTCATGGCTTTTGTGTATTATAAAATGATAATGATAAGCTTTCTGTATAATAGATCCCATGCCTTAGCAAGTTTTTGTACTCCATGCAGTCACATAAGCCACGTTAGATGACTCTGAACTACATTTCTGTTGTGTTATGTGTTACACAAGTTTTGTCTGTGCAGAGATGCGAAGGAATCTTTTGATGAGCATTTATATTATTATTGTAATTTTATTGCTGCGTTGTGTTTGATGAAAAATGAGGCATTTCAACTTTATCACGGCTCTAAACACTTGCTCACTGGCTACATTAAAAAAGCACAGCAGTACTACAGCTGCACTAGCCTTTGGGACAGGATTGTCTCCTGAAAACACACACTAGTAGATAAGATCTTCTCTCAGCACTTCATACCGTAGTTGCTGTCAATCAACTAGCGCTAAGGAAAATCCATGCTTGTCTTGTGTTCTCTGTTCTTTGGAGTTGTACTTAAGTATCAGAGGACTGCATGAAAAAAATACATCTGTGTATGTGGAAATCTGGAGATAAAATAGAAGATTTATATTCCTAATGCTATTGCATGTATCTCCCGGGTAGAAAGTGAGTAGAGGAATTGGACCTGTTATCCAGAATACTCTGGACCTGAGGTTTTCTGGATAAGGGGTCTTTCTGTAATTTGGATCACTATATCCCAAGTCTACTAAAAGAACACTCATACATTAAATAAACCCCAATACGATTGGTGTACCTTCAATAAAGATTCATTATATCTTAGTTCGGATCAATGTACTGTTTTAATATTAAAAAGCAAAAGGAAATCCTTTTTAAAAAAAATGTAATTTGGCTAATGGGTTTGTGAATAACAGATTCCATTCCTGTACTTGGAATATACCTTACTGATTTACAGTATGAAAAATAAGAATATTTTTATTACATTGCGCTTCATCACCCTTTGTGACATGAAAATTCCACTTAAAATATGCAAATGATCACAAAGCAAAGAGTTCTATTTAGAGATGACGTGAAATGGAAAAGTGTTATTGGAACATGACATTTTGCTTTTGGGTGTAGTCAGCTGTTTAAAGGGGTTGTTCACCTTTCAGATGTAGAGAGTGACATTCTGAGATAATTTGCAATTTGTTTTATTATTGAAGGTTTTTGAGTTATTTAGCTTTTTATTCAGCAGCTCTTCCATTTGCATTTTAAGCAATCTGGTAACTAGGGCCCAAGTTACCTTAGCAACCATGCATTGATTTAAATAAGAGACTGGAATATGAATATGAGTCTGAATAGAAGGATCGGTAATAAAAAGTTGCAATAACAATACGTTTGTAGCCTTACAGAGCATTTGTTTTTTAGAAGGGGACAGCGACGTCCATTTGAAAGCTGCAAACAATCACAAGAAAAAGACAAATAACTATAAAAAAAAAAATAACGAAAACCAATTGAAAAGTTTCTTAGAATTGTCCGTTCTATATAACATAATAAAAGTTACCTTAAAGGTGAACCACCCCTTTAACACATATTCTGTTGGTTTAACTGTTTATTAGCTGTATGTTATTTGTTTCATCTTGTGCCAAGAATGCATATTATGTACCCATTCAATGAGGGGTAATTACCTTTTCTATTAAGATAGGCTGTTGTGTCCACCTCTACTTAAAGGGAAACAATTGGTAAATTACTAGAAATAAGTAGTTTCTATTGTGTGCAATCAGGATAGACTTTTCCATGCACAACAGATTTCCAAACAGAAGTATCTGATAACTACTTCCCTGTCTACTGGAAACTATGCGGGATAGATATTGGATGACACGAAATGCAGTGGCACACATAGAGCAATAACTACCTTATGTGTTCTGTGTGATTTGCATCTGGGCTGGTGGGCAGCAAAACACGAGCAAAGACGTAAATAGTAACATACCTCCCAACAGTTCCATTTTGGCAGTTTAATTCGCAGTCCAGGTTTTTTTTTACTGAAATGGCCCATTTTTTCTTTCATCTCCTGCACTGATGCCAGAAAAAGATACGTTTCTGAAACTTAATGATAATAAGATATTTGTCCGGAACATGGAGCAGCTGCACTTTGATACATTTGTAACAGTTTAAGATTAGCAAAGAAACAATAGTAACAATTCAAGATAAGAAAGTCTCTTGGGGAAACTGTGATGCCACTCATAGCTTAAAGGGGTTGTTCAACTTCCAAAAAATTTTTTCAGTTGTTTCAGATTGTTCACCATAAGGGTAAGGTCACACCTGGAGATTCTGGGAGATATAGTTGCCCGGCGACTAATCGTCTATTCTTTGGGGCGACTAATCGTCTATTCTTTGGGGCGACTAATCTCCCCAAACTGCTTCCCCCTGTCTTCTGCCTGCTAGAATGAAAAAACGCCTGCGGCATGGCACTCACAGGGCTTTGTTTTCCGAAGTTGCCCGAAGTTGCCTCACAAGGAAACTTCGGGCGGCTTCGGAAAACGAAGCGACGTGAGTGCCATGCCGCAAGCGTTTTTTTCATTCCAGCATATTTCGAGAATATTTTCGTGGCTTTCATAGTTTGGTGGATTTTTGGCGAAGCAAAACTGGATAGATTCGCTCATCACTTGTAACTAGATTGACCTGTTGCTTGAGAGTGTTTGTCAAATTTTTGATTCATGTACAATAAGTGAAAGATCCTGACCAAAATCAATGTAACATGGATATTGGTTGGTTTGTTGATCATACAGATTTGAAAATATCATTTGCTGATGCACCTTAGCAGCTAGTGCATAGATTACTGGCAGATGAGGAAGTAAAGGAGAACTATAGCTCCCTACTTTCTGCAGTTGCAATGCAGATGTTTGGGATATTATATTTACATACAGTATAATAGATAAGGTGAGATTGATCCCTGAGACTTGTTTTTGTTAATGGCAGCTGTTTAGGCTCTCCAGTACTGGCTATATAGGAGCAAATATGCTGTGATGATCCCACAATCAGCAGGCTTCAAACTGGGCTAACTTTCTCCTTGTAAGAAGAACACCTATGCCATCGGCACTGCCATCATGAAGTATATTGCCAAAGTGCTCTGAAACACATTATTTAAACTAATTAAGTCTTTTGTTGTTGCATGGATAGTAACCAATTAAGGCACGTTTCTTTATGCATGCTAATTGAAGTTCTTTGTAGTCTGTCAAAAAAACCTGTCTAATACAATTATTCCTTTGTTGACTTGGAATTCTTGTTTTCAGAGATTATAAAAGTTATTGCTTCTTAAGGTTTGTAGACAATACTATTTGCCTTCTTGAATCCCAAATATTCCAAAGAAAATAGATAGACTAGAACATTTTGATGATCGCTCACAAAATTGTACCTGTAATATTCATTAATACACTATCAAGCACAAAAAACCCAGTCTGTCGTTTATAAAAAAAAATGTTTAGATAACAATCTTCAGGACGATAATGTGTTATGAACTTTATAGCCAGAATTGTGAAATACCCTACTATCTCTCATGGAATTGTGGAAACCGAAGCACTGTGAGCTCTGCTAGGTGACAATTAGTTACTAAGTATTTAAGTGAAACATTGTACTTTTAAGACATACTAGAAGCAACCAATAATTTTAGAAAGGCTGCTAAAAGTCTGAATAAAAAAATACTCATCTCAAACCTGTCGAGGTGATATAAAAGTCAATGGTCCATTTTACAATTGGAAGATATTATGATCTGCTCTGGGTTTCTTAAAATAATCCAAAGAATCTATGGTTTTCGGGTGTCATATCAGAAAAAATCAAACCATTCGTATTTTTTCATGATTTTATGGTCTTTTCCCAAAAAAAATGTGGATTAGAACTGTTTTTTTTTAGTAAATAACCCCCCTAATTTACAGTTTCATTACATAGTATTTTCTCATTGTGTCAATAAATCATATTTTCTTCTTCTTATTTTTCATGTTTATTTTATATTTCAGCCACAGCAGTGTGGAATAAATAAATTCATGTTCCACACTATATTTGTGTGTGTGTGTATATATGTGTGTGTGTGTATATATATATATATATATATATATATATATATATATATATATATATATATATGTGTGTGCACAGTTCATATATTTTCAGAGAAGACCAGCAACACCGGGACTTATAAATAAAGATTATATTTTATGTGAGCATATAAACAGCCAACTTGACGTTTCGGTCCACTTTGGGACCTTTCTCAATATATATTAGAGAGAGAGAGGGGGATGGTTGTTGCTTATTTACTTTGTAATTTTTAGGCCATTGTTTTCTTTTTTACACAGAAACTCTGAATGTTAAGAGATGCTTAAACATGGAGGAACCTCTGCCTATGTTCTTTTCTGTGATGAATGAAGAGGTTTTTACCACTACTGAATATGAAATGAAGGTTGGAAATGGAATAGTGTGTGAACTTATTGACCCATCTGGTGAAGTGCACACATCAGGAGGTAATTCCATGACAAAAGAGGTACAGATATGTCCAAACCACACTACAAAGCCAACCACAGAAACGGTGCACAGGAAAACTCACAATATCCCTCCCCTTATTTTAATGTTTCCTCCAAATGATGCTGATGGGATTTATAACACACCTTTTCAATTTGATAGACAAGCTCGTGCAAGGATTTCTACTTCTCCCACCTTAAGAAGGCTAAGAAAAAACACAGCTGGGCATTTTATGCCATTACAAGACATTTTTGATGTTACCAAGTTCCCAACCTCAAAGGAGCAATCTGCATTAAATAATTTAGCTGGACATCTCTGGGATAGTCCACCATGGAGCCCCCAAAGTACAGTCTCTACATCACCATCCTCTTCTGATAACCCAGAAGAGGTGTCTGTTTCTGAAAACGATGGCGCTGATATTCCAAAAGACCCAGAGGAAAACATGAATGACGATTGCCCAGATGACGCCCTCTTACACAATCAGTCGTTTGCTGTTGACCAGTTAGTGGGGAATCCAGAGAACATCTGCATTATTGGGCCCACTACAGAAATCTATAAGGATGATGATTCTAGCAACCAAAGCACCAAGGTAAGATTTCTTAAGGCAGTAGGATGGGTACATAAACATTAAGGCCATATACCTTGGCAGTTAGTAATGCAAAATGTGTGTTTTGGTTAAAATGCAACCAAACAATATTACTGATAAAACAAAATAAATAATGCATTTCTGCCTTTAAATACTGCAAAAATGCTGCTTAAAGGGGCAGATCTACATAGGGTCGAATATCGAGGGTTGATTAACCCTCGATATTCGACTGCCTAATGTAAATCCTTCGACTTCGAATATCGAAGGATTTAGCGCAAATAGTTTGATTGAACGAATTGTTCGATTTGAAGGATTTTAATCTATCGATCAAACGATTTTTCTTCGACCTAAAAAACATTAGAAAGCCTATGGGGACCTTCCCCATAGGCTAACATTGCACTTCGGTAGGTTTTAGGTGGTGAAGTAGGAGGTCGAAGTTTTTTTTAAAGAGACAGTTCTTCGATTATCGAATAGTCGAAAGATTTTTCATCAAAGTCGAAGGTCGAAGTAGCCAATTCGATGGTTGAAGTAGCCAAAAAAAATCATTCGAAATTCTAAGGTTTTTTTTATTCTATTCCTTCACTCGAACTAAGTAAATGGGCCCCAAAATGCACTGAACCCTGCTTTTCAGTCTTTGGGAATACCGAAATGAATTCCGTGATTTCAGCACACCAGCGGTTATATAGGGTTCAGATTAATTTCGGCCAGTCTCTTGGATTTGCCCAAATCCAGGATTTGGTGCATCCCTATTAAAATGCGTGTTTTCTATTGGCATTGGCTTGTTTTTTTTCTCAGTTGCTTTTGCTGAAAAATGTATATAAAACATTGTGGGTTGCAGTGAGACTAGGGCGGGCACAACTGTTCCCCTTTTCTCTGTGTACCTGAGATATGGAACAAGCATGGCATGTTCTATTGCTTTATGCCAAGCTTAATGGGGGTGGGGTGTGAAAGTGAGTGAATGCCAGAACCAGCAGGATCCTTCTTAACTGACCATTGACCACATTGTGCACTCATTTTACATTTTATTGCAAAAGAGTTGCTGGGATTTTTGAAGATTGAAGTTCTAATGAGCATTTCTATGCTTTGTTCATGGCTACAAAACACATTATTCTGCTCTCCTGTGCCGTTATGACATGAAATAATTTATGCTGCATTTAGTTATATACCAATATACCTTGTCTTATTTGTAGAACGCCGTTGAATGATTTATGGATCTTTAGGCCATGACTTGCATAAGGAAATTATGGCACACATCTATAACAGTTTGTTCCTTGTATCATTCACTGTAACTCTTTCTAAAAACAATTCAGCACTAAACTGTCCTAACAACCACCTCTTTGTTTGTCTGCTGGCACAATTATTGTTTGATGAATTGATGTTTGCTGTGTTGACTGCTTGTGGTAGCACAGAAGGTGGGTCATTCACAATTAGCCAAGGTTGGCATTGTCTAAAGGAGAAATATATTCCTCTGTTTAACATTTGAGGTGTGAAAAAGGCTTGTGTTTAGTTCTTTGTTTACTTTTTGCTGTATAATACAATACATATAAATACTAATGGCACCACTTTGAATTTGTTTAAGTAAAAAAAAAATATTTGGCCCTGTGCAGTACTAAATTGCTTCTTCAGGCCAGACCCAGTGCTGCCCTGCAAAGTTTATCACTCCTGGACTGGGACAAGGGCAGGATCACTAGTGGAGTGAATACAGTTGTGCTCTGCTACCTGAAAAGAGCAACATCTCTTGTTAAATGGGTTGTTCACCTTCCAAACACTTTTTTTTCGGTTGTTTTTTAGATTGTTCACCAGAAATATAGACTTTTTTTTATAATTAATTAATAGTTTAAAGTATAAAGGGGAACTCTTCCAAACCAAAATTTGATAAAGAGGCCCACATAACACAGAAACCCCTAATATACCCATCACAGTTACCTGTTTCTTCAAAATGAACACATGCCATTTTCTATGCTGCAATCCAGCTGGTTAACAGTTCTTCTCTTTCTGCATCATTTGAAATCCTGGCAGAGAAGGAGAAACTAAACACTGAGAACTTCTCCACAGCTTACAGACAGCATGCAGGAACTACATAAACCACAATGCATTGCACTATGATGTTGGACTTGGGCTGCTTTCTAAAACTTTATGCCAAGAGGGCCTTTCTTTTATTGGCACACTCATGTGCTCATGAAAACTGCTTTGTATTTTCTTTTCAGCTATAAACCGCTGATCTTTATGTCCAGAGTTGGACTATTCCTCTAGCAGAAGCAGAATGCCAGGCTCTGGTGTAAGAAGTAAAGTCCATTAGTAGGTTGTAAACATGAAGTGTAGTTGCTTACAGCTAAAGGTCAAGAACATAGAGGCCAGTGCATTTTGCACCAGGCCAAAGTTTGTAGCATTGGGATATCAGAACAGGGAGCAGAAACGATACTCAAGCAGGGATTTGGTAGAAAACAGTAATTATAATGATATCATGTTGCATGGTTATTTTATGCAAACAACAGTGCACTTCTCTAATCAATGTATCCCACCTGTTGGTAAATATAATAGATATTTAATATAAAATAAATTAACCCAAAGGTAGTATGAGCCCAAAATCACTTGTTGCCTTATGACAAAAAATATAATTTCTAAGCAGCTTTCCAAAATGCATTCATCACAAATATTGCATGGTTTTCTTTTTTTTTTGTGTAATGTTATTACTGCAGTAAGCATTACCAATGTGACTATAGAAACAATGTAGCAGAAGCCAGATGATTAAATAACCTGAGAAGAAGCATGCAAGACGAGCAAGGTTAATATTAATAATAATTGGTCTTGCCATGGCTTTCAGTATTTACACTAGGAAAAACTGCAATTTTAGCTCCTACAAACAAAAGCCATATGCCGTATTGGAATATATTTTAGTAAATATTGCCTTTAATATATATTTTACCTTGAGCCATTTCATTTACTTAAATTAAAGGAATCTTTTACTGCATGAATGGAATAGGTAATCATTCTTGTTTTTCTGTCTTTTAGATTAAAGAACTACATCACTCAAGGTAAGTCTAAAAGTGTTTTTCTAAATGCTACAACAATGACAGAATTTGTCTATATGGGGCAGTATACACCTATATACAACTTTTTCAATATGAGCAAAATAAATATGTGATTAACTGCTTCACAGGAAGCTGGAAACATAAAGTTGTTTTCATTTCTCCATTTGCCCGGCTTAAATTGAGAAATAACAAAAAGAAAAAAGATTTTTCTTAATTAAAACATATGTTCAGAAATTTATGGATTATGGCCTGTAGTACTTATTCAATATTAGCTTGAATCACTGGGAAAAATGTATATATATATATATATATACATGATCATGTTTTTTTTTGTTTCGTGGGCAGGCAGGAATGAGAAGTGGACTATTAGTATTGATCTACACACAGAAATATGTTCAGCATTAATTATGCATTTGCATAATATCCAGTCTATAATCTTTGCTTAATTAGTAGATTTGATGACAACATATTTATCAGTAGCAGTCTATTAGAATAGATACAGTGCAAAAGCGATTTGCCTCTTAAAAGAAATTGTTCAGTATAAAAATAAAAACTGGGTAGGTTAATAAAACAATGTTTCCAATATAGTTAGACAAAAATGTAATGTATAAGGCTGAAGTGACTGGATGTCTAACATAATAACCTGATCACTACTTCCTGCTTTGCAGCTCTCTTACTGATTACCAGGCAGTAACCAATCAGTGACTTGCTTTTGAATCTGAGCTGAATGCTGAGGATCAATTGCAAACTCACTGAACAGTTATGTCCCATGTGACCCCCTTAAAAGTCATTGACTAACTCAGAGTTAGAGAGCTGAAAAGCAGAAAGTAGTGTTCTGGTTATTATAGTAAACATCCGCTTACTCCAGCCTTTACACATTACATTTTTGCCTAACTAACTATATTAGAAACATTTTTTTATTTTGCACAGCTTATATATTTACCCAGTTTGTATTTTCACACTGAACTAGGGATGCACCGAATCCACTATTTTGGATTCGGCCGAACTCCCAAATCCTTTGCTAAAGATTCGCCCTAATACCGAACCCGAATTTGAATATGCAAATTAGGGGTGGGACGGTGAAACCATTTTTTACTACCTTGTTTTCTGACAAAAAGTCACGCGATTTCTCTCCCCACCCATAATTTCCATATGCAAATTAGGATTCGGTTCGGCTGGGCAGAAGGATTCGACCAAATCTGAAAATGGCCGAATCCCTAACTGAATCCTGGATTCGGTGCATCCCTACACCAAACTATTCCTTTAAATATTGTTTCATTCTAGGAAATAGAATTTAGATATCTTTAGGGGATACTGCCACCTTTCTTTTAAAGAAAAAGGCTTGGAGACTTGGGGCTAATGCTTTGGAGATCGATAAAGCTGTATTATGCCATGGAAAAGTGAGTGAGCCCAGAGCAACCATTGATTCTGCAGATTGAGGTAAAGAGGGAAAAATTCCTCTATGTAAGGAGAGGTCAGAGAGGGAACAAACTGTACTGGAGAAGAGAGATAGGACATCAGTCTTCTAGGAAGTACCTGGCTAATAAAAAACAACTTTAAATTATTGTGTATGATCAGAAGTGTTAGAAGCTGCTGCATGCCTTTGAGATGTACAAGGCACAACGTAGCCCACAGTGTTTCATAGGGTTGATTTTGCAAAGTTTCAGGTTGTGTTGAAGCACACATGCATTGCCTTTTTAATCAATGGGAATAGTTCTTTTGATTTTGGAGTAATTTTAGGGACGTTTAGCAGACGTGATTACCCACACTTTAGATTCTGACATGTACCACATGACTGCAGAAAGATGCCATGGGCAGTCACTATTTATTGGGCCTGTGGGATCTGTTTGGAGCTGTGTGTGCTTGGAATGTCAGGGTCTATTTTGAATCCCAGTCTGGGCCTGTGAGACAGGTGCTACAAACCTCTGAACCTGCACTTCTCTTTGTTGCTTTTGGGAAAGCTGTTTGTCTTTGGATCTTCCTCTACACAATAATCTGTCTTCATGAGAGTAGGAAACGCTCAAGTTTTCTGTCTATTAGATACTATGTTAATATGTACATAAGAGACACACTTTAAGTAAGAACCATTAGTTCTTAGAATACTTTTGTGTTCCTTAAAAATGGATGTTCCCTTCAGCAAACATATTCAAGATGCTCTTTGACTATAAGTTTGCCGATATTTGCAGCAGTGCTGGTGGTTGAAAATATCCATTTACTCTCTTGAACTGACAGTTGTATCTTTCTTTCACACTAAACACATTCTTTAAAAGGGATCTAGTGCTGACTGAATGGAATTTGAAGTTCGAAAAATCGAATTCAAGGATAATGTGCTAGAACTGGATTATTTGTTAGATTATTTGTTATTTACTGAATATCACACACACACACCACAGTCTAATTTAGAAAGGAGGGGCAGGTGCTAATACATAATACAAACATATTATTACATGAGTCAATATTTGGTAGGGATGAACTTAATATATCATTTTAGGATTTGGACGAATACCAACTCCGCCATAAAAGATTGGGCCACATCCCAAACTGAATCGCCCCAAAGAAAAAGGCTTGATAATAATGTTGGAGACTTGGGGCTAATGCTTTGGAGATGCTGTGGAGATTGATTCGTTTTCCAAAGTCGCCCGAAGTTGCCTCATGAGGAAACTTCAGGCGACTCTGGAAACGAATCGCTCCGAGTGCCTTCCCGTCGGCAATTTTCATTATAGCCGGCGGAAGACAGAAGAAGGCAGTTCGGGGAGATTAGTCGCCCCAAAGAAGAGGAGATTCGTCACCGAGTGATTAATCTCCCCAAATCTGCCTGTGTGCCCTGACCCTTAGATGTGGAGCTGATTTCACTTGATCAATATTTGTATTTGCTTTACTTCATCTTTGTATCTTTCACTGGAATGACAGCAAGTTTCACAACCTACACACCTCTTGTTTATCTATTAAATCAATTCTACTTCATCAAAAGGAATCTTGAAACCTTTGACCAGTCTATTGTTATGATTATCTTTGGTAATCAAACATTCTTTATGTAGTTCCTTGTAAATTGTAGGTTAAACGTCGTAGAATAGTGAGTGAGCTACAGTATAATTCAGGGCATGGTTCTACAACAGAATGTCTTAATTATGAAGATGCAAATGGGTAATTGAACCACTTGTTTAATAAGCATGCAGTCAGAATTTAATTAAATACTGGTTAAATACATTGTAGAATTACTTTGAACAGGTATGAGCTAACACATAGTCTAACAAACCTATAATTTGCAAGGATTCCTCCTGCCCTGTAAAGCAGCGACTAAAGGTTTTGGTGACTGTAATTAAATAAACACCATTTAAATAAAAAAAATACATACCAAGTAATAATTGATTATTTATCTGACTAATTTTAGTGCATTCAGTCTCACATGGTATTCATTGCTAAAGCGGTCAAAGTTATCGTACAATACGGATATACCTTTTAATTAAATTGTATTTTTAACATTTTCCCACATATATTTGCCAATATATAATATGAACAGTGGATGCCTATTCCCTCAAATTATTTGTGAAAGGTAACAATTGTAGTGTGATTAATATAGCTCTCTTTTATTAATGCATACCAGCATTTACTTATTCTAATAAGAGTATATGTTGCATTCACATACTCCTTTTGGAAACTTGCTTTGAACTTTCATGCCCTTGATTTTAAAGTCTGCATTTTGTGTTTTCTGATTACAGCCTTACCTAGAAAATAACCAGTTGTTATAGTGCCTCATAGTTAATCTGGACGCCATGCTGTGATATTTTACAAATAATTATAGCATGTTATATTTAGTTCTAATCTTGCATGATTTACTGCATGAATTTTCTAGAGCTAAGAATGGATAAAATGTATGGACTCTTCAGGTAGTGTGAGCTTTTATAGTAGTGTGAGCTTTTATAGTTTGTACCATACTGTTCCAGTATCCCTGCATCAGATGAACTGCATTGCAGTACTATTAAAGAAATTGTGCACCCCATTTCATAAAAAATATGTTGGTGTGAGGAACAGTCTTGGAGAGAAGGTTTTGCTGATATCAGAGGACCAATTGTATCTTACAGTGCTTCTTACTTGAACAGACTTAATTGTTTTTGTATTTCATTTTCTAAGGCTGCTGGAACGAAGACGCAGTTCTGTGGTATTAAGCTTGCCTGGCCTAGAAGTGTTTCCTGGGGATCTTTTGGTGTCTGATGGAGCCTCTGATTACATGTATCACTCTCCATGGGTTTCAAGTACAGGTACAAAATATTTTATTTGTTCTAAGATCAATGGTGCAAAGAATCTTTTTGTCTTGGCCCTTACAGGGAGAAGTTAGTGTTACTGAGTGAAACTAGTTTTATGGCTCTATGTTGTGCTATAACGTAGCATATTTCCCAGTTACCAGGGTAGAAGGCTTCCCTTCCAACAAAATGAGAAGTGACTGATGGCATGGAGGGGTGTTTTGATCACTATCCATCTTCCCTGGAGGACCACAACCACCCTTAAGCTAATACACGGGCTGATGTACTCCCGACAGACCGATATCGGCAGATTATTGGCCTGTGTGTGGGGCCCTCTGACAGGTTTCCCTGATCTATATCTGGCCAAAAGTCAGGACAGATGTCGATCTGGCAGGGATAAAAAGCCTGTTGGATCATGGCCACATCTGTTCGTTGATGCGGTCCCACGATCCGACCGCCCATATTGGCTGCATTATGATTTAATCATTGGGCCCTAGGGCCCATGATCAGATCAGCCGATATCACCCACCTCAATGTGGGCATTTCGGGGAGATATCCACTCGTTTGGTGATAGGCCCACGATCTGATCAGCCTGATATTGCCCATTTCAATATAGGCATATCGGGAGAGATCCACTTGTTTGGCGAAATCGCCAAACGAATAGGTCTCTACGTATATATGGCCACCATTAGGGCTACTGATTGGCTTTTCTCCATCAGTGTTTTCTATGCAGGCAGAAACAGGCAGGGCGAAAGCCTGTGCAGGCACACGGAGCAGATTTTGTCTCAAAAATGCATACTTTAACTTCACACCAAAATCTGCTCCTCATGTCTGCAAACAGGCTGATATTATACCTGTCACTTCACTTGTAAGAAGGAGCATATGGAAGCGAACCAGCTTTTCTAAAAAGTGGAAAATGTAGGTGGAGAAAAGCTAATCATTAGCCCTGTGTGCCGCTAGTTGTTCTTATGAACAAAGAAGAGTTGTATGTTAAAGCCAGCTTTCCAAATGTTTTGCATGTATTGTGTTTATAAGGGCAGGACTCCACGGACGATTCCGGCGGGATCCGAAGCGCTGCGCAAAAACAAAGGCGTCACGTCGGAAAAAAGATAAGTAATTCTATTGTTGGATCATGTCGCAGCGTTAATGCGACACAACTGTCGGATGCAGACGCTGCATTGTTGATGTGACGCGATCTGACAATAGCGTTACTTACCTTATTTCCGTTGCATCTGACGTGACGCCTGTGTTTTTGCGTAGCGCGTCGGATTGCGCTGGGATCGTCCGGGGGATCCTGCCCTAAAGCTGGTATCCTTAATTCACAGTCAAGCTACATCCTGAGCACATGCAAGTCATAGTTTTCTATTGTATTTTTTTTTCCTTTCTTTCTTTTGAGTAGAAAAGATACAAAAAGTGAGGAAGTAGTGGGGGCAGTGAATACTATACAAGGGTCAATACATCTCTACATATTCCCAGTTAATTGGCGCAATTAGTGTTTAATACTTAATGACTAAACAATTAGAGTGGGATCCCATCCCATCATTCCATGCTGTCCCCTCAAAACACAAAATAAGTGGAAAATGCAGGTGGAGAAAAGCTGATCATAAGCCCTGTGTGCCACTAGTTGTTCTTATGAACAAAGAAGAGTTGTATGTTGAATCCAGCTTTCCATATGTTTTGCATGTATTGTGTTTATAAAGCTGGTATTCTTAATTCACAGTCAGGCTACATCCTGAGCACATGCAAGTCATAGTTTTCTATTGTATTGTTTTTTCCTTTTCTTTCTTTTGAGTATAAAAGATAAAAAAGTAAGGAAGTAGTGGGGGCAGTCAATACTATACAAGGATCAGTACATTTCTACACATTCTCAGTTAATTAGCACAATACTTAATGACTAGACAATGAGAGATTAAAAAAAGGGAAGTGGTCAGTACAAACTCTGGTGACTCTTTATCTGTTCCTCTTGATTCATTTTCTGTTAATTCCACCTGAAGTAAAGTTCTTCCCATTTGTTTTCACTGTTATTGCTGCGTTGCATCCGAATTACCATAAGTGGCCACACACATGTATGGTCATATTCTGCTGACCTATATTAAATAGCCAAACCACTCGTTAGGACACCACACACAGATCAATATTCACAGAAATGTAGGTCTATGTACAGTATATTTAATTTGGGGATTATGGTTGCTCTAGGTCAGTGATCCCCAACCAGTAGCTTGTGAGCGACATGTTGCTCTCCAACCCCTTGGATGTTGCTCTCAGTGGCCTCAAAGCAGGTGCTTATTTTTGAATTCCAGGCTTGGAGGCAAGTTTTTGTTGCTTAAAACTAGATGTACTGCCAAATAGAACTTCATGTAGGCTGCCAGTCCACATAGGGGCTACCAATAGCCAATCACAGCCCTTATTTGGCACCACCCAGGAACATCTTTCGTGCTTGTGTTGCTCCCCAACTCTTTTTAAATCTGAATGTTGCTCACGGGTGAAAAAGGTTGGGGACCCCTGCTCTAGGTGAAGCATGTCATTGTAATTGTACTTAAACTACAAAGGTTTTAAACTGTCCTGTAATTAATAATAGACAATCTATGTAATAGGTTCGCACACTCAAAAACAATAAATTCAAAGGCAAGAATGGTATATAGAAAAAACATTTTACTGTAATGCAAAATAGACATAAAAAACACTACAGTGTATGTTGATTTTGCATAATGGTAAAACATTTTTTCTATATACCACTCTTGCCTTTGAATTTTTTTTTGAGTGTGCAAACCTAATGCATAGATTGTCTTGTATTTAGTTACTTAATGTGGGGGTAACTCCTGGTTTCTGCCCCTCCGATTTTGTTCTACCTAACATTTTGCTAATTGGTGTGCCCTCCATCCATTGTTAATTCTGTAATTAATATTATTCACTATAATGATGTTATGCATCGTATTCCGATTTTACAGTCATATACAGGAGTAAAATGATAATAATGTGACATCTCTCATGCATTGTAAAGAACAATGTATTCTCAGCTAAATGCTTTAAAGAGGAACTATCATGAAAGCCAAAGTAAAATATAAAAGACGTTCATGTCTGTCTGTAAAGAGGAAGTTTGCTAAGAGGCAAGTAGTGAACAATAATTTGACTAGTTTTAAGTGATAATATTTAGAAAGTTTCTTATTTTCATTAGATTAAGCAAACATTTTTTTCTTAGTTTTCAGAATAACTCTCTAGGGATATATGATGTCATCTGTGCTCTAGTAACTTGTTTTGTGTACATGGCTTATTTATTTGTCCAAAACAACCCCTCGCAAATTACAACTGTTAATCCTTACTGTCTGTCAAGACCGCCGGGAGCGCAAGGAGTCGCGTCCGCTTCCCGGCGGCGAAGAATCCAAGATGGCGGCGCCCAGGGAACCCACGTGGGTTCCGACGCCGGCGTTGTGACGCCAGCACGGCGCGACGGTCGCAGGCGCGCTGGCGCAAGGGCGCCAAATTCAAAGATAAAAGGACGCCTGAGGCGCCAAGATGGCGCCCGAAAATAGGATCCTGTTCCCTGAGTGATTCCTGGGTTCCCTTGCTGTTTCCCCTGCTTATATCTGCCTGATTCCTTGTTGTGACCCCTTGCCTGGACTTGGACTTCGCTGATACTCTGCCTGCCATTTGACCTGTGCTTGGACTTTGTTTATTCTCCTGTCTTACCCTTGGATACCACGACCTTGATCCCTCCTGAGGGGCTTCCTCCTAGATCCGGACTACTCCCCAGAGGGGGCTCCCGGCTCCCTGACATTATTTTCGGGCCATGGATCCTTCTGAGGAAGCCACACCTCATGTCGGACGAGCGCTCCGCGGACTGGCATCCCGCATGGAGGACTACGAAAACCAGCAGGTTCGCATTGGGCAAGCACTCGATGTCCTGCTAGCTCAAGTGCCTTCTGCGCCCTCCGCTGCTCCACCTACTGGAGATCCCCCCATGGCGGCAGCCTCTACGAACGCAAGCTACCCGACAGGTGAGCCTCGCATTCCACCTCCCCCTCGCTTCAGTGGGGACCCACAAGCCTGCAGGGGATTTGCCACACAATGCCAAATTCAATTTGAGTTCCAACCCACACAGTTTCCAAGTGAGCGTTCCAAGGTGGGGTATGTGATGTCTCGATTGGAAGGCAAGCCACTGGAGTGGGCAACGTCTCTTTGGGAGAAGAATTCCCCGGTGACTTATGATGTTAAAGACTTTCTCCAAGCTTTTCGCATAGTCTTTGATGCTCCAGGTCGGGTTACGAACGCCCCTGCCCGTCTCTTGCAGCTCCGGCAGGGAAGCCGCAGTGTCAATGAGTACGCTATAGACTTCCGAACTCTGATGGCGGAGACTTCCTGGTGTGATGACGCTTACAAGGCCGTATACTACCAAGGCCTATCCATCCGCATCAAAGATGATCTCGTCTCCAGAGAGACTCCTGACACCCTGGAAGGGCTGATCGCTCTATCCATTAAGGTTGACACCCGTCTCAGAGAACACCAGGTGGAGAGAGAGCGCAGCAGACGTTTTTCTCCCATGTTGGCCCCTCGCTTTCAAAGGCCGATTCTGCAAGCATCCGCTGTCCCTGTGACTCATGTGTCCACGTCTCCCCTGGAGGAACCTATGCAAGTAGGAAAGGCTCGCCTCTCCGAGCAGGAAAGACTCCGAAGACGTATGGCAGGTCTCTGTTTGTACTGTGGTGGGCATTCCCATTTTGCCAACGCCTGTCCTGCCAAAGCCAAGAGTTTTGTACCCCGAGGTATGTCTCAGGTTTCTCATGTAGGGGGCATCACTCGAGGTCCTCAGGAGAAGTATCAAGAAAATTCACGCAGACTTCTCCTTCCTTTGCAGATTCACCTGGCAAGTAAATCTATCTTCGAAAGGGCCTTCCTCGACTCCGGAGCGGATGGCAATTTCATGGACGCCTTCTTTGCCGAACGCATGAAGATTCCCCTGCTTCCATTGTCTTCACCCCTGCGAATTACCGCCATAGATGACAAACCCCTGGAGTTTGAATTCGTCACAATGTTCACGGCGGAACTATCTGTACAAGTTGGGGCGCTGCATCAAGAAAAACTTTCTTTCTTCATCATTCCCTGCCCTTCTACTCCAGTAATATTGGGTCTTCCGTGGTTACGTCTGCATAACCCCACCATAGACTGGTCCACTGGGCAGATCTCTCGTTGGAGTTTATTTTGCCGGCAACATTGCCTTCCGCCAAAACCCCTCGAGAAGGTGAATGTCTCCACTGCGGAACTAAAGACTTTGCCCTCCACTTACCAGGGGTTTTCTGATGTGTTTTGTAAAAAGTCTGCAGAGTTCCTTCCCCCACATCGCTCCTACGACTGTCCGGTTGAACTCCTGCCAGGAGCTATGCCCCCCAGAGGGCGCACCTACCCTCTCTCTCCTGCAGAGACTACCGCTATGAAGGAGTACATCCAAGAAAATCTCCAGCGGGGGTTTATCCGCCCTTCTACCTCTCCTGCAGGGGCTGGGTTCTTCTTCGTGGAGAAGAAGGACGGAGGCCTTCGGCCTTGTATAGACTATCGGGGTCTGAATAAGTTCACCGTGAAAAACAGGTACCCCCTGCCCTTGATTGCCGAGCTCTTTGACCAGCTGAAAGGGGCAAAGATTTTCTCCAAGTTGGATCTCCGGGGGGCCTACAACCTCATTCGCATCCGGGAGGGTGACGAATGGAAGACGGCATTCAACACCCGGGATGGGCACTATGAATATCTTGTTATGCCCTTCGGCCTTTGCAATGCCCCTGCCGTCTTCCAGGAGTTTGTTAATGATGTGTTCCGAGATCTTCTAGGAAGGTTCGTAGTCGTATACTTGGACGACATCCTGATCTTTTCCAAGGACCTTGAAAGTCATCGCTCCCAGGTGAAGGAGGTACTCTCTCGTCTGAGGAAGAACTCTCTCTTCGCCAAGTTGGAGAAGTGTGTCTTCGAGGTATCCAAGATCCCCTTCCTAGGATACATTATCTCTCCAGAGGGATTTGAGATGGACCCCGTGAAAGTGTCGGCCATCCAGGAGTGGCCTCTCCCACTGAGTACCAAGGCAATCCAGAGATTCATCGGATTTGCTAATTATTATCGACAGTTCATCCGGGGGTTCTCTTCCCGCATTGCACCTATCCTGGCCCTCATCCGGAAAGGGGGTAAACCCAGCCTGTGGCCTCCATCTGCCATAGAAGCCTTTCAGTCCTTGAAAGAGGCCTTCACGTCCGCTCCTGTTCTCCGACATCCCAATCCTGCACTACCCTTCTGCATCGAAGTTGATGCTTCTGAAGTCGGAGCCGGAGCTATCCTGTCTCAGAGACACTCCACTGATGGAAAATTGCACCCCTGTGCGTTTTTCTCCAAGAAGTTCTCATCCGCAGAGCAGAACTATGATGTCGGAAATCGAGAACTCTTAGCAGTCAAGCTTGCCCTTGAAGAATGGCGTCACCTCCTGGAGGGCCCTGAAATTCCTGTCCAGATTTTCACAGATCACAAGAATCTGGAGTTTATACAGTCCCTCAAGAGGCTAAATCCCAGACAAGCCAGGTGGGCCCTTTTCTTTTCCCGATTTAACTTTGTTTTGACTTATCGCCCAGGTTCCAAGAATCTGAAGGCCGATGCCTTGTCTCGTAGCTTCACTCCGGTGGACCGTGACCCTGAGACGCAGGAACCAATCATTCCACCAGTCAAGATCATTGCCTCTCTGTATCCCCAATTTGCCGACCAGATTCTGGCTGGGCAGTCCTCGGCTCCTCAAGATACTCTGATTGGCATGGCCTTCGTCCCTCCAGAACTTCGCCTGGCCATCCTGCAACAAACCCACTGCTCCAGGCAAGCTGGACATCCTGGTCCGGCCAAGACCCTTGAACTCTTGAGGCGCCTTGTCTGGTGGCCTGATATCCGCAAGGATGTAAAGGACTTTGTGGCTGCTTGTAATGTCTGTGCCACTTCTAAGCCTAGCCATTCCCGCCCCAGCGGGTTGTTACAGCCTTTGCCGGTTCCCTCTCGTCCGTGGACGCACCTCTCTATGGACTTTATTGTCGAACTTCCTCCCTCCGGTGGGAATACTGTGATCTGGGTTGTCATTGACCGCTTCAGCAAAATGGCCCATTTCATCCCTTTGAAGAAGTTACCCTCTGCGGTGGAATTATCCCAACTCTTTATTAAGTACATCTTCCGCCTGCATGGTTTCCCGGTGGAGATCGTCTCCGACAGAGGCACCCAGTTTACCGCCAAGTTCTGGCGTTCTCTATGTAAAGACTTGGGAATAACACTTAAATTTTCGTCTGCCTACCACCCGCAGACGAATGGGGCAGCTGAACGTGTGAACCAAGCCTTAGAACAGTTCCTGAGGAACCACGTATCTCTTTGCCAGGACGATTGGTCTGACCTCCTCCCGTGGGCGGAGTTTGCTCATAATAATGCATGTCATTCCTCCACAGGAAGGTCTCCATTTATGGTGGTGTATGGACAGCACCCTCAAGCCTTTCCTCAGGACTTCGTGTTGTCGGACGTCCCGGCTGCAGATGATCTGGCAGCCCATATGCTTGCTATTTGGGCTGCAACCAAGTCTAATCTAGAGAAGTGTGCTCTAGTCCACAAGACTTTCGCGGATCGCCGTAGAAGGCCCTCTCCTCCCTACAAGGTGGGTGATTGTGTCTGGCTCTCTTCCAGGAATATTCGCTTGAAGGTGCCATCTCCCAAGTTGGGTCCGAAGTTCCTGGGTCCGTTCCCCATCTTGGAGATAATTAACCCTGTAGCCATCAGACTTCAACTCCCACCAGAGATGAGAATCCCCAACGTGTTCCACGTCTCCCTGGTGAAGCCCACCGTCTCCAACCGTTTCTCTGGTGTCCAATCTCCTCCTCCTGCTGTCTCTGTGGAGGGTCAACAAGAATTCGAGGTGGAGAGAATCCTTGATTCCAGAATCTCCAGAGGGTCCCTTCAATACCTCATCCATTGGAAGGGCTTTGGCCCCGAAGAATGCTCTTGGGAGGGACACCGTGATGTGCATGCTCCTCGTTTGGTAAGAGACTTCCACTCCAAGTTTCCCCAGAAACCAAGTCCTGGTGGTCCTGAGGCCCCCCGTGACGGGGGGGGGTACTGTCAAGACCGCCGGGAGGGCGAGGAGTCGCGTCTGCTCCCGGCGGCGAAGAATCCAAGATGGCGGCGCCCAGGGAACCCACGTGGGTTCCGACGCCGGCGTTGCGACGGTCGCAGGCGCGCTGACGCTGGCGCAAGGGCGCCAAATTCAAAGATAAAAGGACGCCTGAGGCGCCAAGATGGCGCCCGAAAATAGGATCCTGTTCCCTGAGTGATTCCTGGGTTCCCTTGCTGTTTCCCCTGCTTATATCTGCCTGATTCCTTGTTGTGACCCCTTGCCTGGACTTGGACTTCGCTGATACTCTGCCTGCCATTTGACCTGTGCTTGGACTTTGTTTATTCTCCTGTCTTACCCTTGGATACCACGACCTTGATCCCTCCTGAGGGGCTTCCTCCTAGATCCGGACTACTCCTCAGAGGGGGCTCCCGGCTCCCTGACATTATTTTCGGGCCATGGATCCTTCTGAGGAAGCCACACCTCATGTCGGACGAGCGCTCCGCGGACTGGCATCCCGCATGGAGGACTACGAAAACCAGCAGGTTCGCATTGGGCAAGCACTCGATGTCCTGCTAGCTCAAGTGCCTTCTGCGCCCTCCGCTGCTCCACCTACTGGAGATCCCCCCATGGCGGCAGCCTCTACGAACGCAAGCTACCCGACAGGTGAGCCTCGCATTCCACCTCCCCCTCGCTTCAGTGGGGACCCACAAGCCTGCAGGGGATTTGCCACACAATGCCAAATTCAATTTGAGTTCCAACCCACACAGTTTCCAAGTGAGCGTTCCAAGGTGGGGTATGTGATGTCTCGATTGGAAGGCAAGCCACTGGAGTGGGCAACGTCTCTTTGGGAGAAGAATTCCCCGGTGACTTATGATGTTAAAGACTTTCTCCAAGCTTTTCGCATAGTCTTTGATGCTCCAGGTCGGGTTACGAACGCCCCTGCCCGTCTCTTGCAGCTCCGGCAGGGAAGCCGCAGTGTCAATGAGTACGCTATAGACTTCCGAACTCTGATGGCGGAGACTTCCTGGTGTGATGACGCTTACAAGGCCGTATACTACCAAGGCCTATCCATCCGCATCAAAGATGATCTCGTCTCCAGAGAGACTCCTGACACCCTGGAAGGGCTGATCGCTCTATCCATTAAGGTTGACACCCGTCTCAGAGAACACCAGGTGGAGAGAGAGCGCAGCAGACGTTTTTCTCCCATGTTGGCCCCTCGCTTTCAAAGGCCGATTCTGCAAGCATCCGCTGTCCCTGTGACTCATGTGTCCACGTCTCCCCTGGAGGAACCTATGCAAGTAGGAAAGGCTCGCCTCTCCGAGCAGGAAAGACTCCGAAGACGTATGGCAGGTCTCTGTTTGTACTGTGGTGGGCATTCCCATTTTGCCAACGCCTGTCCTGCCAAAGCCAAGAGTTTTGTACCCCGAGGTATGTCTCAGGTTTCTCATGTAGGGGGCATCACTCGAGGTCCTCAGGAGAAGTATCAAGAAAATTCACGCAGACTTCTCCTTCCTTTGCAGATTCACCTGGCAAGTAAATCTATCTTCGAAAGGGCCTTCCTCGACTCCGGAGCGGATGGCAATTTCATGGACGCCTTCTTTGCCGAACGCATGAAGATTCCCCTGCTTCCATTGTCTTCACCCCTGCGAATTACCGCCATAGATGACAAACCCCTGGAGTTTGAATTCGTCACAATGTTCACGGCGGAACTATCTGTACAAGTTGGGGCGCTGCATCAAGAAAAACTTTCTTTCTTCATCATTCCCTGCCCTTCTACTCCAGTAATATTGGGTCTTCCGTGGTTACGTCTGCATAACCCCACCATAGACTGGTCCACTGGGCAGATCTCTCGTTGGAGTTTATTTTGCCGGCAACATTGCCTTCCGCCAAAACCCCTCGAGAAGGTGAATGTCTCCACTGCGGAACTAAAGACTTTGCCCTCCACTTACCAGGGGTTTTCTGATGTGTTTTGTAAAAAGTCTGCAGAGTTCCTTCCCCCACATCGCTCCTACGACTGTCCGGTTGAACTCCTGCCAGGAGCTATGCCCCCCAGAGGGCGCACCTACCCTCTCTCTCCTGCAGAGACTACCGCTATGAAGGAGTACATCCAAGAAAATCTCCAGCGGGGGTTTATCCGCCCTTCTACCTCTCCTGCAGGGGCTGGGTTCTTCTTCGTGGAGAAGAAGGACGGAGGCCTTCGGCCTTGTATAGACTATCGGGGTCTGAATAAGTTCACCGTGAAAAACAGGTACCCCCTGCCCTTGATTGCCGAGCTCTTTGACCAGCTGAAAGGGGCAAAGATTTTCTCCAAGTTGGATCTCCGGGGGGCCTACAACCTCATTCGCATCCGGGAGGGTGACGAATGGAAGACGGCATTCAACACCCGGGATGGGCACTATGAATATCTTGTTATGCCCTTCGGCCTTTGCAATGCCCCTGCCGTCTTCCAGGAGTTTGTTAATGATGTGTTCCGAGATCTTCTAGGAAGGTTCGTAGTCGTATACTTGGACGACATCCTGATCTTTTCCAAGGACCTTGAAAGTCATCGCTCCCAGGTGAAGGAGGTACTCTCTCGTCTGAGGAAGAACTCTCTCTTCGCCAAGTTGGAGAAGTGTGTCTTCGAGGTATCCAAGATCCCCTTCCTAGGATACATTATCTCTCCAGAGGGATTTGAGATGGACCCCGTGAAAGTGTCGGCCATCCAGGAGTGGCCTCTCCCACTGAGTACCAAGGCAATCCAGAGATTCATCGGATTTGCTAATTATTATCGACAGTTCATCCGGGGGTTCTCTTCCCGCATTGCACCTATCCTGGCCCTCATCCGGAAAGGGGGTAAACCCAGCCTGTGGCCTCCATCTGCCATAGAAGCCTTTCAGTCCTTGAAAGAGGCCTTCACGTCCGCTCCTGTTCTCCGACATCCCAATCCTGCACTACCCTTCTGCATCGAAGTTGATGCTTCTGAAGTCGGAGCCGGAGCTATCCTGTCTCAGAGACACTCCACTGATGGAAAATTGCACCCCTGTGCGTTTTTCTCCAAGAAGTTCTCATCCGCAGAGCAGAACTATGATGTCGGAAATCGAGAACTCTTAGCAGTCAAGCTTGCCCTTGAAGAATGGCGTCACCTCCTGGAGGGCCCTGAAATTCCTGTCCAGATTTTCACAGATCACAAGAATCTGGAGTTTATACAGTCCCTCAAGAGGCTAAATCCCAGACAAGCCAGGTGGGCCCTTTTCTTTTCCCGATTTAACTTTGTTTTGACTTATCGCCCAGGTTCCAAGAATCTGAAGGCCGATGCCTTGTCTCGTAGCTTCACTCCGGTGGACCGTGACCCTGAGACGCAGGAACCAATCATTCCACCAGTCAAGATCATTGCCTCTCTGTATCCCCAATTTGCCGACCAGATTCTGGCTGGGCAGTCCTCGGCTCCTCAAGATACTCTGATTGGCATGGCCTTCGTCCCTCCAGAACTTCGCCTGGCCATCCTGCAACAAACCCACTGCTCCAGGCAGCTGGACATCCTGGTCCGGCCAAGACCCTTGAACTCTTGAGGCGCCTTGTCTGGTGGCCTGATATCCGCAAGGATGTAAAGGACTTTGTGGCTGCTTGTAATGTCTGTGCCACTTCTAAGCCTAGCCATTCCCGCCCCAGCGGGTTGTTACAGCCTTTGCCGGTTCCCTCTCGTCCGTGGACGCACCTCTCTATGGACTTTATTGTCGAACTTCCTCCCTCCGGTGGGAATACTGTGATCTGGGTTGTCATTGACCGCTTCAGCAAAATGGCCCATTTCATCCCTTTGAAGAAGTTACCCTCTGCGGTGGAATTATCCCAACTCTTTATTAAGTACATCTTCCGCCTGCATGGTTTCCCGGTGGAGATCGTCTCCGACAGAGGCACCCAGTTTACCGCCAAGTTCTGGCGTTCTCTATGTAAAGACTTGGGAATAACACTTAAATTTTCGTCTGCCTACCACCCGCAGACGAATGGGGCAGCTGAACGTGTGAACCAAGCCTTAGAACAGTTCCTGAGGAACCACGTATCTCTTTGCCAGGACGATTGGTCTGACCTCCTCCCGTGGGCGGAGTTTGCTCATAATAATGCATGTCATTCCTCCACAGGAAGGTCTCCATTTATGGTGGTGTATGGACAGCACCCTCAAGCCTTTCCTCAGGACTTCGTGTTGTCGGACGTCCCGGCTGCAGATGATCTGGCAGCCCATATGCTTGCTATTTGGGCTGCAACCAAGTCTAATCTAGAGAAGTGTGCTCTAGTCCACAAGACTTTCGCGGATCGCCGTAGAAGGCCCTCTCCTCCCTACAAGGTGGGTGATTGTGTCTGGCTCTCTTCCAGGAATATTCGCTTGAAGGTGCCATCTCCCAAGTTGGGTCCGAAGTTCCTGGGTCCGTTCCCCATCTTGGAGATAATTAACCCTGTAGCCATCAGACTTCAACTCCCACCAGAGATGAGAATCCCCAACGTGTTCCACGTCTCCCTGGTGAAGCCCACCGTCTCCAACCGTTTCTCTGGTGTCCAATCTCCTCCTCCTGCTGTCTCTGTGGAGGGTCAACAAGAATTCGAGGTGGAGAGAATCCTTGATTCCAGAATCTCCAGAGGGTCCCTTCAATACCTCATCCATTGGAAGGGCTTTGGCCCCGAAGAATGCTCTTGGGAGGGACACCGTGATGTGCATGCTCCTCGTTTGGTAAGAGACTTCCACTCCAAGTTTCCCCAGAAACCAAGTCCTGGTGGTCCTGAGGCCCCCCGTGACGGGGGGGGGTACTGTCAAGACCGCCGGGAGGGCGAGGAGTCGCGTCTGCTCCCGGCGGCGAAGAATCCAAGATGGCGGCGCCCAGGGAACCCACGTGGGTTCCGACGCCGGCGTTGCGACGGTCGCAGGCGCGCTGACGCTGGCGCAAGGGCGCCAAATTCAAAGATAAAAGGACGCCTGAGGCGCCAAGATGGCGCCCGAAAATAGGATCCTGTTCCCTGAGTGATTCCTGGGTTCCCTTGCTGTTTCCCCTGCTTATATCTGCCTGATTCCTTGTTGTGACCCCTTGCCTGGACTTGGACTTCGCTGATACTCTGCCTGCCATTTGACCTGTGCTTGGACTTTGTTTATTCTCCTGTCTTACCCTTGGATACCACGACCTTGATCCCTCCTGAGGGGCTTCCTCCTAGATCCGGACTACTCCCCAGAGGGGGCTCCCGGCTCCCTGACACTGTCATTTTATGATGCATTGTGTATTGCTATAATATAGCTGCAATTGTAATTCCCTAAATGTACATGTTATAAAATGTAATAGCCTGTCATAGTTTGGAGTGTTTTGCGTCTTCTAAAATGGTAAGTCTTTAGGGCTCAAAGTACAAAACTAGCACAAATCACATGTTTCTATACTTAATGTTTATGTACTTTTTGTCCTAGATTCCAAGAAACCAAAGTGGCCATTTTCTAAGAAAGGAACTGTGAGTAGATTCGTCTCTTAAAAAGAAAATATATATATATAGAGAGAGAGAGAGAGAAAATATTTCAATATTTGAACTTTAAATACAATATCATTTTTCATTCAAAAGCTGGATTTCCCAGTGAACATGCACTTGTATGGGGCATATTTATTGAACACAGAATTTCTGAAAGTCTGTTTCAGGTACCTACCAGCCACAAAGTAGAACCTTCCTTACCGTTACATGTTATGCTGCAGTGAATTTTAGGCTAATAGGACACAGAATGTTTTCTTGGATTAGCCTGTTTCTGCACACAAAGTGGATTTTGTGTCAAAAATGTCTACTTTAGCATTTCTGAGTTGAAATCTGCTCTGTGCGCGCGCTAACAGATAAACGAGATAAATTACGCATTTATGTCACAAGATAAATGACGCATTTTGCATGTAAATAGCTTTTCTATTTCTAGCCAGCGGAATTATGGGGAATGAGAACAATGAGAAGTGCATGTTGGGAAAAGAAACCCACGTGCTGCAAATCGCATGAAAAAGGCATGTTGATGGTTGCGTGTGGTTTCAGTGACGTACTTACGCCCGACAGAGCTTTTTTTAAAACGCAACATAAAAACGCCATGTCTGGCCTTGTCCTTAAATTAGAAATAAATTTTAATTTGAAATTTGTATCCTTTAGCTAACGAAAGGAAAGCAAAAGCATATGTCTGATTTGGAAAACTGTCTGTCAAGTGTTAAGATCCAAGACTTCACAGGGAATGAGCTGTACATTCTTAAGGTAAACTCATTATATTATTCCAAGCAGTAAAATTGCTATAAAATGGAAGAGGATGTGCCAAAAGCTATGCAGTGTCCCCCCCCCCCTCTGTTGTTGAACAGATCATTTGCAATTCAACAGGATGTTTTCTGCTGTAACCAACCAGAGCCAGGCTAGAGGGAACATAGCTGCATAGCTGATCACTCACCACCACACTACTGCCGTGGTAGTGGTCTCCAAATAGCTGTAATTGGAGTCCTAAACTGCAAACACATTGATAGTTAACACCAAAAGCAATCTGGAGAGGCTACAGGTTGTTTCTGGAATAGTAGAGTGCCATAGATAATACAATATTCTGGCTACCAGCAAACCTTGTAGATATTTAAAAAAAAATTGTTAATAATTTACCATGCAAGATTGGAATAGCCAAATTATGTTGCCATTATATAGCTTCATGATTTGGCACTCCCATAACAAAAGGAAGTAGATACCTAATGACGTTTTTATCTAATTTAGCCTGTTTTACAACAGTTAAATCAATGTAACTGGATTAAGATATATATTTAGTTTGGATTAAGAAGGAATATATGGTGTCTGTACTTTTAATTCTGTCGAGTGGTATGAAATATAAATACATTGTCTTCCAGGTAAAGAAATCCACCCCTTATGGCTTAGGCAACAAAATATATGAGTGTATTAATTGTTCCTGTATAATTGGTATTTAGGACAAAACTTGGAATGAAGTTATAAGTATGTATACTGCAGAGAACATAGAGAGAATTCAGAAATCAAACAGAAGGCGCCAAGAGTCTGTATGGGAGCTCTTCACCTCTGAGTGCACTTACTACCTAGATCATTTGCTAGTTCTTAAAAAGGTAAGTGACATCTCTAATAGGAGTCTCAAGTAATAAAACTGGAAATACACTAGTAACACAGTTGAATTGACTGGGTTATTCTTAATGGGGCACTGGCACAATGTGTGATACCATCCTCATTTGTTTTTGCTCCTTATTTCTTTTTATTCTTAATTGTATTCCTTTTTCATTTTATTTGAAACTCAAAATTGTGCACCACGTAAAATATGGTAAAATATGGCAGCCTTAATTCCAACTGAAATTAAAGCCAAGCAGACCTAGGGTGAATATTTTAAATCAAACGGGGTAAACTCCCAAATGAATTAATGAGCTAATCATTCCTTTGTTGAACATTACAATTAATTATTGCTGTTTCAATCAAGAAGGATTTTCTGCCATTTTGTAGCACATTGTAGACTGTTTAAGACTTGAGTTTTGACATACTTTAGTATAAACTTAGCTGCTAACAAGGTATTATGTAAAGTATTCGGCATGTCTTCTTGCAACTTCATCTATGGATTTGTAGTGCTAGATACACTTTAATGTGTCAACAAAAATGTCTGGAGGTGATTAACTTAATTATGTTTCTTAAAAAACGAGTCACTCATGCCATAAGTATCAAAGCCACTTTTATATTATATTGTAGGTGTTTTTTAATGCACTACAGCATTTGCAGAACAATGACCATTTATTGGATGTGGACTTGGTGAGGTTATTTGCCAACCTTGAGGAACTATTGCAGGTACATTTTCTTTCTTTCTGGTAAGCCTCTCTTCTGTTGATAATGATTACTTTCTAAATTAGCAACCTGCAGCCTTATCCTAATAGCCTCCATTTACTACCCAAGCTTCCTCACCTTGTCCTATATAACTGTTCCTGCTTTCCTTGGGGTAGACTTCTGCATATAGAATGACATGGATAATGTGTAGCAGAAAAGTCACAACAGAAACAGAAACAACATCTAAAATGTTGGGAGTAGTACTCCTCATGCTTTCCATTGTTGTCATTAGGAAGCATGTGTCTTTAAAACACCTCAAGCGCCAAAGCTTTTACTATAAAAGAATGGCCCTAATTATGCATTCAGATATTCAAAAAACTATAAACTCTTAACAAGATTCTAGCTCTGAGTAGGGAAAGATACATTCAATTTGGATTTAAAATAAGGGCTGTATTAATCTCTGGATTTCCAGTTTGCCTAGGATGCTATATGGATACAGTATATATGGATGTACCATGGTCCGTGCCTTTCCCCACGCCAGGCCTGCTATCTTATATGTGTTAGGAAGGTGAAACCCTGATCTATATGCATTGAAATCATAGGCAGTGTTAGAAAAGGATGCTGGTGTCTTCTAGTGTGACTAATTGTACATTTAGTTAAGAAACCTTTGGATTTGCTCCCTTCAATCACCCCATGGCAACTGGAGTGGTAGAAGCAAGAACATGTGGGGCCTTTCTTTGCTCTGCAATGGCGATGTATTGGGTGTTTGCAAGGTTATCCATTTATACACTCTTTCCCCTGAACAAGATGGGAAAAGGGCATCATTTGGTCAGTTACCATAAAATAATTTAGTAATGTATTTAATAAAGTAAGAGCATTTTAAGTGTTTCTCCTTTAAGGAAAGCAACAGCAGAAACATTTGTACAGTAAATAAGTTATTGCTGACCAAACCACAATACAAGACACTGACATATCATTTGCAATTGTTATTTTTTCCACAGGAGAGCCTTCATTTTGCTACTGGCCTACTCAACACTATCAAAAGCAGAGAGCTAGGATGTTCAGCTACAGTCTCTCTCCCACTATCGGACCTGCTAACAAAGGTATATGTCATATGTATAGGTATATATAATGCTCAGAGTCCCTGACGCTAATGATAAAGTTCATTTCTGAAATCTGTGTTAACCTATTATACATTTAGCTATTGGGATAGCTTTTACTCGGTAGACAATAGGAAGACAAGAATAAGAGTCAATATTGAAATATGAATACATTTTACTTGTTGTTACACTTGTACTAGTAACCTACATGTTTTAGTTAGTCCTTTATATGCGATGCTTCAAAAGAGGTAGTTTCATATTTATAGACTGGTAAGGCCCCATCTAGAATATGCCATACTGTTTTGGTCTCCATCACATTTAAACAGGATATTATTGAAATAGAGAAGGTACAGAGAAGGGCAACTAAGCTGGTAAATGGTATGGAAAATCTTAGCTATGAGGAAAGACTGGCCAAATTGGGGATGGTCACACTGGAGAAGAGGCGCTTAAGGGGAGATATGATAACTATGTATAAATATATAAGGGGATCATATAATAATCTCTCTAATGATTTATTTACCAGTAGGTCTTTCCAGCTGACACACGGTCACCCACAAGGTTCCACCTAAATATTCGGAAGGGGTTTTTTACAGTGAGAGCTGTGAAGATGTGGAATTCTCTCCCTGAATCAGTTGTACAGGCTGATACATTAGATAGCTTTAAGAAGGGGTTGGATGGTGTTTAGCAAGTGAGGGAATACAGGGTTATGGGAAATAGCTCATAGTACAAGTTGATCCAGGGACTAGTCCGATTTTGGAGTCAGGAAGGAATTCTTTCCCCCTCTGAGGCAAATTGGAGAGGCTTCAGATGGGTTTTTTGCCTTCCTCTGGATCAAGAATATTATCTTATTGATATTAATAAGTTTGCTGTCTTGTTTGCTTTTTTTCAGCATTTCAAGGACAACCTCTGTCTCAGCCACCAGGTTTACTGCATGAATTATACTTCAGCTGTCATTTACCTGGAAAGCATCAAGCAACGAGATGACTTTACAATCTATCTTAAAGTAATGTGTCCCTTTCCATCTTCTGTAATGATGTAATTAGTACAGTATTGCAGCTCTCATGGCTCATGTATTGAAATTTGGAGTGGACCTTTAGGATTTCATAGAAGCTTGATAACAAATGTATGTGTGTTAATGCTCTAACAGTGTTGTTTTGTTTTTAGTAGTGGTGTGAACAACATGAGCAGTGTAAAAGGCTGCACCTCTCAGACCTGCTAGTGGCACCTTTACACCGACTTACTCGCTACCCACTACTCCTAAAGAATATCTGGAAACGAAGCACTGACGCAACAGAGAAAATCGCCATCGTTTCCACAAAAGATAAAGTAGAGAGCTCACTACGTAAGTAACAAAATCAGAATGCATTTGTGATGTCAAATGAACCAGTGGTTAAATAACTTGCTTTGAAAGCATGATAGTCATTCCAGAAATAGCATGATAAGGAGGCAAATAGCCCTAATTATGCCATTTTTAATATACTTAAAAGTACAAAATACTGGTGCTGACGTCTTGAAACGGATTATTAGCCTGCTTTATGAAAACCGCATATTTTCCACTGTGACATGAGAATGAAAATACAATTTTTCTGATCAGAAACGGCATAAACAGAGTATAAAACACAAGAATGGCCCATTGGTACCAGCTCCATGGTGATTTAGCATATTGTATCCATGAAAAGAGCTGAAACATTATTAAAGCAGACATTTTTACCATATCTTAAACTAACCTAAGTGCTGTTTGGTTTAACTTGCAGTATGTAAACAGATATCAAAGCATATGTCCTGTGTACTTTACAAACGATACATGTTAACATTGGGTTTTAGTTCTTTAGGGTCAGGATACACAGGCAGATTTGGGGAGATTAGTCGCCTGGCGACAAATCTCCTCTTCTTCGGGGCGACTAATCTCCCCGAACTGCCTCCCCTGCCTTCCCGCTGGCTAAAATGTAAATCGCCGGCAGGATGGCACTCAGAGCGATTTGTTTTCCGAAGTCTCCCGAAAATCGGGAAGGCAGTTCGGGGAGATTAGACCCCCCAAAGAAGAGGAGATTTGTCACCGGGTGACTAATACCCCCGAATCTTCCTGTGTGCCCTGACCCTTAGGGTAAGTCCACACAGGGCGTTTTGGGAGATTTGGTTGCCTGGCGACTAATCGCCTTGTTTTTGCGGTGACCTATCTCCCCAAACGCCTTCCCTGACTCTGCGCCGGCTAAAATTAAAAAACCCCGGTGCTAATCACATGCGGCGACTTTCCTCATGAGGCAACTTCAGGGAAAGGGTTTGGGAAGATTGGTCGCCGCAAAAACGAGGCGATTAGTCGCCAGGTGACCAAATGTCCCCAAATGCCTTGTGTGGCCTGACACCTTAGGTAATTGTAACTTTATCTAGTTCTGCTAGAAGGCCTCAATGAGCCAATTGAAGGGGTTGTATGCAACTGGGTCTCTGGTAGCAAAGGAGGGGTAGAAGCAAACATCAGATATCATATGGCTTATTTCTTTTGGTTTGAAATATTTTATTTGGTTTTCACAATAAACCATAAAAATCAATATGATAACAAATAGTATGCAGAATAAGAAGATTATAGCTTATTTCTAATAACATAAAGTACATTTTGGACATATAAAATACACTTGCTGTTTTTTTCTAAAACAAAACACAAGAACTCTTTTGAACAAACCTGACCCTCTTTCCTTCCAGGGGACCTTGAGGGGAAGGTAAAATGGCTTGATAAATCTCAGAAATACAAGCAACTCCAGGAGGTTATTGTATGGCCATCCTTATGGGAGAGAGACAAAAGGTTTTTCATTCCTGAGGTATGATTTCTTTACTCAGTTGTTAGATGGAACAAAACACAGCGTGTATATGTAAAACTGCTTATAGATGAAAATGCTCTTAAAGCCACATTGTATCAGGTAACAGTGATCAGTGGTCATTGTCTCTTAATGCTTATTATTAGATTATTTCATATTTAATATTGCATTTACTTTATAAAGTGTTGTGTTCTAACCTTGTGCTCTTTTCTTACACAAGCAGATATGAAATGTTTAGTGTTATTTAAAGCTAGTGGCACACTTTCAGACAAAGTAAATCATACATTCCCTGTAATCGTATAATCATCCAAACCTTGTGCATCAATTCAGGCAAAAGACATTTTTTAATTTTGTATTTTAAGATGTCACATTCTGTTATCCTAAAGGTGGCCATCCATCGGCAGATTAAAGCTGCCAATATCGGTACTTTATAGCGATTCAGCATCTTATCTGCCCGTGTGTGGGGGCTCTGACAGGTCTCCCCGATCAATAACAGGCCAAAAGTCAGGCAGATATCGATCAGGAAGGTTTTATTTTTCCTGCAGTCGAGGCTAGTTGATGCAATCCTACGACTCCTCAGTGCCCATTTCCTTGGTTATAATCCAATTGTTTGGCCCTAGGGCCGAATAACAGAATTAACCTGATCACCCTGCCTTTTGTGGGCATATCGGGGCCACCTTAAGAAAACCTCTGGACCTCTGCAGCAATCTATCAGAATTAGAAAATGTCAAAAGAATGTATAAAGTTGGCTTCCCCTAGAGAAAGTTCTTTATGTCTTCAGTGCACAACAACCAGTTTGCACCCCGGGCACAAAAATGTATATTGACCTAATGATTGGTGTAACTGGAGACATCCTGCTGAGAGCATTAATGAAGCTGTCCTGCTGCACAGCACCTGTTAAACATTCACATCTAGTCTATGATCTCTACCCCCGGCACCTCTGCCTTTACTACACTCCAGGCTATGACTGGTTTTAGGCCAACAGCTTTGAAGTTGATTCTCTCAACACCCAAATGATAAAACCACATTCCTTTCCCCAAAACAACTTTGGCCACATTGATCTGCCTGTGGGGCGGCTCCTGTCAGTCTGAATGTTCAGCACATAACCGATTGTTTGCCATTTAACTGTCACAACAATAGCAATGTTAAAGGGCAATGGTACCCTGCTAGCAAGGCTACCACATTATTTTCTGATGAATACAAGCAAAATCTGGTTTTATTAGGATATTTAACTTTGGATATTGTCTAGGCAGAGTGTGTCAGCCACTTCATATAATATGGCAGCTCTCAGAATCATCTCTGAATACAAACTAGCTAGGAATATTGTGTATATTCAATAAGTTATGCCTCTAGGAAAAGTATAATGCATGTTTTACCTTATTCAATCATAGCCACCAGGGATTGTTTGTAAACTGTTATTTAATTGGTTAATTACTTTCATACTTTTATAGCTTGGTCATCATGCGAATTGTATAGCTCATCACCAAGTTTTAACTGTAGTATTAAACTGTGAATTAATACATAATAGGAGCAGCTAAGTCCTCTTTAAGAAGGGGGGTTGTGAGGACTATACATATTCCTAGTGGAAAATGAAGGGCACTTTATGTTCACCTAATCAGGTGGCAGTTAGTTATTACAACTGCTGAGAAGTGCATGTGCATTAATGTTTCCAAGTGAGGGTATATGGTGCTCCTGGCTCCATTTATAAGAATGCGTTTGACTCGTTTACAATTGACTGACCCATGTGACTTGGGAAGTGCTTATGAGTACAAATGTAGCATTGATGAGTTCTATACAATTTGCAGAAACTGTAAGCAGAATTCTAGCTAAAATTAATTTTATAAAAATAAAGTTTTTCTAAAACGTAATTATTTGGAAGAAATATCTTTTTTTTTTTTTTTTTTACATTTAAGGGCCTTAAACACCATTTCAAAGAACCCAATGTAGAAAGCATGCTGTCTTCCCCAAACAGGGACCTTCTGCATGAAGGACGTCTCATCCTGACAGGTGGGAACTGGGGTTTGCAATCAATTTCCATTCAAATGCAATAATGCCCCCCCGAAGCATTTTCATAAAGATGACATGATGTTAACCAGCAGAAATTTACATTGCAGGCAATGACATTTTGGCCATTTATAGGAAGAAAGCACACTTGTGGCACTACCGGTATTAAAATTTAGCAAGGTTTTCACCTGCAATCACAAGCTTGTGTGACAGTGTGCTTTCTTCCTATGAATAATTGAGGTTGCCGATTACCTCTATCACTGGGCACCAAGCAAGCTTTTAAATTTTCTTAAAGCAAGGGTGTGCGGGAGCACCTATACAATTATTTTAGCCATTTAGTCACCCACTGTGTAATACGAATAATAAAACGCACTGTGTGCTATTGCCCTAAGCAGTAGTTTTACACTTGTATAACACTGTTTAGAAATGGCTGCTGAACGTCTTGTAATTGTATCTTTCTCTTTCTCCAGAAAGCACCAGACTTCTTGATGTATATTTGTTTCTCTTTGATGACTTTCTGCTCATAACAAAGATAAAGCGGAATAAAAAGGTAATTCCCAACTGGATAAAACTTTATTATTGTTCAGACACAGAAGAGGAAGCAGAGGGTATATGGTGCCATCAAAAAAAACCCAAGAACTGGCTTGTAGCAAGGATTACTATCACTTACCAGTAACTTGGTAATACCCTAGATGCAGCACCTCCCAGAATGAAACCCAGACTCTACTCCAATTAATGCAAGAGCTGTTTGTAATGGAGAATTGCTGAGAGGATATGGTCTGGTTAGTCCTCCATTCTGATGCCACTGTCATGGTGTTAATTTGTGCGAAACATGCTGATCTTTCATTCACAGCAGAGATAGGAAGAATATCAGTGGTTAGGACACATAATTTTCTCAGCCCATTGAAGATTAACCTTAGACACTACAGAAAGCCAGGGCATTAGGAAGGCTTTGGCTGTGCCCAGGTCATGCCACATATCAAGAGGTTTACATTAGTTACTGCTCTGTTCAATCCTTTTGGTGCATGACGTGTCCTAGGTGAAATCAATACATTTCTGATTGGCGTCTCAACACAGTATCTATGCCACCACTCTTTTATTAAGCCTCCTCCCCCTCCTCCATGCTCCATCACTATTCTCCTTGCCCTCTCTGCTTTGTCCAACTCCTTTCTCCACCTCCATGCCCTCTCTAATTATTGCTCCATCTCTGTCTTCTACATGATCAAGCTACTCCTTCAGAGCTGCTTTATAATCTTCCCAAAATTGTGTCCCCGATCCATTTCAACAAATGTTTACATACTGCTAGTTACTGCAATAATCACTTCCATTCTCAGAAATCCTTTCTGTAACTTTTCATAAATATATTAAACCAGTTCACTGATTTGCTTGCAGAAATCTACAAATGTGGAGATTAACCAGTACCCATCCCTCCACCCAGAGCTACAGATGGTGACTAAGGAAGGAGGCTACTGCAAAGTAGTAGACCAGCCTATTCCACTCGACAGATTAAGTTTGAAAACTGTCGATCAATTCCATACCACAGGTATGTTGTTTTATGCAAAATAAAAATTATGCTTAACATTATTTACTTTTCACTTACCTTAAATCCATCCTTTATTAGACGCAATTGGAATATAAAGAAACTACATTTTTTTATAATGTAGATCTGCATCTTCTGTCTGCCCATATGACACCAAGCAAGTTGCCCTCTTGTTTGTTTAGAGCTCATTGATAAACGTTGTAAGCAGTTGGAAGATTCTATTTGAGGTTTAAGATTTTTCCTGTATTGCACATAAAGGAGAATTAAACCCTTAAATTGTATATTGCTAGAAATGCAGTATTATATAAACTGAACTTATTGCTCCAATCTAAAGCTTTAGCATGAGTGAAATTGTTTGTCAAGTTTTGACAAAGCGAAACGGCTCAGATCCGCCCATCCCTATTCTATTCTATAACAGTAATGATTGAGAACTTGTGCCCAGGAACTCACCATCTGGGATTTTGTAAGGAGTGTCTGCGACACGCACATGCTCATTGTGCTTTAAGCAGCTGTTGAGAAGCTAAGCTTAGGGGTCGTGGCAAATCATCAAGCAGAAAATGTTTGTCTGTAATATAAGCTGAGGCTACAGGGCTGATCATTAATCTCTGATCCATTTACACTGGTTTCTGTGCTGCCATGCCATTATGTTAGTCATAGTCTTTAAGCATTCCTTATATATTCTATAAACAGTATATTGTGAGTGGGTCCCTAAGCTCAGTAAGTGACAGCAGCACAGAGCATGTGCAGTGAATCAGCAGAAAAGAAGATGGGGAGCTACTGGGAGCTTCTTCAGAGACATAAATCTTCACTGCTAAAGGACTGTGGTTACCTTGGAATGATAGAGAGTCTCAAAACATATGGAGTGACATGTCTAAATAGACTAGTTCCTTGTTAGGCTTTAGTTGCCCCATATACTTTATTTGTATTCAATACTTTTCCTTGTATGGAGTCTTTGTCTGCGAGTTTTCTGAGAAGTCGGATTGCCTTACGGATAGTAAGAGTGACAGCAGTGAGTTGATTCCAAACGAAAATGCTATTGTTGTTTTAAGAATAATCACCTAATTTTCAGGACAATGTCTATATTCTATGATCACATTGCAAAATGCAACTTTTAATGGTTAAGCAACAAAAAGACCGTGACATCATTTTCTTTCATCCTTATATTTTACAGTGTATGGTATGAAGAATGCTTTTATGGTCCAGCATGAGAACAGATACCAGCAATGCATAGCTGCCTTCATTCTCCAAACCCACACAGAATCAGAGAAGGTTTGTATCAATCGCAATGAAAAGATATATAGAATAGATTGAGCAATCTCTGTACTGTTAGCCCAGGCCCATACACGCAACTCAGTCATCCGATGAGGAGGAGCAGGCACTGTCTAATGTAGCAAGGTCAGGGTTGCAGTCAGTCTGCATTCTTCTTTACAAACGCAAACATTCACTATATAAACTGAAAAATGTTTCAAGATTTGGCTTTCCTTTGAATCACTAAACTAATATTTAGTTGTATAATCAGTGTTTCTGAGAATTGCTGCACATCTGTGTTACATGGAGTCCACCAACTTCTGGCACCTGTTACATTCCACAATTCTTCTGCATGTCTTGGTTTTGCCTCAGAAACAGCATTTTTAATCTACCCGCCCCCACAAGTTTTCTATTGGATTAAGGTCTGGGGATTGTGCTGGTCAATCCATAATGTCAATCTTGTTGCTATGGAACCAAGATGTTGCTCATTTACTGGTGTGTTTGGGGTCGTTGTCTTGTTGAAACATCCATTTCAAGGGCATTTCCTCTTCCGCATAAGGCAACATGACCTCTTCGTGTATTTTGATGTATTGAAACTGATTCATGATCCCTGGTATGAGATAAATAGGCCTAATACCATAGTATGAGAAACATCCCCATTTCATGATGCTTGTGCCACCATGCTTCACATTGTACTGTGACTTCAATTCATTGTTTGGGGGTCGTCTGACAAACTGTCTGAGGCCCCTAGACCCAAAAAGAACAGTCTTGCTTTCATCAGTCCACAAAATGTGGTGCCATTTCTCTTTAGGTCAGTCAGTGTGTTCTTTGGCAAATTGTAGCCTCTTCAGAACATGCCTTTTTTTCAACAATGGGACGTTGCAGAGGCTTCTTGCCAATTGCTTTACTTTACATAGGGGTATTTTAATTGTAAAGTATGAGTAACTCCCTAATACTCAGGTAACTTTAGACTTCTTTTTTAGCTTTCTAGAGCTGATCATTTGCTTTGCCATTTGGCCTATTCTTCTATCCATTCGAATGGTCGTTTTCAGTTTTCTTTCACATCTTTCAGGTTGTGGTTGCCATTTCAAAGCATTTGAAATCATTTTAGCTGAGCAGCCTATCATTTGCTGTACTCCTTTATATATTTTACCCTCTCCAATCAACTTATAATCAAAGTACGCTGTTCTTCTGAACAATGTCTGGAATGACCCATTTTACTCCGATTTTCAGAGAGCAATGCTCTATAACCAACATGCACAACATTTGCTGCCTTCCTTCCATAAATAAGGGCCATAATTGACACCTGTTTTTTCACAGAATTAATGACCTCACTAATTGAACTCCCCACTGCTATTATTTGGAACAAGCTATTAATATTTTGAACACTGGTATTTTTGGAACAATCCTCAATGATTCAATTGCACAGAATCAGCAGCATGCATGTTATGACTGTTGCTCTTTTACTTTGCTCTACTACACCTACTAGTAAATTATTTGGCATGTAGAAATATAATTTCTACCAAAAACACAAATGAACATATTGCAGCCATAGTGACTAATTGTGATAAGATGATTTTCACGTCTTACAAGTTTGTTTGAGGTCAACATAGATCACAGGTCAGGATTAAAAGTAAAACAGAATAGATAAAAAAAAAAAAAACCATACCCAGTGGAAGATGGAGTGGCTGCAGTGTGTCAGTCTTGGAATCCATTAATGGCTGAAGATAGTGTTACCTGCTTTTAACCCCATGACTCGGGGAGGTTTGATTCCTGTGTCACACTGTCATATTAACCCTTGCAGCCTTGGACAAGTCACTGTCTTTGTGCCCCTTGAACACTAAACTTCCAGGCTTATGTAGTAACTGTGTGCAACCTAAACTATCTGCACTAGACCAGTCAAAGCCAACAATGCACTATTTTTTGTACATATTAGTGAGAGAAATGAGGAAATATATGTGATTGATATACAAAACAGTGCTTTTGCTATTTCTTTGCACAGAAAACGTGGATGTCGCAGATAGAAATGGCTGTATCTTGCTACACAGAAACCCACAGATCAAAACGACTTTCAACCTTGTGGCAAACATCGGAGTCAGCGGAAATCTAGATTTGCTCTTTCTGTGCCCTGCACTTTTGTTTAGGTGTCCCTTTTTTTATTATGTATTGTTTAGTGTACAGTATTTTGTATTTCTATCAGTGTTTCATAGAGTTGGAGTATAGTTTATATCGTTAGCATTTTTTGGGGTTAAAAAGAACCCTCCCTAGTGTTTTGTAGAAATAAAGACCCCAGTCTGCTCCAAACAAGCATTTGTACAGCACCAAAATATTTGATTGTGATTTAAGGTACCACCCCTCTTTAAATGTTCACATTGAATTTTATTTTTGATAATACTATGAGATAAAAGAATATAGGTAGGAATATGCGCAAGATATGGCTTGGATTATCTGCAGGTAGGGTTGCCACCTGGCCTGTATTTTACCGGCCTGGCCAGTAAAAATGAGGGTTGATCTCAGTGTTCTTGATAGGGAAAAAAGATAAAAATATGGAAAGGCCTGTATTTTTTTCCAGAAAAGGTGGCAACCCTATCTGCAGGAGAAAATGTAAATATTGAATGATGCCCATTCCTCAAGACACAACGATATTGTCCTGTCGCTGTGCACACAAGGGCCAGATGTCACCCTGAAAAATTCTCATGAGCACATTCCCCCATAAAAACAAAAAAAGATCTGATATAAGTCTAACTGAGAACTGCAACCCTGCTCTGCCTGTAGGTCTCTGCTCACTGGTGTAGCTTGTTGCAGGGCAGTCAGCTAAAGGTGGCCATACAAAGAGAGATCTGCTCGTTTGATAGTCACCAAATAAGCGGATCTCTCCCTAGGGCCCAACGATCAGATCAAAATGAAAGGTATGCGGGAGGTCAGATTGTGGTATGGCATCAACAAACAGATGAGGTCCACGATCCGACGGGATTTTTACCCCTGCCTGATCGACATCTGGCCGACTCTTGGTCAGATATCGATCGGGGAAGCCCGTTGGAGGGCCCCATACACAGGCCAATAAGCTACCGACTCGGACTGAATATCTGTGCTCCACATTTTTCTATGTTCAGTTTACATAAGCCAAACCCTTATTTTAATCCTGGTAAATCTGCTTTATCTGCAGTGCTATTTGCGTTGCTTATCTAGAGAGAAGTTTATCTGGTTTCAGCTGAAAAGGGCACAAAGTAGCCAATGGCAACTAGAGGAGGGGATTTAGTACATTTTCCATGTGACTGAGAAGCAGCACACGTGTATTTTCAGGCCGCTCCATCTGCGCAGTGATATGCCATTAAGGGTTGAATCAGCAGTTTCCTTATTGGGAAAGGAACCACTCCTGAAATTATTATTCCACATGCGGCTGGTGAAACTAGTATTCATAATAGTGAAAAGTGCATATGGAAAAGCAGAAATTACAGCATTTTCTCTTACCTGAGACCCTGGGCCAGTGCTTCTGTTAGCAGAAAACTGCACCGTACTTCTGTACAATCACCTGGGTGTGAGATTTTTCCACTTCTTGGATCTTGTCTGTGGTGTGGGTGCATATGCGTAGAACACCATGATGTAGAAAAAAAGATGGTGGTGTAGCGCTTCTATAGTAGTTTCCTGGGCCAGTTCATTTTCAGCAGAGATGAGTACAGACATTGGGTTACATTCTACCTTTCCTTCACTTTTAAGCACCACGGTGTATATTTCCATGCAATAGTTGGATGCGGCTTGTACCAAATTAGCACTCCCAGGATCCTCCATTACCACAGCATTACACCAGCCTTTAGGGTGTGTTTATTTACAGGAGGCCCCCTTTTAACGCACAAGAGAAAAACAATAATAAAACAAAAAAATGATGCCAGTAGATGTTAGAAATATCAGTGTTTATTCATTGTCATTTGTTTATACATATTAGAAAAAGATTTTATTTTCAACAAGCATTCTTCCATCTCACGTCTGGACAAATCCTCATTAGCTGATGCGCGACCACAAGGTAAGGCACAACTACACGACCACACGCCGCATACATAGCAATGAAAGGAAGGCTTGCTAATGAGAAGCTTGAAAAAAATCCTCATGCAAAAATCATAATGAAAAATCATCTTTTGTTCACATAGTGTGTAGAATCCAGTTACAGTGTAGTGCCATGTACCTGCAAAGTGCATTCAGCCAGAACCGCTTCACAGGCGCTTACATCATATGTGCAAATGCCTCTGGTTTCCAGGGAAACCTCTGCAGTTTTTTTCATATAGTCCTAAAAGGTAAAATCGATCTAAATTATAAGTACTGCCCATATCCCATTTCTTTTCTGTGTGTACATTAAACTATCGCAAAAATTAAAATTTAATATAACCTTCAGCATACTGAAATAAGAAATTTTCTAAATACAATTCATTAAATATTCTTTACTGTTTCTGAAATAATCACATTTATCTTTACTATCCCTCTCTCAGCATCTGTTTCTCTTCAATCTCTCTTTATGCAGCAGTTGGGTATCGGATGAATGATCCAATATATCTTATAGGGGGCTCCTTTTGCCTAGACGATGTATTAGAGCTCACACTATTAAAATCAGCAGACATCATGTCTCTCTACATGCAGGATTTGTGCAGTTATTTTGTTAGATTTTGTTTGTACTGGAATCAGTTATTTGAGTGAGCTCTAATACATCTGCTAGGAAAGGGAGCCCCCCTATAAGATATATTGGATCATTCATCTGACACCCAACTGCTGCATGAAGACAGAATAAAGAGAAACAGATGCTGAGAGAGGGATAGTGAACATACAGTAAATGTTATTTAAAAAATGAGGAAGAATATGTAGTTGATTGTATTTACAAAGTTTCTTATTTCAGTATGATGAAGCTTATATTACATTTTCATTTTCGCATTAACCAAACTATGCCCTTATAAAAATATAAAGAATATCCCCTACTTAGTTAATACAATATATTTTCTCCTTGAAAATCTGGCTTATTCCTCATTGATTCTACACTATCAACCCACTGACTGTAATGTGTGTTTCCCATGGTTAGGAGCAGCATTGTAGTGGGAATTGGCAAAAATAATGCTTCACGGTACTACAAACTTCAGCAGCACATGGCTGTTGTGTTCCACTCAGTAACATGGCCGTGCTGGAGACAAGGAATAGGTAGATGCTTTAAAATCTAGAAATATTTGCCAATACATGACGTTAACTGAAAACCACAGCTAAAAGGTACACTAAATTAAAATGCATAGCATCTGTATATCAGATGGGGAGGGTGACGTATTTTTTCCCCGAAAAGGTTAAAGAAATAGCATTTGCTGTTTAAAGGGAAGGCCCCATTCGTAGGCTTGGTTTGCTCACTATGTAGGCCACATGCTGCTGTAACGGAGCCTACAGACTGGACTCACATTAGACTCAATGGTGCGACTGCTATTGTACTAAGTTGTGCACTCACATCCAATGAACCAAAAACCACTTCTGTTTGAATCCACAATTTACTGTTTTTTTATAAGTTTACCACACTCTAAGGATGTAGGGTTCCCTTTAATTAAAGGTGAACTATTGCGAAAATGAAAATTCAATATATTCATTCCGGAGTTGGGTGTCAGCTATTCATTGACAGATCCAATATATGGGGGGCTTCATTTAGTCTAGAAGATGTATTAGAGGTCACTCTATTATCCCCAGACATCATGTCTCTCTACATGCAGAATGTGTGCAAAAAGCAGTTATTTTGTTAGATTTTGTTTGTACTGGAATCAGTTATTTGAATGAGCTCTAATACATCTGCTAGGAAAGGAAGCCCCCCTATAAGATATATTGGATCATTCATCTGACACCCAACTCCTGCATGAAGACAGAATGAAGAGAAACAGATGCTGGGAGAGGGATAGTGAAGATAAACTTGGTTATTTCAGAAATTTGAGAAACAATGTAGAATATTTAATTGATTGTATTTAGAAAGTTTCTTATTTCAGTATGCTGAAGCTTATATTAAAGTTTCATTTTTGCGATAGCTCCCCTTTAAAGTTATCAGCATTACACTGAGAGAAAGAAGCGCTGAATAGAAAGTACCCAGAAGAGTGGTCGGATAAGAGTTGTGGGTGCCAACATAGTTGGACTTCTGTCTTTTTCTGGTTACAGCTCAAGAACTGCTGGTAAAAGGCAATCTATGTTTTGAGCACTCGTGCCTTTGTACCAATCCTGTTCAGCAGAAAAGGAAGCTGCTCCTGGCCCTACAATACAAGGCTACAGTCGAGAATATTACTCAGAAGAGATTCATTGCTATTACAAAGGTCCCACTAAACCACTTAAAAGCAGCAGTGTTTTCAAATATCTTAAAAAAATCTATTGGCAATAAACTACTTCAGTGGCTTTCCTTCTCCTTTAACAAAGCAAAGACTGCTATTTAAATTCAAATAATAACAACCCAAAAATGGAAAAGGAGTTTCTTGATGTGTCCTTGTGCTTCTATCCAGGCTTTCCCTATATAACAAGAAGACACAATTAGCTCACTCAGCACTCTGTACAATGAGCTGTGATTCTGTACAACACTGAACATGAACATCTCCAGTCACATACAAGTATTTACAGAAACAAAACCAACTGCAGCCCATGAGGGCTCTCATACTTTGCAGAAGTTTAGAAAGAACGGTTCCTGACACTGAATAAACATTCTGTTAAAAAGCTACAACTTTTCCCAGAGCTCTCCAGAAAAAACCTATACGAGCAAACTCCAAATGTGGGAGCATTTCGGTAATGTACTCCTACTGTAAGTGACGTCTGTATCTAGATAGGTTCAGTATGCACAGGGGCACAAGTATCAGTGTTATCTAATACAACAATGATCCATACAGTAAGGTCCTGCAGTGGGTTGGGTACCTGCGGTTACCCGCAAAAACCTGTTGTACCCTGCAGGTTGAAGTTCCGGGTGCGGGTTGGCGGTTCTGTGGGTCAGGCTGCAGGTCTCAATAGTGATTTTTACTCCTTTTTTCTGATCACACCAACTTCTGATGATGTCACTTCCGGTTTACAATGACAGCACTTCCTGATTCTTGATGGTCAGCGGGTCCGGGTTGTGGATAGGTGCTTGCTGGTTGGGTAGCGGGTAAGAATGCAGGTTGCGGGTCCGGGTTGCAGGTGCAGGTTCCTAAAAAATGGACCCGCGCAGGATTCTACAGTTGGGCACTACCCTCATTGCTCTCTGTATACATGGCTTCTACCTTGTGATACTCTGCAGGGATCCAGCACTTTCCATGAAAGCAGCAATGCAGACAACTCTCAAAGTCATGTTATGAAAACACCACTCTATGATCACAAATCAGGGCCCTTAAGTATCAGTGGTAACACATTATAACTATACAAAGGAACATGACAGAGAGAATTCCTTGTTTAGCAGAAGATGGTAGAGGGAGAACAAAATAACACTGAACAAGTACATGGTTTTCCATCAATATTGCACTAATGTAGTTATGAGCCAATGGTTTGTAGTTGAGACATATACAGGTATGGGATCCGTTATCCAGAAAGCTCCAAATTATGGAAAGACCATCTCCCATAGACTCCATTTTATCCAAATAAACCAAGTTTTTAAAAATGATTTCCTTTTTCTCTGTAATAATAAAACAGTACCTCGTACTTGATCCCAGCTAAGATATAATTAATCCTTATTGGAGGCAAAATCAGCCTATTGGGTTTATTTGATGTTTACATGATTTTCTAGTAGACTTAAAGAACCAGTAACATCAATTTTTTTTTTTTTTAAAATTCGTTAGTATAGAACGAAAAAGAAAACCACAAAGACAAATTCAACTATTAAATTGCAACGTCTTTAAGAAATAACATAGCGAAACTCTGCTTGCACTCCTCTTCAGAAAAGGCGATGATCCATCATGCGGCACTCGATTCATCCTCCCTGGCTATTTCCTATAAGGAAGGCAGGGAGGAGCAATTGAGCACAGCACAATGGATCGTCTTTTCTGAAGAGGAGCGCAAACTGAGTTTCGGTAACTTTTTTCTTGATTTAAAAGTTTAATTTGTCTTTGTTTTTTTTTCATTCTATACCAACGAATTTAAAAAAAATAAAAAAATTGATGTTACTGGTCCTTTAAGATATGAAGATCCAAATAACAGAAAGATCCGGAAAGCACCAGGTCACAAAAATTCTGGATAACAGGTCCCATACCTGTACAAGATCTCTGGGGTTAATAATAGGTCGATATATTGATATACTGTAGAAACTGAAGGTGCTCTATAAGGGCCCAGGTGCAGCACTGCAGGCAGGAGTGAGCTTATTTGCTCCCAGGATCACTACTTATCACGTGTGCTGTACATTTTGTACACCCAAAGGGTTAACACTCATAACTCTGCTATGTTCTCTATTCACAATGAAGCCAATGAATCACTGAATGATGAATATGTTGCATCCCTGGCAACAGACTTTCCTTTCAAATGCAAATAATCCTGCGACGAAGATGATACTGTTTCCCAGTTGCGAGGAGCAGCAACCGCAATACGGAAGGTGAGGGTTTAGCTACCATTTTGCTTAACCCTGTGTTCACAGTACAAAAAAAAACCTCACCCCTGATAACTCTTTAAAGCAGCAGCACAACATTCAGCAGGCAAAAGAATCGGGGTCCCCTAAAAGGGGCCACACACAGATTAAGCCCTCGGTATATATTCTTCCAGCTCAAAAACACTTTAGACAAATAAAAATAACAAAAAAAAAGATTTTAACTGTTTGTCCTGAATTCCCTAAGCTTAATCATGTCAGTTTATGTTCAGGACATGAATCTAAGAGCGGCAGAAGGTTATCTTGGCAAGGCCAGACGTGGGTTTACACAGTGTTTTGCATATGTTGTACAGCATTCAAATTTGACAAGTAGTCTCTAAAGACTGGGATTTGGAGGTAGACGAGTTTCATGATAAACCACACGGACTATGCAGATATTTTGCTGTTTGCACTGACAAAAATAAATGTTTATAACCAAGTCCTGCTGAATAGAATCCGCACAGGCTTTATGTTAGGTCTAAGGAAAGGGCAGATGGCAGTTACATGAGAATAAAGTACAATATGGTGAGAATGTCAGTCTGAAGGCCTGTACACAGTTGACATCAGCTTCAATATTAGTGGATCACTCAAAGGGAAAATAACCCTGTTCTACAGTTACCTCTGATCTAGAATTTAAAGGGGAATCCCACACACACAATTTCAAGCAACTTTGCAATATCATCAATTAAAAAATATGCAGACTTTTCATGATTTGTAATGTACAGTTCCCTAAGCCTATCCCCCTGTTCTCCTGCTGATCTCTCTGACTACTTTGCTGAGCTGGCTGACTACTGTTACTTTGTATCAAAAGCCATGTGTCCTCAGCCTGCATCCTCCAAACCCCACAATTCCCTGCACATGTGATTTCAATGAGGAACAGAACATCACAGTGCAATGCAAGTGACATAAAGTGGTTCTAGATCTTCTGCTTCCCTGCCAGGTAAGAAAACCATCAATTAAACAGCAATCCAATGTAATGCATGCCCCCCCCCCCCCCCCGCTATGACTGGTTGGTCCAGCCTAAAGACCAGGAACATTAAGAAGAATGTCTACTGGAAGCAGAGCTTAAAGTTCATTCAAGGTGAAATTTGAGCATGTATTTGCTACAGTAAATAATATAGGAACTATGTCTAAATGGCAGTTACAAGAATCTTGTAACATGTTTTAAACACTATTATGAGTTAAACAATAAATAAACTTTTAAAATAAGTGAACGTAAAAGTAATTTATTTTTTTTTATTTCAAGATATTAAAGGGGAACTATCACGAAAATAAAAATTGAATATAAACTTCATCATACTGAAATAAGAAATGTTCTAAATACAATCATCCCTCTCGCATCTGTTTCTCTTCATTCTGTCTTCAAGCAGGAGTTGAGTGTCAGATATTCATTGACAGTTAGATCCAATATAACTTATAGGTGGGCTTCCTTTCCTAGCAGATGAAATAGAACTCACTCTAATAACTGATTCCAGTACAAACAAAATGTAACAAAATAACTGCCTTTTGCACAAATCCTGCATGTAGAGAGACATGATGTCTGGTGATTTCAATAGAGTGAGCTCTAATACATCTTCTAGGCAAAAGGAGCCCCCTATAAGATATATTGGATGTAACCGTCAATGATTATCTGACACCCAACTCCTGCATAAAGACTGAATAGAAACAGATGCTGAGAGAGGAATAGTGAAGATAAACTTGATTATTTCGGAAATTGTGCAAGAGTATTTAATAAGTTTCTTATTTTAGTATTATGAAGCTTATATGAAAAAAAGATTTTCTCAATAGTTCCCTATAAGGGATGCATGTACTGTTAATAAGAATGAATTGTGTTACAACATCACCACCTGCTGGCCAGTTTCCAAACATGATGTAGTTGAGGAAGTTATCAGGAGAAAAGAAAGAGGGCTGGTCCGATTCTATTCTGGTTAGAAACCACAGATAAGCTTTCTCATATATTTCCTAACCAGAAGAGCATCAGACCAGGCCTCTTTCTTTTCTCCTGACAACTTCCTTGCCATGGTTGGAAACTATTGGCAGGTGGCACTGTTGTTAAAGGGGTTGTTCACCTTCGAAACAACTTTTAGTATGATATAGAGAGTGATATTCTGAGACAATTTGCAATCGGTTTTCATTTTTTATTATTTGTGGTTTTTGAGTTATTTAGCTTTCTATTAAAGGAATTGTTCAGTGTAAAAATAAAAACTGGGTAAATAGATAGGCTGTACAAAATAAAAAGTGTTTCTAATATAGTTAGTTAGGCAAAAATGTAATGTATAAAGGCTGGAGTGATTTGATGTATAACATGTCAGTCTGAACCCAACTTCCTGCTTTTCAGCTCTCTTGGTTTACACTGACTGGTTGCCCTGGTTACCAGGCAGTAACCAATCAGAGACTCGAGGGGGGGCCACATGGGTCATTTCTGTTGCTTTTGAATCTGAGCTGAATGCTGAGGATCAATTACAAACTCACTGAACAGAAATGTACCATGTGGCCCCCCTTCAAGTCGCTGACTAACTCAGAGTTATAGAGCTGAAAAGCAGGAAGTTGGATTCTGGCTGTTTAATGAGACATCTGTTCACTCCAGCCTTTATACATTACATTTTTGCCAAACTAACTATATTAGAAACATTTTTTATTTTGCACAGCCTATCTATTTACACAGTTTTTATTTTCACACTGAACTGTTCCTTTAAGCAGCTCTCCCGTTTGCATTTTAAGCAATCTGGTAACTAGGGTCCCATTTCCCCTAGCAACCATGCATTGATTTAAATAAGAGACTGGAATATGAATAGGAGAGGGCCTGAATAGAAGGATCAGTAATAAAAAGTAACAATAACAATACATTTGTAGCCTTACAGAGTATTTGTTTTATAGACACCCATTTGAAAGCTGCAAAGAGTCAGAAGAAAAAAAGCAAATAACTATAAAAAATAAATATTGAAAACCAATTGAAAAGTTGCTTAGAACTGGCCGTTCTATGACATAATAAAAGTTACCTTAAAGGTGAACCACCCCTTTAACAACATTTTGTCATGTTAACAATACATGTATCACTTAATATCTTGGAACGAAAAAAAAAATAATAAATGTGAATTGCAAAAATACCTAGAATAGCACTCTCATCAATTTAACATTCACTTATTTAAAGGTGTACTTGTACTTTAAGGATGGCCTTGATCACATTTTTGGCCTTGAACAGGAAAGGAAACACTTAATGTCACTTCCCGTGACCTGCTAATAATAAAGGATATTTTCCTGTACAGTATAAATGCTGGAAGTAGAAAATAATAAATGTTTTGCCATAAATCTGCAGCAGTTTGCCATTTAGATTAGTTAAAACTACAAGAAGACCTGAAAACATTTATACAGCCTCCATAGAGAGATTAGGAGGCTGCATCTTCTGCCCATGAGATAAAAGCAAGTTGCTTTTGGGGCTATAAATATGCCACGCAACCTCTGTTCTGTCCCCAGCCTCATATCATGCAACTATACAGATTCTCAGTGGATATTAATATTAGTATTTAACCCATGGATCTTAGGGATGATGCCTTTTGGTTTCATTTTCTGATGACAGTCAGTTGTCCAAGATCCTGTAGAGTCTCCCTAAACATTCAGTGCAATAATATTATCGTGAAATAAGGAGTACTTCTATCAAAACCATTCAAGCTATAGAAATGTAGGCCTCTTTCGAATTCTTAGTGCAATGTTCCAAATAACCACCTCAACCTTCATTTCTTGGTTCAGAAAATTTCCCAGCAACACCAAACTCTCCAAAACTAGCAGGGACCCTCTTACCCACAGTTTGATTTTTAAATTGATATTTAAGTAGGTGCAACTACCTGCCTTCAAAAAGAACTCAGTAGGAATCAGAGCCAACACTTTTCAGTCCTGCAAACCAGGCAAAATACAAGACTCCAGCCACAGACACCCTGCCCTGTTTCAGATGTGCAGCAGGTTTGGGGCATTCGCTATAACAGGCCTCTCTTCTGATCAGAACCAGTTGTATTGTTCTGCAGATGATAGATTTCTATACATTGCAGTCACACTAAATAACTCAGGATTAAGACAACATTCCAAAACAACTAACAAAATACGCACAGCATTGAACGCTCCAACTTGAAGCTACTAAAGTGGTTTAGTCTTTTGCATGTGCCAATATGTAGGCTAACCACTAATATCTACAATTATAAGTTAAGATCAAGGGGGGGGGAAATGGGAGGCCTATATGAACACCAAACAGTAGTTTTAAAAGGAAGAACAACGTGTTCAGACAGAGTTTTGCTGACCCAGTAAAATATTGGCGTTACAATACTGCCATTCAGTTTTAAAGGCAAAGGAAAGGTTAAAACTAAGTAAAGAAAGGTCTATATAAATACACTAGTAAACCCTCAAAGTAATGCTGCTCTGAGTCCTACATTTCAACACTACAATTCATTCCTTCTATTGAGTACACATGGGCTTCTGTATCAGACTTCCTGTTTTCATCTTAAACCTCCAGGGCTAGGACTTGCTCAGTTTGCTCCTCTCTCTCCCTCCCTTTCCAGCCCCCACCCTCCTCCCCTCCCTGCTGTAATCTGAGCCCAGAGCTATGAGTAAGCAGGGAGAGACCCAGGCAGGAAGTGATGTCACACCAAGCTAAAATGGCAGCTGCTATCCTAAACAAAGAGAGTTTCTAGAGCTGTTTACTGTTTATTTATTCTGCAGAATAAATATAGTGTTATAGCTTGCACTATTGTGGCTAATCTATTGGCAATAAACTGTTTCGGTATCTTTCCTTCTCCTTTAACATAATAAAGTAACATTCCACTAGCTTTTGAGTTGGATCCCTCAATATATGCTCTACTGCCTATATAAAGTGACAAAGATTTTTACAGTAATGTGTGAATATCAATTTGTAAAAGGTTTTTGGCACTAATTAAATAAGTTATAATTAACACCTTACCCCCCCCCCCCCCATATTCTTGCAGCTTACTATTTTGGTCGGCATCTTTACAGTCATGGCTAAGGCACCACTGAGGCTCGCTTGGGAGCAGGGTAAAGACACAATAAGTTGGGAAACCAATATAACTGGTGCCATGGACAATTGAGAATTTGCCTGTCCCCAAGGATGTCTAGGTGCTAAAGAAGACAACTGGGGGTCTCTGTGTCACATAAATAGGCATAGAAGATAGTTTTATTCCTATATCTACCAGCAATGGTGGTACACGCTTGAAGGATAGTTTCACTTACTGTTGCTGGTACATTTGGCACATACAGCTGCAATTTCCATTTTGTGCCTCCATTTTATTGTTCCCAAGTATTTCAAAAGTAAAAATTCAAAATCCATACAAATGTACAGTGCAGATGGGCAGGGACACAAAGTCTTCTCTCGCTCCTGTGTGCTGCTTTATGAGAAATCTAAGCAATAATTCAATAGGGTTTGGCTTCCAGGAAGGTGCAGCAGTGGAGGTATAGGCTTTGGACACACAGGGAGTTTAGTGGACAAAATCTCAATTCTGGATACAGGTATTCTCCCTGTGTGACATAAGCCATAAAGAAAAAGACAACCAAAACATAAATGCATGACACACTGGACATATAAAAGGAACAATACTATAAGCAGTGACAAGTCACTCTATGCAGTTTGAGGGGACAGAAGTTATTTTTGTGCTGCCAAGGCTTGGCTCACTATCACGTCTTATTTGTACTCCTTTATGTCCTTCCTACCAAACAGGTAAATTATAAAACAAGATGATTATTCCCACCGAATTACCACCAAATATTAGTAAACTATTGGACTGATTTCCTGGTTTACTATGAAATTATGTATAAAAAAATATGCAGTTGCCTCTCTGTTTACAGGCAACTATTTACAGGCAGCCAAACCAAACAGAAACTAAAAACACATTTAAAATCTGGACTGAAAGCTAAAGGCAGGATAAAGACCATCACGTGGCCTTGTGTTCTCATGAAAAATACAATTATCTGACATTGTATCAATAAAATATGTCCAAAGGTATACTGTGGTGCCAAACGTTACAATCTTCATCCAAAGAAATAAGTACTTTGAGTGCTTTATGAAGTGCATTAACAAAAATACTATGTGTAAATTGCAGGTATCTATTGAGCAGGTGTCTCCTATCCTTGCAAGTCACCGAAACATGTATCACACACACGCACAGGTTTTTTGGAGGAAGGAGTTAAGGCATTCTTTGAAGAACATTCCGCACAGAAGATATTTCCACATTGTCTACAATGGTGCTGCAAATGAAAAAACACAACAGGATTGGATAGACTGCAACTCAATGTGACATTTACAGTATATGCTACAAGGACAGATACAAGCACGCAGAATATCCATAGAAATATATGTTGCCTGTAATTTTAGTGTCAGCAATACAGATTCTAAATTACTGGCATTGAAAGTGTTAATTTAAACTATGTTTGGATGAATTTGCCTTTTCTCTGTAATAAAGACAATATGCACTTACTATTGATATACAAGGCAAATAATAACCCTCTGTTGATGGTAAGAGGTGTAGCTGGTGCAGATGAAGAGAACCTATTTGAAATATAGAAGATTTCACATACCCTTCTTATTGTCACAGAAAATCCTTTGCCGCAGGACATGCAGTTCTGCACGTCATTATCCTCTGTCCACTTCCTATTGAGTGCTTGGCTGTGCTTAATCTGTATATGGATAAAATGAAATACAGAGTATATACTCCAGTCCATACCATTATGCATTGAATCCCTGTTGTATATACTAGTGCAAGGAAACTGATGTTGATGATGAAGCTGACTGTGATCTATCACATGAATGATAGCTAGGACGTCAGTCATCAGACATCTTGAGAGAACACCTTCCCATCTGCCATTTGCTGGTCTTCTAAATCGACTTTTCCCCCTCTGTAATGCACTAATCAAATTATGAAGCAAATCTGTGCCTTTCTGGAGGAGTCAGTAGACTGTATTCTATTTACAGAATCTGATATAAAATAGTCACACTCATAGGTCTTACATTAGTAGAAAAAATTAATTTAATCATTGGCCCAAGCTGACGTTCTCTATGAGATACAGCCAAAACGTCAGCTTGGGCCAATAAATACAATAAATAAGTGATTGTTTTCTAACGTAAGACCTGTGAGTGCGACAATTTTATATCAGATGTTGATTGGAGTTTTACTTCCTTGTTTTGTGACAAAAAGTCACACGATTTCCCTCCCATAATTTGCATATGCGAATTAGGATTCGCATATGCAAGCAATTCAGCAATAATAGGTCTGGTTAAAACAGGCAATTCCACTTATTAAAAATGGAGTCCACATACTTTTGGATATGTAGTATGTATATAAATATGTATGGGCAGCACTCCCAGGATTTAAAGAATTGACAAAAAAATTGTAAATGCACAAAATGAAAGGTTTATTTTCAGTGGAAAAAATCCAGATAAAGGTTTCTATGTTAGACTGAAATGTAGAGTTTTTGTGCATTTACATTTTTTGTTTGGCAAATCATTTGAGTCCTGTCCTTTGTCCTGTGTATTTTATGTATAGCACCCAGGTTTTGTTCCTGCATATGGTGTGCACCCTTTGGACTATATAACCCAAAAGAGGTGCCTTTATTCAAACGCAAAAAAGATCTTTCACAACTATTAGTTGAGGTCTGACAAAGTCAGAGCAACAAAAAAATTTTTTTTACAGGACAGGAAAAAGAAACCCCACCAATAGTTATGATTCTAAGGTTGACAGTAAAATTCTAATAGGTGATGCACCCTACTTATTTAACACCAATAATTCATAAGAAATTATACTAAAAAAATAAATTTTAAAGTGACAGTGCCGTTATTACCACATTAACTTTTCCTGAGAAAAGTTAAAGTTAATGTGGTAATAACGGCACTGGCACTTTAAAATTTCTTTTTTTAGTATAATTTCTTATGAATTATTGGTGTTAAATAAGTAGGGTGCATCACCTATTAGAATTTTACTGTCAACCTTAGAATCAACACCCTTTGGACTATGATATATTAGTGATGCACCAAATCCACTATTTTGAATCTGAATTTAAATATGTAAATCAGGGTTGCCCAAATTGAAACATGTAAATTAGGGCAAGGAAGGGTTAAAGAGAACATTACGTGGTCAAAGGGAAAAGGAAGATCACAATGATGTAACTGAAACATTGGAACTTTTTTTTTTTTTCGTTTATTGAAATCAGTTATTCTTCCTGAACCTGCTGAGTATGATACGTTTTGTATCTATCTATCTATCTATCTATCTGGACATAGGTTTGTTGTAAAACAACGGCGAATATTTTTCTGATTTAATACAGCAGAGCCTAAGTAGCAGTAACTGGAAAGGATACCTGTAGTGATTGGTTTTCCCTGCCAAGTTCCTCCATTGCATATGAAGTTTCGTCCACTTTTTTCCGCAGTTCAAATATTTTGGCTTGGAGCTTTTCAATTTCACCCTCACTTTTTAGACACCTAGGATAAAAAAAAAAAAAAAAAAAAAGAACATTGCAACATGAAATGATTTAGGGTAGAAGGAGAAAGTGTGTTATCAAAAGAAACCCATAGCTACAATAATGTTACGATTATCACAGTTCCATTCAAGATTTTCTGAAATTTATCTTATGGTGCTTGATGTTCTGCAATTAATCTGCAAGTTACGGTGGCCATACACTATAAGATTGCCAAAGGTTGCCAAAATACTGGATCTTTCCCCCCGATATTCCATTTACCAGTAAGGATTGCAGAAAAAAACACTCAGGAAAGGCCTTTGACTACCTAAAGAATTTTTGCTGCCTGTAATGTGATGTTTTAGAAAACATCCTGGAAAAAGATGTCTTCATGATATATTACAAATGCACAAGTAAGAGAAACAAAGAGCTTTACATGAACAAATCTTATGTGGTACCACCATGTGTCAAAATGTAAACAGTACTATAAACTGTACTCAGTGCTGTTATTCCTCCCTGTACTTTATTACATTTCGGGTGGTGTATGGCCAAGGTGGATCCTACTCAATTAAAGGCTCTTAAAGTGATACTGACACGTTCCTATAAAAATAGGAACATAGTCGGTATCAGTGAAAAGAAGCTGCACGCAAACTATAAGCAGCTAAAAGCTCCCAAAAGCCGCCCCCAGCCCGGCGAACCCCACTTCTTAGCAAAATTTATTTACAAGTGCAAAAGCATTAGATGTTCTTTAAATAGTTAAAGGGATTCTGATGTGATTTTTATGATGTATTTTTTATTTCTAAATTACACTGTTTACACTGCAAATAATTGACTCTACAATATAAAATTTCATTCTTGAACCAGCAAGTGTATTTTTTTTAGTTGTAATATTGGTGTGTAGGCAGCCATTTCAGGTCATTTTGCCTGGTCATGTGCTTTCAGAAAGAGCCAGCACTTTAGGATGGAACTGCTTTCTTACAGGCTTTTGTTTCTCCTACACAATGGAACTGAATGTGTCGCAGTGGGACCTGAATTTTACTATTGAGTGCTGTTTTTAGATCTACCAGGCAGCCATTATCTTGTGTTAGGGAGCTGCTATCTGGTTACCTTCCTTTTGTTCTGTTTTTAGGCTGCTGGGAAGGGGTGGGGAGGGAAGGGGTGATATCACTCCAACTTGCAGTACAGCAGTAAAAAGTGAATGAAGTTTATCAGAGCACAAAGGTCACATGATTGGGAGCAGCTGGGAAACTAACAATATCAGGCCCCATGTCAGATTCCAAAATTAAATATAAAAAAAACAGTTTTTTTGAGAAACAGATTTCAGTGCCAGATTCTGCTGGAGCAGCACTATTAACATAAACATTTTTTCCCATGACGGTATTCCTTTAAACAGGTCCCTTAACATCACAGCAGCCATTGGGGTTATTAGGCCTGCCTGTTTTCTAGGTCAAATCAGAGAGCTGCTGAAATGCTAAACTTGAGAGCTGACTTGTTTTGAACAGATTGATATGCACACAACATTAGATTAGAATGGCACCTGCTGATATGCCCAAACCAACCTTTCTAACAAAGCACGTCGGTCATCCTGATTGTTCTGGACTGTTGCTTCTAATACTGCATTTTCTCCCCGAAGGTCATCTGTTTGCTTCTCCAGCTCACCAACCCTGCGCTGGCTGCTCTGCCATTCTTTCTTTAATGTTGCCAGGTTTTCATTTAAAGCTGTAATCTGCATGTTTAGCTTTGACTCATTTTCCTCATGTTTCTTCTTTTGCTCTTCTTTTTCTTTTGCTTCTGCAGACTTAGAAGGTCAATAAACAAGGTGATCATTAGTTTAAAGAAGCACAGCATAGGATAAAGAACATGGGAAGCATACTGAGTAAAATAAACATTTATAGTATTAGAATACCATATTTATACCCTAAAGATAACAATAATCTATCTTATAAGTGAACCAGTACAGTATAGTTCCACTGAACCGGCAAAGAATGCCTACCAATTATGTTCTGTCTAGTACAGACAGAATTGTGGCTTCAAATATCGGATTGGTTGCTATGGGTCCCTAGATCAGGCTAAATGGCAAACTCTCCAAATGCTTTATTCTTGTCTTCCTTCAAATGGCAAATATGCTAAAAGCTCAGCTGAAACCATGACTTTCACATGCTATCCCCTATGTTTGCATGTGTAACCAAATGATACCTATACAGGCACTGGTACTACATGGGAATGTGTATTGAGAGGTTTCATGTGCTTGATACTTTCCAGCCAGTGAAAACAACTGAGAATGGAAGTTTGTCTGTTACAGGTGAGGCACCATTTGTGTTTTCTCAGTTCCAGATGTTTTTGTCAGTCAAATACAAGCCCAGTAGCTTTCCTCTCTTACCAGTTTCTCTCTCATCTCCGTGCTATGTTTCTTCCATTCATCTTGCTTTTTTTTGCAGTCCTCCTTCAGAGCCTGCTGGTTATTCTTTTCCTGCTGAAGAACTGAATCTGAGCTATCAAGTTTGGCCTGTAACTCCAGTTTCTGCTGGATTAGTATTTGTTTGGCATCCTCAAAACTGTTGGTTTTCTGTTGGCAATGAAAAACAATGAACTGTAAATATTCAGTGTATAAGCAGAACCAATTCTGGAGAGCTGCACTGGAATTTCAGAAAGCTGTGCATGAGATGTCTAATGTATTTTGTTAAGCACTTACTACTTTCTTTGCCAAACTTCTATTTTTTACTGTATTATCATGACTACATTCTTCTGGACACTAGACTTTCTAGAGCCAACACTGGAAAGCATTGTTCAAGTATAATCATTATTACCATTCAGTTAATGGAGCATGATAAATCGTCCTTTATGTAGATGTTAAGGCTAGTGTCTGAAGTTAGGATGCTACACAGGAGGAGAATCTGTTGCCTAGCTTCTCCCTCTCTCTTCTGCAGAGCGGAGGCAATGCTTTCGGGTGCAGAAAGAGCAGGAGAAGAGGGGCAGCGGATTATCGGCCCTAACCTTACTACAGTATCGTTATTAGCTAAAGATCCAATCAGGCTACTACACTTGAACAAATTAACATTTTGAACTCAAGTGTGCATGCTCCTGGTCATCAGGAGTTGGTAATAGCAGTCACTGCAACTCTGCATTTCCAAGACTGGTTCAGGGGAGAGATGCCATACTATGGGATTTCTTTGCTGTGGGGAGAGGGGGGGGACCCCTGTATAAACTGAATTTGATATCTTTTAAAGATTTCCACTTTGCAGCAGCTAAATGGGATGAAAGATTTTGTTCTTATTTTAAATTTTTACCTTTTGGCATTCATCTTTGATACTTTTCAGTTCTTCTCTTGTGTTGCTTAATTCTCCCTCAAGCTTCTCCTTTAAGGAGTTTAGATTAGTTACTTTCAGTTTTTCATCACTTATTTCTTTCTCAACGAAGACCTAAAAAGACAAATGATAGCAAACATATATAAAAACAATCCAAGTAAACAAAACTTAAACTCACCTACACATCATGTGGCTTGTGACTAGCCCCTTGCTGAAAGTCCTGTAGAAATTCTGTAGGATGCACATATGTTAACATCACTCAATCCCTGAATGCTAATGTTTTGTCGTGCCACGACCCTATCTCTTAAGGAGATAAATCATTGTGTATAATGCGGAGGCATCACAGATTGGTAGGATCTGAGCCTAATCAGCTACAGCAAGCAGGATTTACTCCAATTTACTTACTGGATTATACTAACAAAATGAAAGAACAAAATTGAGTGAGAGCTATTGCTGCATGAAGACGGTTAATTAGTACTTTTACCAACATCTGCCTGGAAATTTGACAAATAGTGGTCATATGCGGAGGATTGTGAGAATGGTTACAGAAATTCCAAAGATCGCCTCCAAAGACCTGCAAAAACATCTTGCTGTATGGCAGGGTGATGAGAAAGAAGCCCTTTCTGCACTCACGCTACAAACAGTGTTGCTTGTATGCAAAAGCTCATCTAGACAAGCCACAGTCATTTTGGAACACAGTGCTTTGGACTGATGAGACAAAAAATGAGTTATTTGGTCATAACATAAAGCGCTGTGCATGGCGGAAGAAGAACACCAAATTCCAAGAAAAACACCTGCTACCTACTGTCAAATTTGGTGGAGGTTCCATCATGCTGTGGGGCTGTGTGACTAGTTCAGGGACAGGGGCCCTTCTTAAAGTCGAAGGTCGGATGAATTCAACCCAATATCAACAAATTCTTCAGGATAATGTTCAAGCATCAGTCACAAAGTTGAAGTTACGCAGGGGTTGGATATTCCAACAAAACAATGACCCTTAACACACTTGGAAATCTACAAAGACATTTATGCAGAGGGAGAAGTACAATATTCTGGAATGGCCGTCACAGTCCCCCGACTTGAATATCATCGAAAATCTATGGGATGATTTGAAGCAGGCTGTCCATCTTCGGCAGCCATCAAATTTAACTGAACTGGAGAGATTTTGTATGGACGTATGGTCAAAAATACTGCCATCCAGGCTATAGGAGGCATAAAGGGGGATCAATAAAGTATTAATGTAGTGTCTCTGTTGGGGTGTCCAAATTTATGCACCTGTCTAATTTTATGATGCATATTTTCTGTTAATCCAATAAACTTTATGTCACTGCTGAAATGCTACTGTTTCCATAAGGCATGTTATATATTAAAAGGAAGTTGCTACTTTAAAAGCTCAGCCAATGATAAACTAATTTCAAAGAATTAAGAGGGGTTCATATGACTGTAGTATTGGGATTAAAGTATTGTGTTTGAAGCACTCAGAATAGAAGGTTTTCGGTACAAGTGAACTGAGCAGATTGTGTGGAAATACAAATAGCATTATAATTATTCCCCAAAGGCTACAAAAGATGATGAATTTCGACCATAGATCCCCTTAAACCTGCCAATAAATAAAGATAACAAAAATAAAAATAAGGCTTGTGCTTTCCTCTGCCATACACTTGTGCAACACTGAAGGGACTCGGTAGGAACCAGGGACTGTAATGGACTTTTGTGTCTTATGCAATATATTATCTTTCACTTCACTAGGATTAAGGGTAATGTAGTTTCCAAATGCGAACCTTTTTGACAATGTAATTAAAGGAGAACTAAAAACATCTAAACTCCAGCCCCCCTCAACAGGCCTCCCTTGCTGTTAACTCTATGCACAGTTTATTCTATTTAAACCTGCTCCTATTTGTAAATGGGTAATACACATGCAGAGATGTGCAGCAGAGTTCACTGGTGCCACTCTGGATGAAGGATGAGTAGGAAAGAGGAAGAAACAGGGAAATTTGAGTGAGAGTAGTCATAGAATGTCATCCTAGACTCATGATCACAGTGCACATGTATAAAAATCAAGCTTAATGAGAATTGCTGAAAACATTTCTGAGTAGAAAGCTGACTAATAGTGGAATAGTAGAACAAGGAATATACCTTCTGCTCCTTCAGTTCCTGCAGTGTTTTCTCCCGCTCCTTTAGTAAATGTTTATTTTTAGCTATATTCTGCTCCAGGTTCCCTCTAACAGAGGTTAGTTCTTGAATAAGCTTCTTGTGACCATTGATTTCATTCCGGTTTGTTTTTAGCTCTTCTTGTGCAAGAACAAACTTTTCCTCTGTACTCTGGTAACAAACAAACACCTTCATTATTTCCAGCACCGATATTTCATAAATCACTTGTGTTTTTATTTAAAAAGAATAATGAATAGTTTGAAAAGAAAAGCTAAAGATTGCCAATTCCTGCAATGTACAAAACATCATCTCTTCTGCTGCCAGCACAATCATGCATGTGATTTTTGTTTGCCCCAATGTAAGCTCTATAGTGCTTTATATTCTATGCAGTTCGCAGTTTTGTTCTAGCCCTTAAAGACAGAGTTTGCCAAATTTAACCTTTGACAACAAAGAACTACAGAAATCAAATTGTAACCCCCATATGTTACTAATAATAATAAAAAGAATGCAGACACAGTACAGGAGAACAACGCCTAAAAAAGAATATGTTTAGAAATGCTGTATTTTAACCTGCACATTTAAATTCCCAATGTGGAAAATTAACATAATGATAAAAAAGATGCATAATTTCCTGTGGCCTGCCATCAGCAAACTTGTCTGGCCTCCTGCCTCAGCCACGGACTATATCGGATCAACTTTACTATATGAATAAGTCAGCAGTGGAGAAAGTCAAGATAAAGGAACACCTGTTTGGGCAGTGTATCTGTGTAATGTCCAAATCATTTTTACAATTCTTTTCACAGAAAGTCAGTTTCTGAGCATGTGAAAAAACTAAGGTCAATTAATACGCTCTTCAGCAACAGATATGAAGACATATTTTGGTCACATTACACAAAATTCAAACAAAAGATAAAACAATGAGTGATAAATCCTACTTTAAGATCCTGCCGTATTGCAGATACTTCTGACTCTTTCCCATACATATCTGACTGAAGGTTATTAAGCTTCTCCTGAAGGATATCATGGGCTTTCTGCAGATCAGACACTTTTCCTTTCTCAATTTCCAGTTCACTGCATAACACTGTCACTTGCTGCTGTAATTTTCCTTCTTGTTCTGCCTGTAAAGCACAAATGCAAAAGGTGTGTTTGTTAAGGTTGTGCAAAAGGAACTAAACTCAAATCGTGGCAAAAATACATTTATATGCAACTTCCCAATATGTTTTATATAGTGAATAAAGTACCCCTTATTGTAAAATATTAGGATATATATAGGTCACCAAGGAGTTCCATGATCTCCAATCAAGACTCCAGATCCCACAATGCCTTGAAGGTTGTGTGATTAACAGACTTGTAAAAAAAAAAATCATGGTAAGGCATTGTGGGCACTGAGTCTTAAGCTAGCCATACACGGGCCGTTAAAAGCCCATTTGTGGGGCCCTCCAACAGGTTTCCCCGATCAATATCTGGCCTAATGTCATTATTAATAATGCTAACATGGGCATTAACACAAGGCACAGACAGATAAACACTTATGATCTGTAACTAGACACCAGGGAAGAGTCCTGCATTTCTGCATTTACCTTTTGTGCTAACTGGGTGGTCAGGGCTTCAACCTCAGATTTATGTTTCACTTTTTCCTGATCTGAAGTTTCCTGCATTTTTTTCAGTTGTGTCTGGAGTTCCTGCTCCACTTTCTCCTTCTCTTTGATAGCACTGTGCAGCTTTGCAACATAACCACGGGCTTTTTCCAACTCTGCTTTTGTCTGGGTGGATTCCTTTTCGAAGGAAAAAATTAAAACATGTTTACCTGCATTTTTATAAACTTGGGAATAGCTAAGAATGAAATACGCTACACATATTCAATAACAGGGAAAATAAACAAAAGAAGAAACCAGATACCTTGATAAAGAACACATGCAGACAAATTATTTCATAGTTTACTGTAGTGCTTGTCTGCCTGCCTACTGGATCTAAGACAGTGGCTATGGGCCCATACATAAGAGACATTTAGGGTGAAATCTGGAGTGACAGCATTTTTGATGTTCTTTAAATCATAGAAGGATAGACAACTTGTTCATTTATATGGTTTATATGTAGCCTTATTGGGCTCCCAAAAGACTCTCATATAAAATGATTTGGGCATTTTAACAAAAAGACAGTTTTCTTTGTTGGCAAGGTCAGCTTATTCCTCTGATCTATGTAGACAAAACTATTATAGTAGTAAATGGTTTATAAATCAGTGGCAAATGGTTTGGTTAGTTCCAATATTCCTGAAACGTGATCTGAGTATTATTCTTATATTTAACTTTGCTCCTATCTATATGCAGTCAATTTTATTCTAAAATATTTCTCCCACTTAAAACTGCCTCAGCCCTTATGTGAACCATTCAGATTAAATAACATATCAGGCAATGTTTTGGCCATTATTTGACAGACAGCAATTGTACAATAGTAGTGACAATCACCAATTGATATCATCAGATAAGCAATATACGAAGATCTTATCGGAAGCCAACATGAATCTTTTAACCTGTCCGATCTAATAAACAACGATTCCCATGATATGACTATATCTTTGCATCTATGGTCAGCTTAAGGGAGGTTGAAAGACAATGCCTTGAGAACCATATATTGTTACTTGTCAAATGCCTAACATTATAAAGAAGAAAACAAAACTTTACCTCCTGCTTATTTTCCAGCACAGACTTGAGCTCATTCACCTCCTTTGCTGCTGCATCCACCTGTCTTTGTAGATTCAATTTCACTTCTTCCTGTGTCTTCTCCTAATAAAGGAAGTGCTATATATTTGGTTTGGTTATGAAACAAGTTCCTTTTTATAATTCGGTATAAGAAGTGAAAGTTAAGGATTACAGACCATCTTAAAGGAAGACTATACCTCCAAAATGAACACTTAAGCAACAGATCGTTTACATCATGTTAAATGGCATATTAAAGAATCTTACCAAACTGGTCTATATATTTAAGTAAATCTTGCCCTTTTACATCTCTTGCCTTAAACCACCATTTCATGATGGTCTGTGTGCTGCTTCAGAGATCACCTGACCAGAAATACTACAGCTCTAACTGTAACAGGAAGAAGTGTGGAAGCAAAAGAAAGAACTCTGTCTGTTAATTGGCTCATGTGACCTAACAAGTATGGTTTGTTGGTATGTTTGTGTTCACAGTGAAACGTATGATCCCAGGGGGCGGCCCTTATTTTTTAAAATTGCAATTTTCTATTTATGATTACCCAATGGCACATAGTACCAGAAAAGTATATTATTATGAAAATGGTTTATTTACATGAAGCAGGGTTTTACATATGAGCTGTTTTATGCAATATCTTTTTATAAAGACTTACATTGTTTGGGGGGTATAGTTTTCCTTTAAGACGACTGCACCCCCCCCCCCCAAGGGTCGCACACATGGGCCAACAGCTGCTGACTTGATCTGGAATGGTCCGGTCAGCAGCTTTTATAAGTTTATAGAAGTCCACTTCAGTACATGCAAAAATAAATAGTTCATCCAGCAAACCAGCTTTCAACATTTTTTCTGCCGAGATGCTTTAGCAGAACCATCAAAACACGCAAAATTGCCTGTCACCACTTTTTCACTCTGCAGTATCATAAATGGCCTGCATGTCCATCTGTCCGCCTGTCTGCTATTGCCAGAGCATTGCACATTTTTGTATGCAAAGTTTTGATATTTGATTAAGGCAATTTTCTGGCCATCACAGCTGTCTTATTCACAGACGGCAACAAATCATCAAAAAATTGCTCAAAAATGCCCAGTGCCCCATTTTCAAGCAATATTGCAATTTACCAGACAGGGGCTGAGTAATTTCAGTTATATTCTATGGTAAAGTTATTGGTCCTTTTATAACTGAAAGAGTGCAAACATACTATGAAATCTTTTCATCTACACACCAATTAACTCACCATGCCCTCAATAATTGCCTTCACTTTCTTTTTTTCTTTTTGCAACTGATCCCTTGACTCCTGTAAAGATTTGCCATTCTTTGATAATTTGTCTTTTGTCTCTGCAAGATCTTTCTGCAAAGTGTCTCTCTCCATTTTGGTTTTCTCTAGGCTAGCCAAGACATCTTGCATTTTGCCTGTTATTTTCTCCAGGTCTTGCTTCAACTTTTCTATATTCTCTTTAAGACTTTTCCTTTCTTGCTCATGTTTTGAAATTAATTCCTTTGACAGCTGGAGAGACTCCAGTTTTGTCTGTAGTTCCAGTTTCATGTTTGATACCCTGTGGAAATATTAGGCACACGGCATTAGATTTATTCAATGTTTCTCTGTGTGTGACATACTTGCTTTTTCAGAAATCCAATTTATGACACAGCAACATGCAGTAGTTCAAAAATGTAAAAAGCCTTTATCGAAGACATGGCTTCATGATCTGTTACAACACACAAAAAGTTTCAGGCCTATTTCAAGCCCTTTGTCTATACTTGCTTTTTTCGCCCTTAAGTTTGAAGCTTACGTTTACTATAATGTATTGCACTAGTGAGATTAAAGGGTTCAAATTTATTTGAATTAACTTTTAGTATTATGTAGACATATTCTCAAACAATTTGCAACTGGTCTTCCTTTTTTTTTTGTGGTTTTGGAATGATTCAGCTTTTTTGTTTTGCAGCTCTCCAGTTCTCTCATGTGAGAAACTGGAATACAAATAGGAGAGACGTCTGTATAGAAACACAAACAATCAAAATGAACAATCACAATAGAACTATGGGACTCAAGAGAAATATTTTTTGGTTGGCAAAAGTGAAAAAAGGTAGAAAAAAAGAGGTTAATTATAAATCCATACATAGGGGTAATTTACAAATAACCTGAACAGAAATGCAAAAGTACTAAGGGGGGCAAGTGATCCTGCAGTAAGCACTTTAATCTGTGGTCAGCTGCACTCTGCACGACATGGTTGAACAAACCCAACACAAGGTGCAGAGAGTAGCATATGAATGATGCGTACGTTAGGGGATAGGTAGGAGGCAGTGTATGCACATGCATACATGACCGAAACTGTTACACAACTTACAGTCCTTTCGCCTCCTCTAACTGCTTGGTCAGGTCTGCAGCTTTCAATTCCATCTGAGCATTCTGTTGCTTCTGCTGCTGCAGCTCCTGGGCTGTCTGTTCCTGGTTTGTTTTCACGCTGATTAGATCTGTTTCAAGTTTCTGTTAAAGGTTAAAACATATTTAAAGGGATGGTTCTCCTTCAGGTTAACTTTTAGTATGTTATATATTAATGGCCAATTCTAAGCAACTTTACAATTGGTCTTCATTATTTATTTTGTATAGTTTATGAATGATTTGCCTTCTTCTCCTGACTTTTTCTAGCTTTCAAAAAGGGGTCACTGACCCCCTCTAAAACAAATCCTCTCTAAAGCTACACATTTATTGTTATTGCTACTATTTATTACAGCTCTTTCTGTTCCGACCCTCCCCAATTAATATTCTATATTCTCATTCAAATCAGTGCATGGTTGCTAGGGTAATTTTGACCAGATTGCTGACACTGCAAAATGGAGAGCTGCTGAATTAGAAGCTAAATAACTTAAAAAACACAAATGATAAAAAATAAAATCCAATTGCAAATTGTCTCAGAATATTGCTCCCTACGTCATACTAAAAGTTAACTCAAAGGTGAACAACCCCTTTAATGGTTTATACGTTAGTTTGGTAAAAACATTACTCATCAGAAAGTAAATTGCTTCTAGATCATACGATTTTCCTCATGAACCACCAACAGTGCATACTCTTCAAAGCCACATGGGAGCAATCAGTAGCTGTATCACTTACCCACATATTGATTAAGCTGTGCTGCTGTGGGTCCATTCTGAATTCTGCACTATAGGTGGGTTCTTGTATATAAATAAATATGAGGTTCTACACAGATACTAAACCATGCTATATGTGCATCATATGCATCAGTATCATATAAGAGTTTCACTCCCTTACAAACTGGCTTACAAACCTGGACGCAGTGGCACCGGGTACAGACACAGAAGAGAGCACAAAAGCGAGCAAATATGAGCGGAGGAGCTGTTTTTTTCAGCCTGCATTTTTATACAGACAGATAAGCTCCAGCCTACGTAAGCCCACTCTCTTTGCGAGATTTTCATAAGAATAAGAAACTTCAATATACTTAAAATGAAATGAGTGATCATATCAATTTAAAATATAACCATTTCAAAAAGTATAATAATTGAATAAAAAATTTAATTGGGATAGCACAATGGTTTCAACACTATCTACTAGCACCAACAGAATCCTAGGCGTTGTAGATGTACAAATGGAGAGACCTAAATTAGACACCCCTGCATGCAAACATCAGTGAAATAAAGCTGTAAAGAAAAAGACCTTATAGTTCTACAAACCTTAAGCTGCCCCTCCAGGGCTTCAGATTTTTGTTCTTGATGGAGGTGCTTCTCTTTGTACTCCTTAAGGCTTGCCTCCAGTTGAATGCTGTATTCCTGTTTGTCATGTAACTTTGCCATTACTTGTTCCAGTTGTGCATTCACTTTGCATAATTCCTGTTCAGATACAACATGAATTAATTTCCTATAATAAGCTATTGTGTGACATTAGAATACTTCCACAGAACAAATGTTGCTGAGCACCAAAGTTACGTCCTAAGGAAAAAGTAAAGTTGTTTTTAATCCCTGTATTTAACACCTGTTGCTTATCCTGCAGAGCATTTTGGGCAGTATCCAAGTGGTTCTGAAGATCTACTCTCTGCGCGGTCTTTGCTGCTTCTGCTGCTAACAAAAGTTCAGTCTTTGCTTTGATCTGCAAGTAGAGATGAATTAATTAGAGAGTAGTATACACAGGTTTTCAATGAATCTTATTGTAATGAACAGTGGGCTTTAAAATAACTATAATTATCTATAATTGTTCTTTTTCATGCTACAGACTCCAAAACGAATCACTGGACCTTGCCCCAAGGAGAATGCTCTACAAGGAGCTACATCTACCTTAGCTAGCACACATGACATGCATTAAGGGTATTTATATTATAATGTACATTAATAGACTTGTAGGAATGACACAAAATTGAAATCTGGCCCGAATATGGGAGAGCAGACACTGCTTGTTTTTTTCTGTACACTTGTCAGTTCTAAAAACAGGGATTTTAACAAGAAATGTTGGCAGTAAGACAAGTGCAATGTAGGTCTCCTAGCCTGTATTAAACAATTATTTACCTGTAAATCAAGCTGGATCATTTTCTCTTTGCTCTCATTCAGCTGACTGGTGACTTCATTCAGCGTTGCCTCAAGTGCCAGGACACAATCTTGGGAGGCTCTAAGTTGGGACTTCTGCTCCTGAACCTGCTCATGCAAGTTTTCCTGGGCTTGTTTGTGACTTTCTGATTGATTTTTTAACTTCTCAGTACACTGGGTTAACTGATGAGAGACAAAGAAGAATATGCAATCAAAGAATGTGCCTCCATTCAAGGCACATCTTACAGCAGCTATTTTTGGACCAATATCCATGTTGTTTGCGCACTGGGAATTGAATACCTTTCCTGTTAATGGACACTGACCACAAGGTGGGTCGGAGAGGATTGGTGTATGTCATTCATTAGCCAAAGAACCATACATCTGAAAACACTCAATATCAAATGCAACCACACCTGGGAGTTTTGTTTGCATTGCAGTCGTGAGAATTTTAAAGGTAGCAAACAGAAACAACTATACTTATTATTTTTCAAATCTGAAGATAAAGAACCGGCAGTATCCTTAAAGTAAAATGTAAGCTAATGATATCACACATTTAATTGCATCAGCAGATCAAATTTTCTTTTCAGGCAGCCCTATTAGTGTTCAAATATATGTCTGCTGAAACATCCTCCCTAGGGACCACCTTTCCTTGTAATGGCTAGACAAATAAGCCAAAAAAAAAAAAAAAAAAAAAAATACATGCCACAGTTAACACATCCTTGCACATGCTCTACAGGGAAGTAAATACACATCAGATCGTAGATTGTTTTTTGCCTTTGTCTGAACCAGTGGCCCTAACGAGTTATGCACGCAAACACTATTTGCAAGAAAATAGATAAATATCCAATATAATTGATTATAAGATTATTTCATTGAGTTCAGTTTCAGTTGCCCTTTCCATATGCCTGCCTTTACAAAGGTCTCCAAATGCCTCTAAGAATAAATTAAATACACTTCCCATTGCACCACATACCTTGTACATAGTGTTGACTTAATTTATGTTCTATTCTAATTCTGCAGTAATGAGAAAATAACAACAAAATAAATGTTACCTGTTCCTGCAAAGCATGGTTTTTCTCTTGAAGCTGGTTCAGAACTGCAGTTTCTCCTTCTCCTGCTTGCATTTTGGCATATAAATCTTCTCTTTCTTTTTCAAGAAGAGAAATGTTCTTTTTGCTTTTCTCCAATAGCGCTTCAAAGTTCTGGATCTTTTGGTCTTTGTCTCCAATCTGCCGTAAGACTTGTTCTAGATCATTCTAGGGACAAATAAATCAGCACAATGTTTTAGAAGTACAACTGATCAATATAATGTACTATTTAGTGAATTAGAAAGCAGTAAATTTGAAAGAACAAAAGACAGAAAAAAAGAGTGGAAAAAACTATTAAGTCATTGGGGACAAGATGCATTAACTATTTTTAATGACAACAATCATTGCATTGGGGTAGCTGGTTCTTGAGGTTGCAGATCTCCTGAATGTCAATGCTGGATGCTTAATAGACTAAGTGTGCCTGGCAGTTTTTTAATGGACTTACAGTCTCTATGTGACAGCCAATAGCTACCAATACCAGTTTACTGTCTTCATTTTAGCCAAACCCAGACCTAACAATATGCAGAGAGGGAGAGGTGTGTTTATACAGAGAGCTTTTCAGTGGACACCCTTGGTCTATAAAAAACATAAAAATCTGCAAAGCTTCAAGTATTATTTCACTACACTTTGCTCAGGTAACTGCCCCGTTGGATTTAGTCACCAAATCTGTTCTTACCTGGGCTTCTCTCAGTTTGGATGTGGTATTCTGCTGGAGGTTGGTCTGTTCCTGATGCTGTTGCCTTATCTTTTCCAATTGATGCTGCAAGTCAGAAGAAGCTGAAGTCTTTTCTTTGAGCTGGAGGTGTAATTTAATAGAATTGATATGCATTTGCTACAAACACGGGATACTTAAACGTAATTAAAATTCATACTTATTATTAAAAATACCGCCCATATAAGTGCCTATCTGATCACTTATTAGTTTATTAGTCTATAGTTATAACAGATATAAAAAAAATTTTTTACTTTTCACTACATCTCTTTATATCAGAACGTTTGTACAGTAAATCAATATAATTGCAGTTTCAAAATCAACCTGGTACTCAGTAGGCAATGCAACACAGTAGACATCCAACACAGTTTTTGGGGCACGACCTTTTGACGGTGCTGAGGGAAAACTAGTCATAGTACAGCTTTGGGCAAATACAAAAAATTTTTTAATTTTATTTAGTAACATACAAAGGTTAATTTAAAGGCTCACCTACGCTCACCAGAGAAGTAACTGCCAGCTTTAACCCTTCTTACATGAAATATCAGAGAAGAAAATGACAGCTTTAACCCTTCTAGCATGAAACATTTAAACCTCAGCTAGGGCAGCATATGGATTTGTATTAATGAACATTCAAAAAAACAGTGCCATGTAGTAATTTATGTTCCAAGTTTGACTTTTGGGAAAAAAAAAAGAAATTACAGTGTGTATAAATATAAATAAATGATATATAAATAAAATTAAATCACTGTTCAATGTCTTTCACAAGGTGAGAGGCATCAGTTTCCAGTGACAGGAAAGCTGCTAGAAATAAAAGCAGGAGCTAACATTCCTACCTGCTCCTCAGCACGGGAGAGTTTCAGCTGTAGATCAGCCACCTGCTGTTCCTTGTCCATCAGTTTCTCAGCAGACAGCTGCCTCTGCTCCTTCAGCCTCCCTTGAGCTTCCCCTAGTTGGCGCTCTGTCTCTAGTAACTTGCTGTGAAGCTAAATACAGTGCTTGGGTCAGGGGTCAAGTATTTTCCTCTGGTTAATCACCATACAACAGGGTCTTCATATTAACACTGGATATATTTCTTTAATGCATCATTAACACCAACCCAGCGGACTGTGATTCTACAAACATTCAGGTCAATTTCAATCTCCTGTGTTATAAAACTTTTGTGGTGTGGATAAAGGAGCCTCAGACTAACTGCAAAGTCTATTCTCAAAAGCAGACTGGTCAAAGTTTAGAAGTATTTTTAAACAACAGGGCTGTATTGATTGATTTATGTAATTTAATAACATACATATGTCCAAAATGCCCATGACTTCCAACCCATTCTTGAATCTGCTTCAGGAAGAGTATGCCAATCTACAGGGATCTCACTGCAAAAATATATTTTTTTTGTTAATGGCACATGGGGTGCTTTCGGTCAATTTTAGTGCGTGTTTTTTTCAGCTGTTTAAAAACCTTTGATATCAACCTTATAGGCTATAACTGACAGCCAAGTTCTTGTGTTATAGTTGCCTAGAAATGCAGCAACGAAACCTCCATTTTTCAAATCTCATGGGATGCCCTGCTGTCTTCTGATTTTTTAAACAATATGGTAACCTTGACCTTAACAGGACAAGTTCACAGGTTCTAAGAGATGGAGAGTAATTCCTTAACTAGAGGGAACCAGCACTGCCATCACGATTTAGTCATTTGTTTCTTAAAATTTTGGCTGCTGTAATCCTTGGTGGTAGATATTTTCTATGATACATAACTGTAGTGTGTACAATGAGTTGCAGTCTATAAAAGAAAATCACCTGCAGTCTGTTTATCCTATTTATTTAAGTCTGTGGCTTAATAATATTGGCTAAATGCCTTCAGGTCATGTAAGCATATTTCCTTTTCCTACTCAAGTATCACAATGTGTTGCAATACATCAAGGGCCACCAGCCTTTGAACCAGGGCAATGCCACTCGTGCTGAAACTTGGTGCCTTAGTTTGGAACCCCGTATATAATGTTTCTACTCAAGCAAAGATATGAAAGCACAACAGAACAAATCCAATACACATTCTCAATTATTTCTATTAATTCAGAACATGCAATGTTAAGGTCTGTCACCTGGTTGATCTCACTTTGCTGCTGCAAACTAAGCTGCTCCTTCTCTTCCCGCTGCTGCTGAAGCTGCTTGAATTCGGCCTTGAGATGTTGATATTTGGTCTCAACTTCTGAGAGCTCTGCTTTAAGTTTCTGATTTGCCTCGCCCTTCTCAGCCACCTCAGACTTTACTGTCTGCAGTGACATCTCACTTGAAGAAAATCGAGCTTGCAACTGCTGGAACTCCACGTCCTTCTGATTAAGAAGGACTTGCAGGTTTTTCCTTGCAGTGGATGCCTCGCTTTGTTTCTCCTCAAGTTGGGTGTAATCCAACTCTTTCTTCAAAAACTTTTCCATCAAATTCTGCAAAAAAAGGCATGTTACAAATTGTTCTCTCATATTCAAAAGCAATGAAGCACTACGATGTTCCATGCATGTATCTATACTAATTTTGGATATCAACTATCTCTCTTTTATATCCATCTGAAGGGTTTTTTCCTCTCTATAACTGACACTTGGAGGCTTCAGGATGCTTCAGTCATGCCTGTAGAAATGTTTACAAGAGGACTGAGCATTATGCTTTCTGTCACATTTGTACACATATCAAAAACATCTTTTGTGGGGCGTGGATTCCTTTCCAAGATAAACATGAAACCAAGAACATACACTACCTTTAAAAGGAAACAAAAGTCTAAAATATAATAATGTTAGAAATGCTGTATTTTGTATACTAAACATAAACATGAACTTACTGCACCAGAAGCCTAATTAAACAAATGATGTATGCTTTTTTTAAAAGTTGGCCACAGAGGGTCACCATCCTGTAACTCTGTTAAACATCTTTGCAAGACCAAGACCATGCACATGCTCAATGTGGTCTGGGCTGCTGCTTAGGGATTGTCATAAATCAAAACAGCACAAGACAAATAATATCTGCTATAGAAGCCGATACAGCAAGACTGATTAATAATCAGAATATGCAGCCTGAGCTGGGTGCTGTGTTGTCATGTAATCTAATGTGAATTTTTTAGGTTTTGTATTGTTTATTACAAACTTTCTCCAACTCTCCAGAACCAGTGAATGCAGCAAAAGAATCCTCCAAATAGAATCTCAGTTTATCTGTTTAAATCTGTCTCCCAGATCTTTGTCCCTGCCACTGGAGTTGGAAACATTAAAGAGGATGTAAAGGCAAAAATAAAATCCCCCCCCTTCTGGAGACAGTTAGTGGGGGAGGCCCTTCCTAACCTTCTAGAGACAGTTTGTGTACGGAGCTCTTCCCTATATCAAACTAACTTTTACAATGATGGGGGCCCCCGATAAGTTAGAAAATATGGGGGGACTGGTGTGATCAGCACTCTCTTGACATTTAACCTATCTGTTTAAACCTAATTTGACCTGCTTTATAGCACTAACTACAGCTACGTAAATATCCACAACTGCATATTTCATTGATAGTATCCTCTTGCCTGTATAAGCCTGTGCTTGACCGGACACCAATCCAATACCAGACACTGTATTGTACAGGTCTGTTCTGTTTTTGTTTTGTCTTTTAAAAACATGAGCTTACTTACATCATGTTTTTGATTTAACTCAGTCAAAGCAGTTTTGAGTTGCTGCAATTCCTGGACATAAACTGCAACTTCTTGAGGGCCTTTAGCAAGATCAGCTTTCAGCTGGTTAACAGTCACCTAAACATGGAAGAAAGAAGGGGACTTAGGTGATAGATTAATTATTGTCACATTAAAAAAAAATTCTTAAATTGAAGTCAAAAAGAAATAAAGATCTTTATACATCTTCGCACCAATTTAATGTACATTTTTTCCTACCATCACACAAGCATAACCGAATTGTTTCTTTAAAAGCAGATCAATTGACATACAGATGCAGTTATCTGACAAGAATTCTTGGGTAAATAAATACTTTTAACTGGGACAGCCACGTATCAAAGTAGAGCAACTCGGGTTCCGTGGCTTCATCCCTATTTGGAAAATTTTGAGGGAGTCTGCAATTCTACCCCCACCCTGGGACATTCTATACTATACTATACTATACTATAATTCTATACTCGTCAATGGTAAATCAATTCTAAACTCAATGGTAAATAAGTTTTAAAATCCTAAATAGGACATTGATTATAATCCCAACCATGGCACATGGAAACTTTTCAGTGGCATATCTATTCTAACCTCCTCCATGGGACATCAGTTTTAAACTACTCAATGGGACATCTATTGAAACCACGGTGAATAGATACACAATATAAACCATGAGTTATTTCAGCTGAACGTCTGGCCTGAAGTCCATAGGCTGCTTGATAGCTTACATTTTAAAATTGTAGAGCAGGTTTATTTTCTGTCAAGTGAAATGTGAAACACACCCACTTAAGTTATTTTAGTATGTTATATGTTGTCACAACAAATGACCAGTTAAAATTGAAATTACTAGGTATAAAGTACTATTTTCCCTGGTTTAAACCTGATCATTTTCAAACCTCAGGCTCCCAGACAAAGTTAGTCACGAAGGAAACCCATCAGCACCATTAAATTTTTTACACAGTAATCCATTGTCGAGCTAAATCCAGTCATTTCCTACTTCTCAAAAGAAATAACACATGCTATACAGCAAGGAAGTCTATGAATAGCAGACTAAAAACACTCATAACCTTTATACAGCCACCTAAGAACATCCTCTGATGGTTCAAACGATATAAGCCCATGTTTATACTAAACAATATCCAGTGTGCATGCAAGCCTAAATCTGGCCATAGACGCAAAGATCTGATCGTACGAATTGAGTATTTGTACGATTTTCGGGAAAGTCCCGACATTTTTTGTCCGGCGGAGATAGGTCATTTGGTTGATCGGACAGGTTAAAAGATTTCTGTTGGCTGCCGATAATATCTCTGCATGTACGATATTCAGTGGGAGACCAGCTTTTGTTGGACATAACTTTTGTACAATTGCTGTCAGGGGCAGAACATCGGCTGATCTGTTCTTTTCTACTTTATTTGATCTGAATGGTTAGTGGCAGGTCGGGAGATGGGGAAGTCTGATCATACAATGATTCGTACAAACGATGATTCGTAGGATCGGATCTTTGCTTCTATGGCCAACTTAATTCTAGAGCTGACCCAGCACTTGTACTTGCTTTCAGTGAATTCACGGACTAGCAAGAGGCCACACAGCAGTGCAAATGACATTTTATGCTAGATACTGTATCACTATTCAACAATTTAGTTTCCTTATTCTATTCCTTACTGAAAACACTTTTTTAAAGCATTACAATAAAATGAAACTTTCACAGAGTAAAGTATGTAACTTTTATATAAATCCTATACAGACTATAAATAATGAACAGGCAACAGCTGGATTATGTTTTGATATTGTAAGATTTACCTCATGTATTGGTTTGATTTCTGTCCAAGGGGCCGATTCACTAACTTCGAGTGAAGGATTCGAAGTAAAAAAAACGTTGAATTTCCAAGGTTTTTTTGGGCTACTTCGACCATCGAATGGGCTACTTCGACCTTCGACTACGACTTCGAATCGAAGGATTCGTAGTAAAAATCGTTCGACTATTCGACCATTCGATAGTCGAAGTACTGTCTCTTTAAAAAAAACTTCGACCCCCTAGTTCGGCATCTAAAAGCTACCGAAGTCAAGGTTAGCCTATGGGGAAGGTCCCCATAGGCTTGACTAACTTTTTTTGATCGAAGGAGATTCCTTCAATCGTTGTATTTAAATCCTTCGAATCGTTCGATTCGAAGGATTTAATCGTTCGATCGAAGGAATAATCCTTCGATCGTACTATCTGCGCTAAATCCTTCGACTTCGATATTCGAAGTGCAAGGATTTCAATTCCCAGTCGAATATCGAGGGTTAATTAACCCTCTATATTAGACCCTTAGTGAATCAGCCCCCAAATGTTCACTGTATAGTGCCATTTATAGTACATCGCTGCTGAACAAGTTGGCGCTTTATAAATATGTGCTGAAGGGATTGTTCACCTTCCAGAAATTTTTAGACTGAACATAAATAAAGTTTAAGGCACTTCATGTTCTGCTTGAACCTTTCTTAGCCTCTAGCATTCCTTTTTAATAAATGAAAAACATCCTAGGTATGTCATTCTTTCCATACAAGCAGAATGGAAAAAATGCCCCATGTTGAAGCATGTTTAATATACTATGTCCAAGCTTTCCCAGAAGCCAATACAACTGCATCAACAAGCTGTATGTAACATACAGGACATTAGGAAGTGTCATTAGAGTACAGCTGAAAACTCCACTCTGTCCATTACACCCACATCAGTGTCAGGCTATGGCAGATGGTCACAAGACAAACTTGAGAGTAGCAAATAGGACTTATTGGAATCCAGGTAAGTTACATAAAAAAGGACTGCCAGTTAAGTTTGCCAACATTTAGCTAAGAAAATATGGGCATCTCATTCAAAATGATCCTTCCACTTGCCCCTCCACATGAACAGTCACAAGCATATCTGGTATAAATGGACTTTTATGGTGTCTAAAAAAATCTAGGGACAAGTGCCATTATCCACTTTAATACTAAATATCATAAAGTGTTTCCAACATGCATAAAGCATCAAGTTAAACCTTAACTACAGCAGATATGAGTATTTCTGTAAGTTGAATATTAAGAATTGTTTGATCTGTTACACAGGGCTTGTTGTGTTTCTAGGTGATCAGCTTTCTGGCACTCACTCCAAGCATGGATGCTTTACCTCAGAGTTGGAGATTTGTGCCTGCAGCTGTTTGCACTCATCTTTCAGCTTCTCTGATTCTTTTTCAGCATCTAGCGTTGTTTTGTCCATCAGCGTCTGGACCTGGACAAGCTCCTTCTTCAACACAGAAACATCTTCAATTCCTGGTCGTTGAAGCTGTGAGGCAACAAAACTATAACCATACATAAGGCTAGAAGATTTGTTAGGAAACACACCTGTTTACACCTTTGTAGGACAAACATAAGCAAATATTTCTCTAGATCTAAAGGACACAAGAACACAAAAAAATTGTAAAAGAAATGAAAATCATTTTGGGAATGGCAGACCCAAAATGATTGTATTGCTCAGTCTACATTCAGTTGTGATTAATGGGCAATTAGAATGAACTAGATAGCAAATATGATTGGCTTATGACAGTTTGTAAAACCATCACTGACTGCAGTGAACAGTGACTGAACCCTGTAGTCATTTAGTTGACCACTGAAAAACAGACTGGTGCAATTTAGACAGTTACATTTAATAAAACTGGCTATCTGATTCCACTATCTGATTGAAGGAAGGAACTGTCATAATTAACAGAGAATTCTGGATTTGCTATGTACAGTACAATTACTTAATTCCTAGGTTTACAATTGGAATAAATAGAATAAATCTACTGCTAAAACCTTGCACTTACCAGCTCATTCTTCAAGTCTTCAATCACATGTAATTTTGAATCAAGATCCTGCATTAAACCTTTTACTTTTTCCTGTGCAGCTGCCAAGTTACCTTTCTCTTCATCATATGCCGCCTTTAAATCTGGTTTAAGTGTTGAAAATGTAAAAGAAAATAATTAATCAACAGGGTTGAAGGTGTCTAAAATGAAATAATTTTATTAATCTGGTATAAGATACTGCACAGAAAGGTATATATAACATTTAGTAAGAAAGTTCAGTTTGCGGATCCCTAATGGAGCCAATGTTCACCAGTTTTCACGCAAAATTAATTGTGTATAGCACTCACCAACTACTTCGGTAGCCAGTTGAGCAGCTTTCTGTTCAAATAAATCTTTCATTTGCTTTGTATTGAACATTTCTGTTTGGGCCTCTTCTAAATTCTGTTCTAAAGACTGGAGCTCTGCAAGGAAAATGGAAATCATAATTACTTAATAAAGTACAAACACCAACAAATGGCACCATATTTGTATATAAGGAAAACTATTATGAAAGTGGTAGGGTTATTTACGCTGCAGCCATTGAGCCTTACATTGACATTCAGTGATCCTGGGTCATCACACAAAAAGACGGAAGAAAGAATTATGCATTTATAGGTGATAAGGAGTGACCCACAGAGCTTTTGATTAGGGGGGGGGGGCATTGCAACAATATCTATAAAAGATAAAAAAACACTTCTTATAGGTGCCCCTAAGAAAAGATAGGGGCATAAGCAGTGCAACCCAGTTATGCAGCTGATCCTCTAAATATTGCTCAGTTCAGATATTTAGATGATCCCTAGGGTTACAATGCAGAGAATGGGGGGGGAGAAATGGATATCACTCCTAAGAGCTTACATATGCCTCATCATCATTTCTGAAAAAAATACTGTCCAAATGAAATGTACAAGTCTGTTCAACAAACAAACTAACACACTGGCACAAAGATATCAGTCAGGAACCTTTGCCCTATATACAAAAACTAAGAATCATATAATACGATTTTATTAGTATGTGTATGGCCAGCTTAACATCAAATTTTAAATGTACACTTTCATTAACATATCATATACCTGTAGCTGCAACTGCGGTCATCCCATCTGAAATGGAATTCTAAAGGTAAATAAAAATTAAACGTTTTTTTAAATCATAGCGCCTTACAAAAACAACAGCCTTGTCATACGCGATTAAACTGGGAAATCGAATTTGCAACATTCTTTTGTAGAACATGTAATCACTTAAAAAAAACAATAGGAATGTTTTGCCAACAATATATTAAGCTATCTTAGTCAGTGTATGCTATGCAGAGAGGCTCAGCAACACCCTGTTGAAAGATCAACAAAGTAATGCAGTGTTTGAATAATTTTATTAATGTGCGGCTAGACTCGCTTATTCTAGAAAACTCAGATTCCAAGTAAAAGATCCCATACCTGTATTAAATGTTTTACTTATACTTATTCACAAATAACTATAACCATTTTAAAGTACAGTCATATGAGAAGGTTTAGGAACCCCTCTCAGCCTGCATAATAATTTACTCCACAAACGCCAAATTGGTTGGATTATTTTGTTAAGCTTTGAACTTCAAAGGCAAGTGTGTCCAATCATGAGAAAAGGTATTTAAGGTGGCCAATTGCAAGTTGTGCTTCTGTATGACTCTCCTCTGAAGAGTGACAACATGGGATCCTCAAAGCAACTCTTAAAAGATCTGAAAACAAAGATTGTTCAGTATCATGGTTTAGGCTTTAGGGGAAGGCTACAAAAAGCGAGGTTTAAACTGTCAGTTTCAACTCTAAGGAATGTAATCAGGAAATGGAAGGCTACAGGCACAGTTGCTGTAAAACCCAGGTCTGGAAGGCCAAGAAAAATACAGGAGCGGCATATGCGGAGGATTGTGAGAATGGTTACAGACAACCCAAAGATCACCTCCAAAGACCTGCAAGAACATCTTGCTGCAGATGGTGGATCTGTACATCGTTCTTCAATTCAGCGCAATTTGCACAAAGAACTGTATGGCAGGGTGATGAGAAAGAAGCCCTTTCTGCACTCACGCCACAAACAGAGTCACTTGTTGTATGCAAAAGCTCATTTAAACAAGCCACAGTCATTTTGGAACAAAGTGCTTTGGACTGATGAGACAAAAATTTTGTTATTTGATCATAATAAAAAGTGCTTTGCATGGCTGAAGAACACCACATTCCAAGAAAAACACCTGCTACCTACTGTCAAATTTGGTGGAGGTTCCATTATGCTGTGGGCTGTGTGGCTAATTCAGGGAGTTGGGCCCGACTTGAATATCATCAAAAATCTATGGGATGATTTGAAGCAGGCTGTCCATGCTCGGCAGCCATCAAATTTAACTGAACTGGAGAGATTTTGTATGGACAAATGGTCAAAAATACCGCCATCCAGAATACAGACACTCTTCAAAGGCTATAGGAGGCGTCTAGAGGTTGTTAAATGTGCAAAAGGAGGCTCAACTAAGTATTGATATAATATTTATGTTGGGGTGCCCAAATTTATGCACCTGCCTAATTTTGTTATGATGCATATTGCATATTTTCTGTTAATCCAATAAACTTTATGTCACTGCTGAAATACTACTGTTTTCATAAGGCATGATATATATTAAAAGGAAGTTCCTACTTTGAAAGCTCAGCCAATGATAAACAAAATTTCAAAGAATTAAGAGGGGTTCTCAGACTTTTTCATGTGACTGTATTTTACATTCTCAAAATACACACATGTGCATGATACCTACTTGTGAAAATCCACATAATTTATACATTTCTACTAGACAATGTACGAATCAGACTAATCCTATGGCTGCAAACAGTATAACATGAACGCTTAGCATACATTCATAATCCATTCATGTATTTTGTTTCTCTTCAATGTAAAACAGATGTTGCAGTTGTTTTTGAGATTAGTGGCTACTGCAACCAGAAAGCAGATTTATTGTAGGGTAGATTTCTTTTTACTATCATTAATGTTCTTAGAGTTCAACACTAGGAAAATGTCCTTGGGTATATCAGTTATTCAAAGACATGGTCAAGATGTCTACCCAAATTTAATTTGATCACAAACATATTGCAATTAGAATGTTGCTTTGCTTATGGCCCACATGTAGGCTGGTGACAGTTGCTTAAACTAACTATATTAGTCCCAGGCACCTAGGTGAAAGTCAGACATAGGGTGTATCAGTCAGAGTTCAATACACTTCCCCATTCACTCAGCTTGCCATATGCCTATTTTACATTTTTAAAGGAATTACTTGCTTCAGCTGCTCTTTTTCTAACTCTTTCTTCAACTCTTCCGAAAACCATTTTTCTTCCTAAAAGGCATAAAAAAAAAAGAAGAAATGCTCAATCAAAGGGCAAAACCAACTAAATAAATATTACAAAAAAGTATTTAAAGTTTCTATCATATTTTGAACTAACTCATAACAGGAAAATGCGCTCCCCCTTCCATGTTATAAAATCATCACAGAGAACAAGAAGCTACACAATTAGGTATCTGGCTACAGCAATGGTTTTTCGGTCAGGCAACTTGCCCTCAACCTGTGACAGACTTGGCAAAAACTGCAAATCACACATCAGCAGATCCTCTGATATTCAGCAGCACTGTGAATATAAAATTCTGAAGGGTATGAGAGAAAATATCAAATGTTCAAACCTTTAGCGAGGTCTGTAAATCTTTCACCTCCTGCTGAAGTAAGAGCACTTCATCTCTGTAATCAAATAAGATCTATCAATCATGCGATATTAAATGATGTAAGAAATGTTATTGATTAATGGTGTAAAAGGAACTCACAGTAAAAGGCATAATAACTTTAAAATGAAGTTGGCAACACAATGGAAAATTGTTTAATAAGATGCATTAACTTCCAGCAAGACTGTTATAGGTCTCTAATCTATAGAGTTGCTGTGTGCTTTGTTTTTTTCTTCTCCTTTATGATGTTCTATTACAACTTATTATACCTGGATTTTTTAACAAAAGCCTTCTTGGAGCACCTCAATTTTCTGTTTATCCATATTGACATATCTGAATTTATAGAACCAGAGTGCACAGAGTGTTCGCTATTGTGCACTCAGCCTCTTTTATTTGCAGGCTGAGAGGAGCCGATCAACTCCGTCCTGGCTATGTATGCCTGCATGAAAGCTGAACCTGGGCAGATCAATGGAGCCAGGGCAGGGAGCAGAACTGCTTCTCTCAGCCTGCAAAAACACAAGCAGAAAGCAACAGAGCTAACATTCCATGTGCTCTCAGCCTTAGACTGCAGATACTACACTTTGGCTCAACTTTATGTTACTGGTCCTTTAATAAGCTTAGATGATATAAGATATGATGTAAGAGGCTATTGTGATTGGACATTTTCTGTAAAGATGGTATAATTATTATTAGGTATGAAGTTAATGGTAAGACTAGAAATAAATCCCCCCAGCTCCTTAATGAGCAAAATAAAAAATTTGATGAATTGAAAGGACAAATTATGCTTGCCTGATGTAAAGAGAGGTGCCAGGTAATATCAGGTCACTTATATTAGACTGATCAGCTTATGGATGCTGACGAAAATTGGGAGTTTTAATCTATCAAAGTATTGAACAATGTCTGGCAGAATATCAACAGCAAGGGACC